>NC_137673.1:15819263-15903377 GCF_963422515.1 Blennius ocellaris | reverse complement strand
CACTTGTGTTTATGTATATTTCTACAACAATGTGGAGGTCCACGATGAAATGATCATTTTATTTTATTATCACGGTCAAAAGTTCATCATGCCGCATTCAATTTTTGTGAAAATCAGTGAAAACTGGTCTTTTTTTACCACTAAACGCAGAATAAGATGCATGTTGTTTCAAATGACAGTGTATTTAATACATTTTTAAAACTGAACTGACTGATGTACTGCTGCCCTATCAGGGTCCCGTCATTAAGAATGGGCATTTAAAGGGTTAAAATCTGAAACGATGTGATGGTTTTGATCAAGGCTGAACTCTGTGAAAAGATTTCACTGACAAATCCACTAAACATCCATCTGTACGTCGTTTTAAGAGATTTTCTTTGTGTGGAAAGTGGAAATTGTCTTTTGAGTTTGACACACGAGGGGTTACAAGTCCTACCGTTACACATTTCTCCTCATGGAAAGGTAGAATTCAATGACTGTGGCTTGTTTCAAGGCATTGATGAAAGCGGTGCTGCGTGTGAGGCTGTTTGTCAGTGCAGGGATGAAAACGGTCTCAGTGGGTCTCGGGGAACACAAGGAAGCAGCGACCTTCACAAAGCCCAGTAAACCTTTACATTACTGCAGCGAGTGCACTGGTATCATCATATTCTGCCGGATGCATCTGGAGGAGCTGAAGCTTGACCCCCCCCCCCCCCCCCCCCCCCCCCCGATAGAAACTGACTGGTCCAATTCAAGTTACCTTGTAGTGCTTTGCAAGTAAAACGCCGAAAGAAACCTGTGTTTGCGATGGCAAAACACCATTTAAGCATTCCAATGCGACTTCATACGCCTCCTAACCCCCCCACCCCCACCCCCCCACCCCCCCTGCAACCGCTGAATTAACATCTAAATGAGAATTCATTCTTGCTCGACTTGCCTCCCCCCCTCTCTTCTAAATGAACTGGCATTTAGACGGGACATACCTGTCCTGTAAGCACTTTTCTCTCACCACACTTCACTATCTGCCCCCCCCCCCCCCCCCCCCCACCCCCCCACTGCCTTTGATCAGCCGTGCTACGCGCATTGTCGTGTCGCTATTGTACATACCCTGCATGTTTGGAGAGCTTAAGAACAAGCTGGAGAATGTGGAGACAACTGACTGACAGTCCCCCCCCCCCCCCCCCCCCCTACACATCCAGGCGTTAAACCGCAGCTCCAATCAGCTGGTAAATTCATTTTTCTTTCAGGGGGGGGGGCGTCTTTGATCGTTTTGAAAGCATCTGAAGAAGCCAGAGCTCCTGATTGGTTCTTCACAACCCTGAACTCTTCCTGTACATTCCAGCGTCAATAGACAGAAGCCGCCCACCTGCTTAGAACTACGTGCTACAACAAACGTCAGCTAAATGCTAAATGTTGCTGCAGAAAGGCTCGGTGGCGTTTCTTTCTCAAAATGAATGCTTCAAGCAAGACTGGGCAGCTCGTGCTGAAAACCATCCACTGCTAAGACTTGCTAACGAAGAGGATGTGAAGGAAGAGTCGGACGGTCAAGAAACGAGACAAAGACTCTCGAGCTAACATGCTAACTGTAGCATTGCAGGTCCGTCCAAGATCAGTCAAGGGGAGTGAGAGGCGAGTTTTACAAAGGAACACAAAGAGCAAAAGTAGAGTTCTGTCCGTCTTCTGGAAGCGTACAGTACCACTGGCAGCCATGCAGGGGCAGTGTAAAGACTTCAGGAACTCTTTATTATCGCCCATTTATAGAAATATGTCAGTAGTGTCACATGAGGAAAACAGCAGTGGGAACGATCACACAGTGAATCGTTTTCTTTCTTTCTTTCATGTTTTTTTTTGGAGCGATGAGAATGGAATCGCTGGAACCAGCAGGTGGCGGCCGTGCAACTTTATGGATGCAAACTGCCGTTAAACCCAGAAGAAGAAGAAGAAGAAGAAGAAGAAGAAGAAGAAGAAGAAGAAGAAGAAGAAGAAGAAGAAGAAGAAGAAGAAGAAGAAGAAGAGCTACATGTGTAATATTATCTTAGACAAAGAAAACTCGTGACTTTATTGGTGAACAAAGATTCATATCCAAAAAGCGCCACACAAAGAAGGTCAGTCGACGTCATTTGAAGCTCATTTTCTGTTAGAACTGAGCAAATGTCTATATTTTTGCACAATAAAATGAATCTGCAGCCAACTGAATAGCTCTTTATGCTAATAGAGCACCTCCACTCATTTATTTAGCTTTAATACCTTCAGCAGCTTGCGTTTCGGTGTTTTCAGTGTCGTGATCTACGTCCTTGTTGTTCTCCTGACCTTTCACCTGCAGGCCTTTTGGGAATTCCCCTGATGTTTCCCCAGCAGAAATAGCGGCGGCGAGCTAATGCAATTAGCAAACAATGTTACCGCTTTGTACATAGAAGGAGTTGCTTAACCTCACTTTAAATGGAACAATTACGGCAGGGTGGCGAGAGGCGGCGGCTCAAACGTCCCGGCCAATGGGACGACTGAAACGTCCCGGCCATGGGACGACTGAAACGTCCCGGCCAATGGGACGGCTGAAACGTCCCGGCCAATGGGACGGCTGAAACGTCCCGGCTAGCCATCCGCCAGCGGCTGCGGATGAACACGTTGGCAGTGAAGCCACTAGATGTGATGTCGCCATCAATTAGTGATTTCACACAGAACGTCCTGGCAGAAAATCGTCGATTTGCATGGAGGAGCTTGTGGTGAACCCCCCCTCACTACCCCCCCTCACTACCCCCCCCCCCCCCCACCACTCCTAATTGAAACAGAAGCAGCTGCACATGGCGGGACGCCAACTCCCCCTTCACCACACATGCAAATCCTCCTCTGATGGAGACGGTCAGATAATCAGTCCTCAGTGAGCTTCATACATGTGGAATGGAATGGGGGGGGGCGGGGCGCGGCGGGGGGGCGGGGGGGGGGGGGGGGGGGGGGGGTAATAAGAGCGGTAATCGATAAGGCAACTTGAACTGAACGGCTCGGTTAATCTCACGTGTGACACGGGTAATGAGTCCGGGGCGTCGGGACGGAGGGCGGAAAGGACCAAATGTTCTAAATGACAAGCAAAGTCACGGCGAGCTGCAGCTTCCTCCACCATCATCACAGCTTCCTCCACCCTCATCACGGCGAGCTGCAGCTTCCTCCACCCTCATCACAGCTTCCTCCACCCTCATCACAGCTTCCTCCACCATCATCATGGCGCTCAGCTGCAGCTTCCTCCACCCTCATCACAGCTTCCTCCACCCTCATCACAGCTTCCTCCACCATCATCATGGCGCTCAGCTGCAGCTTCCTCCACCATCATCACGGCGAGCTGCAGCTTCCTCCACCATCATCACGGCGAGCTGCAGCTTCCTCCACCATCATCACGGCGAGCTGCAGCTTCCTCCACCATCGTCACGGCGAGCTGCAGCTTCCTCCACCAGCATCACGGCGGGCTGCAGCTTCCTCCACCATCGTCACGGCGAGCTGCAGCTTCCTCCACCAGCATCACGGCGAGCTGCAGCTTCCTCCACCAGCATCACGGCGAGCTGCAGCTTCCTCCACCATCGTCACAGCGAGCTGCAGCTTCCTCCACCATCGTCACGGCGAGCTGCAGCTTCCTCCACCATCGTCATGGCGAGCTGCAGCTTCCTCCACCATCGTCACGGCGAGCTGCAGCTTCCTCCACCATCGTCACAGCGAGCTGCAGCTTCCTCCACCATCGTCACGGCGAGCTGCAGCTTCCTCCACCATCATCATGGCGAGCTGCAGCTTCCTCCACCATCATCACGGCGAGCTGCAGCTTCCTCCACCCTCATCACGGCGAGCTGCAGCTTCCTCCACCCTCATCACAGCGCTCAGCTGCAGCTTCCTCCACCATCGTCACGCTGAGCTGCAGCTTCCTCCACCATCATCACGGCGCTCAGCTGCAGCTTCCTCCACCAGCATCACGGCGCTCAGCTGCAGCTTCCTCCACCATCGTCACAGCTTCCTCCACCATCATCACGGCAAGCTGCAGCTTCCTCCACCAGCATCACGGCGCTCAGCTGCAGCTTCCTCCACCATCGTCACAGCTTCCTCCACCATCATCACGGCAAGCTGCAGCTTCCTCCACCATCATCACGGCGAGCTGCAGCTCCTCCTCCACCATCGTCACAGCTTCCTCCACCATCATCACGGCGAGCTGCAGCTTCCTCCACCCTCATCACAGCTTCCTCCACCAGCATCACGGCGAGCTGCAGCTTCCTCCACCATCGTCACAGCTTCCTCCACCATCATCACGGCGAGCTGCAGCTTCCTCCACCCTCATCACAGCTTCCTCCACCAGCATCACGGCGAGCTGCAGCTTCCTCCACCAGCATCACGGCGCTCAGCTGCAGCTTCCTCCACCCTCATCACGGCGCTCAGCTGGAATTGGGTCAGTGGCGCTTGTTTCCCACTGAACACGGCCGCTGCAGTGCAGGTCAGGAACACGTACAGTGAATAAATGGTTGCCAGGCGACTCTCCGGCAACGGACTTCATATCATATATTGATATGTAAAATGGTGGATGGAAACAAGGCGAAGGTTGCTTTGTGAAGTGGGAGCACACTTTCAACACTTTCTTTTTATAGGTTTTGAATAATGATTGCCACTGTGACTCTTTACTTTCATTTGCAGTGATCAAAGGCATCTTCGGCTTCTCTTCTTTTGTTCAGCGGCATCAAAATCTTGTCTCTAATAACGGTGCTAAAAATGACTCAATGGCTTGTTGTTGCTCCACCATTTGACAACAAGCCTGGAATGAAGCCTTTTGATTCGTCCTCCTTGTGTCTTCCACTGCTATTGTGGGAGACAGTGGGGACATTTCTCAAGTTTCATTTGTCCATATTTTAACACGGAGAACCTTTTAAACTTGTTGATTGATGGATGGAGACAACACACACACACACACACACACACACATTGTTAAAAATAATACTAGGATATGAGATACCCAGCTTTTGTAAGGTTCTATGCTTGGGACAAGTGACAGGTGAGATAATTCAAGAAGATGATCTAATATATATATATATATATAAGTATAATTTGATATAATTAGATATCTCAGGATGTACATAATCTTTTTTTAAATGGGAAAAATGGACAAATTACAGAAGACAGGAAGAGGACGACGCCAGCCTTTCTACCCGGCAACAAGGAATCACTGTAAAGCTGATTACTTAATTATGTATATGTGTTACACTCAACGACTAAAATGACTAAAAGACAAACCTTAATGACAAAATAAGTTTTAAAAACACCCAATTAAAAATAAAAAGTTCAGCTCATGAGAACGCCTGCATTTATTTTGAATATATTGTTGTGGAATTGTCAGAAAAAGCACAACAAGTGAAATTCTTTCCAACTCTTAGAAACGATGCTTTGAGTATGTCTTTAGTAAACTATTTTCTCGATCTTGTAAATGGTTTTGTCGCGATGGTTAGCAGTAGCTTGCATGTTCAAGCCAAAAGCGACAGTGAGGATGTGCAGCATGTTAATGTGAAAAAAAACATCCTTTAATTTCACTTAAACTCGAGTGAAAGTGGTGTGAAGCTAGCGTGTCTTCTACGATACTTGTAGGCCTCTGCACCCATTAGAAGCGCTAATATAAAATATAATATAATATAATAATATAAAATATATATAAAAATATAAAACCTCCCGTCCTTTGTGCGGCTGGACTCTCCGCTGACAGACGAGTGCAAAGGCCTCGTTCCTGAGCTCCACCTGTCTCACGCCACTGTTGCGTCCTGAGCTCCACCTGTCTCACGCCCACTGTTGCGTCCTGAGCTCCACCCGTCACACGCCCACTGTTGCGTCCTGAGCTCCACCTGTCTCACGCCCACTGTTGCGTCCTGAGCTCCACCTGTCTCACGCCCACTGTTGCGTCCTGAGCTCCACCTGTCTCACGCCCACTGTTGCGTCCTGAGCTCCACCCGTCACACGCCCA
Organism: Blennius ocellaris; assembly: GCF_963422515.1. Lineage (NCBI taxonomy): Eukaryota > Metazoa > Chordata > Actinopteri > Blenniiformes > Blenniidae > Blennius > Blennius ocellaris. The sequence continues at coordinate 15,897,427 of NC_137673.1, read as the reverse complement.
CTGTTGCGTCCTGAGCTCCACCTGTCTCACGCCCACTGTTCCGTCCTGAGCTCAACCTGTCACAACGCCCACTGTTGCGTCCTGAGCTCCACCTGTCACACGCCCACTGTTGCGTCCTGAGCTCAACCTGTCACACGCCCACTGTTGCGTCCTGAGCTCCACCTGTCACACGCCCACTGTTGCGTCCTGAGCTCAACCTGTCACACGCCCACTGTTGCGTCCTGAGCTCCACCTGTCTCACGCCCACTGTTGCGTCCTGAGCTCCACCTGTCACACGCCCACTGTTGCGTCCTGAGCTCCACCCGTCACACGCCCACTGTTGCGTCCTGAGCTCCACCTGTCTCACGCCCCACTGTTGCGTCCTGAGCTCCACCTGTCACACGCCCACTGTTGCGTCCTGAGCTCCACCTGTCACACGCCCACTGTTGCGTCCTGAGCTCCACCTGTCACACGCCCACTGTTGCGTCCTGAGCTCCACCCGTCACACGCCCACTGTTGCGTCCTGAGCTCCACCTGTCTCACGCCCACTGTTGCGTCCTGAGCTCCACCTGTCTCACGCCCACTGTTGCGTCCTGAGCTCCACCTGTCTCACGCCCACTGTTGCGTCCTGAGCTCAACCTGTCACACGCCCACTGTTGCGTCCTGAGCTCCACCTGTCTCACGCCCACTGTTGCGTCCTGAGCTCAACCTGTCACACGCCCACTGTTGCGTCCTGAGCTCCACCTGTCTCACGCCCACTGTTGCGTCCTTAGTTCCACCTGTCTCACGCCCACTGTTGCGTCCTGAGTTCCACCTGCCTCACGCCCACTGTTGCGTCCTGAGCTCCACCTGTCTCACGCCCACTGTTGCGTCCTGAGCTCCACCTGTCACACGCCCACTGTTGCGTCCTGAGCTCCACCTGTCTCACGCCCACTGTTGCGTCCTGAGCTCAACCTGTCACACGCCCACTGTTGCGTCCTGAGCTCCACCTGTCACACGCCCACTGTTGCGTCCTGAGCTCCACCTGTCACACGCCCACTGTTGCGTCCTGAGCTCCACCTGTCCTCACGCCCACTGTTGCGTCCTGAGCTCCACCTGTCTCACGCCCACTGTTGCGTCCTGAGCTCCACCTGTCTCACGCCCACTGTTGCGTCCTGAGCTCCACCTGTCACACGCCCACTGTTGCGTCCTGAGCTCCACCTGTCTCACCGCCCACTGTTGCGTCCTGAGCTCAACCTGTCACACGCCCACTGTTGCGTCCTGAGCTCCACCTGTCACACGCCCACTGTTGCGTCCTGAGCTCCACCTGTCACACGCCCACTGTTGCGTCCTGAGCTCCACCTGTCTCACGCCCACTGTTGCGTCCTGAGCTCCACCTGTCTCAACGCCCACTGTTGCGTCCTGAGCTCCACCTGTCTCACGCCCACTGTTGCGTCCTGAGCTCCACCTGTCACACGCCCACTGTTGCGTCCTGAGCTCCACCTGTCACACGCCCACTGTTGCGTCCTGAGCTCCACCTGTCACACGCCCACTGTTGCGTCCTGAGCTCAACCTGTCTCACCGCCCACTGTTGCGTCCTGAGCTCAACCTGTCACACGCCCACTGTTGCGTCCTGAGCTCCACCTGTCACACGCCCACTGTTGCGTCCTGAGCTCAACCTGTCACACGCCACTGTTGCGTCCTGAGCTCAACCTGTCTCACGCCCACTGTTGCGTCCTGAGCTCAACCTGTCACACAGCCCACTGTTGCGTCCTGAGCTCCACCTGTCACACGCCCCACTGTTGCGTCCTGAGCTCCACCTGTCTCACGCCCACTGTTGCGTCCTGAGCTCAACCTGTCACACGCCCCACTGTTGCGTCCTGAGCTCCACCTGTCTCACGCCCACTGTTGCGTCCTGAGCTCAACCTGTCACACGCCCACTGTTGCGTCCTGAGCTCCACCTGTCACACGCCCACTGTTGCGTCCTGAGCTCCACCTGTCACACGCCCACTGTTGCGTCCTGAGCCCAACCTGTCTCACGCCCACTGTTGCGTCCTGAGCTCCACCCGTCACACCGCCCACTGTTGCGTCCTGAGCTCAACCTGTCACACGCCCACTGTTGCGTCCTGAGCTCCACCTGTCACACGCCCACTGTTGCGTCCTGAGCCCAACCTGTCTCACGCCCACTGTTGTGTCCTGAGCTCCACCTGTCTCACGCCCACTGTTGCGTCCTGAGCTCCACCTGTCACACGCCCACTGTTGCGTCCTGAGCTCCACCTGTCTCACGCCCACTGTTGCGTCCTGAGCTCCACCTGTCTCACGCCCACTGTTGCGTCCTGAGCTCCACCTGTCACACGCCCACTGTTGCGTCCTGAGCCCAACCTGTCTCACGCCCACTGTTGCGTCCTGAGCTCCACCCGTCACACGCCCACTGTTGCGTCCTGAGCTCAACCTGTCACACGCCCACTGTTGCGTCCTGAGCTCCACCTGTCACACGCCCACTGTTGCGTCCTGAGCCCAACCTGTCTCACGCCCACTGTTGCGTCCTGAGCTCCACCCGTCACACGCCCACTGTTGCGTCCTGAGCTCAACCTGTCACACGCCCACTGTTGCGTCCTGAGCTCCACCTGTCACACGCCCACTGTTGCGTCCTGAGCCCAACCTGTCTCACGCCCACTGTTGCGTCCTGAGCTCCACCTGTCACACCGCCCACTGTTGCGTCCTGAGCTCCACCTGTCTCACGCCCACTGTTGCGTCCTGAGCTCCACCTGTCACACGCCCCCACTGTTGCGTCCTGAGCTCCACCTGTCTCACGCCCACTGTTGCGTCCTGAGCTCCACCTGTCTCACGCCCACTGTTGCGTCCTCCAGAAGTTCGCCCGCCGCCGATTGTGTCCCACCGAGCTTGACGTAAGAACAAAGTGAGTCCCCGAGGGCGGCGGAATTAATTCATAGGAAAGAAAGGGAATTGACCCACGTCTGTATCCCCCCCCCCCCCCCCCCCCTCTGGATTTAGATAAAGACAATAATCCTCGCAGAACAGGCGTTGAATATTATCCGTGTTGTTTTTCTTCTTTCTTGCTTTTTTCTTTTTTTGACTTGACGCCGCGTCGTGAAAGTCCAAGTGCTTTCTGAGAGGCTTCACCTTTTTTTTTTTTCTCATTCATTATCTTGTCTGTTTGAGTGTGCTGGGTTTTTGCTGGGGGGGGGGGGGCACTGCAGACGTGGCCGGTCCTCACTGTGTGTGTGTGTGTGTGGGGCTGACGGGGGCTCAGGGCCCCATTGTTGCGCTAACCGCCAGGTTAATGCTTCCCCCTGCAGAATGTGAGCGCCGGGGCCAGCGGAGGCACATCGCCTCTCATTTAAATCTCCCCGGCTTGTGGAACGTCTTTCATTCCTTGAGTGGCAGCGCTCCCTCTCCCCCCCCCCCCCCCCCCCCCCCCACCTCAGTCACAGCGATTAGCGCGCTCTCAGCGGGGGCTAAATGCTGCATCAGGAAGTTTACCAGCCCCCCCCCATCTTTTTTCTTCATTTGAAAACTCCCCACTTATCTGCACAACAATATAACAGCAGCGCAGGTACTGCAGCCGCTTTCCTGGTCGAGTGGCGCATTGCTTTGATGTTAGCGTGGCTGCTACTAGCCTCTTGATTCACATTAGCACTCCTTGCTAGCGCGCGCTAAACCCTGGAGCGCAGACTTCTTCAATTTCCCACGTGGAAAGAACCTATATGAGGATATATGCGCATATATGAAACATATAAGCAGTTTATATGCACATATATGACAATATATATGCTGCATACATGCGTATATATGCCACATATAGGCAAAATATAGGTGCATATATGTGAATATACATATAGGTCTCCTGTACTGCTTCTTTATGTCCACATATATATATATACATATATATCTCACGTTGGCAACTGTCATACATTATCAAGGCAATAACTGAGAACTAACTAAAAAACAATTATGCAAGTAGAACATATAGGTGCATATATGCACACATATATACGTGCATATATGTACCTATATAGGTACCTGTATGCATGTATAGGTGTACACATATATGCACATATAATATAGGAAAACGGCCAATTTTATATATGTCAAAACCTATATTAAAACATACATGTTTATATAGGTTCTTTCCATGTGGGTTTCTCACCCGTGTGACGGCAACAAAGCTGTGGCTGCTGCGAGGGTCACCGGCGCAGGCTGTGATTACCCTGATCCCCCCCCCCCCCCCCACCCCACGTTAACCCCCGGGCGACTGATTTCCATTTCAAACATAGCTGGGATTATGAAAAGGTTAACCCCAGTGGTTTGTTGACACTCACTAAACTGGCGTATGTACCGTTTGCTCAATGCCCAATAGCTAACTGTGCAAGAAAAACTAATAAAACACAGGCAAATTATTCACCTCCTCCTATGCCCCCCCCCCCCCCCCCCCCCCCCGTTGAGGGCCTCAACGTCTGCTGGCATCTTGGAAATTCCTTTGAAAAACACTACTTTGAAAAGGACAAACATTCATTTGTTCTATAAATAGCATGCTAACGGCTAAATGCTGCCACAAAGTACATGAATTATGTCTCTTTTTTGTTCTTTTAGCAAGATTTGACACAGTTTAGAATATGATTGTATCCCGCATGTTTTTATTTCAGGTACTTTGGTTTCCTTATCGTCCCCAAATGCTTTAACCTTGACCTGTTTGTGAACATTCGTAGTTCCGTCCCTCTTCCTATTCACAATGTTTGCTTGGTTGGATCGGACTAAAAAAAAACAAAAACCCACAATCACCAGATTTCAACGTCCTAAGAGAAGTAAAGGAACGTTTCAGTTTGTGTCATGTGACTAATGTATCTTGATCTATTGAGACTTATAGATTGAAATTTAACATAAAGGGCTCATCTGATATTTCAATGTGGTGGTTTTCATTTTTTTCCCCTAGATTGTCTACGGAACACCTGCGACTGTCTTGACCAAGCAGTGGTGTCTCATCACAAGTCCTGGTATTGTCGTCAAAGAGCTTCAGACTGTCATCAAAGTGTTTCAGACTGTTGTCACAGTAATTCAGACTGTCGTCAAAGTGTTTCAGACTGTCATCAAAGAGCTTCAGACTGTCATCAAAGTGTTTCAGACTGTTGACTGTTGTTACAGTGTCTCAGACTGTCATCAAAGTGTCTCAGACTGTCATCAAAGTGTTTCAGACTGTTGACTGTTGTCAAAGTGTTTCAGACTGTTGACTGTTGTCACAGTGTCTCAGACTGCCAAAGTGTCTCAGACTGTCAAAGTGTTTCAGACTGTCATCAAAGTGTCTCAGACTGTCAAAGTGTTTCAGACTGTTGACTGTTGTTACAGTGTCTCAGACTGCCAAAGTGTCTCAGACTGTCAAAGTGTTTCAGACTGTCATCAAAGTGTCTCAGACTGTCAAAGTGTTTCAGACTGTCATCAAAGTGTCTCAGACTGTCAAAGTGTTTCAGACTGTCATCAAAGTGTCTCAGACTGTCATCAAAGTGTTTCAGACTGTCATCAAAGTGTTTCAGACAATCATCAAAGTGTTTCAGACTGTTGACTGTTGTTACAGTGTCTCAGACTGTCATCAAAGTGTCTCAGACTGTCATCAAAGTGTTTCAGACTGTTGACTGTTGTCAAAGTGTTTCAGACTGTTGACTGTTGTCACAGTGTCTCAGACTGCCAAAGTGTCTCAGACTGTCAAAGTGTTTCAGACTGTCATCAAAGTGTCTCAGACTGTCAAAGTGTTTCAGACTGTTGACTGTTGTTACAGTGTCTCAGACTGCCAAAGTGTCTCAGACTGTCAAAGTGTTTCAGACTGTCATCAAAGTGTCTCAGACTGTCATCAAAGTGTCTCAGACTGTCAAAGTGTTTCAGACTGTCATCAAAGTGTCTCAGACTGTCAAAGTGTTTCAGACTGTCATCAAAGTGTCTCAGACTGTCATCAAAGTGTTTCAGACTGTCATCAAAGTGTTTCAGACAATCATCAAAGTGTTTCAGACTGTTGACTGTTGTTACAGTGTCTCAGACTGTCATCAAAGTGTCTCAGACTGTCATCAAAGTGTTTAAGACTGTCATCAAAGTGTTTCAGACTGTTGACTGTTGCTACAGTGTCTCAGACTGTCATCAAAGTGTCTCAGATTGTCATCAAAGTGTCTCAGACTGTTGACTGTTGTCAAAGTGTTTTAGACTGTTGACTGTTGTTACAGTGTCTCAGACTGTCATCAAAGTGTCTCAGATTGTCATCAAAGTGTCTCAGACTGTTGACTGTTGTCAAAGTGTTTCAGACTGTTGACTGTTGTTACAGTGTCTCAGACTGTCAAAGTGTCTCAGACTGTCAAAGTGTTTCAGACTGTCATCAAAGTGTTTCAGACTGTTGACTGTTGTTACAGTGTCTCAGACTGTTATCAAAGTGTCTCAGACTGTCATCAAAGTGTCTCAGACTGTCATCAAAGTGTTTCAGACTGTTGACTGTTGTTACAGTGTCTCAGACTGTCAAAGTGTCTCAGACTGTCAAAGTGTTTCAGACTGTCATCAAAGTGTTTCAGACAATCATCAAAGTGTTTCAGACTGTTGACTGTTGTCAAAGTGTTTCAGACTGTTGACTGTCATCAAAGTGTTTCAGACTGTCATTAAAGGGTTTCAGACTGTTGTCAAAGTGTTTCAGATGTCAAAGTGTTTCAGACTGTCGTCAAAGTGTTTCAGACTGTTGACTGTTGTCAAAGTGTTTCAGACTGTCATCAAAGTGTTTCAGACTGTCGTCAAAGTGTTTCAGACTGTTGACTGTTGTCAAAGTGTTTCAGACTGTCATCAAAGTGTTTCAGACTGTCGTTAAAGTGTTTCAGACTGTTGACTGTCATCAAAGTGTTTCAGACTGTTAACTGTTGTCAAATTGTTTCAGATGTCAAAGTGTTTCAGATGTCAAAATGTTTCAGATGTCAGAATGTTTCAGATGTCAAAGTGTCCTTTTCTGGTTTTCTTGACACTGTTTCAGAGGCGGATCTTAAAAAAACAACAACAATATTGATGGGGTGGCGAGACAGAGGCTGGACATTATCAGATGTGGCATACTTGTGTATATATATATACTGAATTGAATCACACGTTCCATCTCTTGCCACTCTGGCGTGAGCTCAAGTTCAAAAACTGATCTGGCTTGTATTTGATCTGTGAAATGTACATTTACTGATCCTTTAATGGTCTCTCTGGACACATGTCTTTAAACGATTTGTCCCTTTTCTGTAGGTCCTGTGATGTCCACAGTGGGGAAGCTAGTGAGAGCAATGGATATATTACCTGTGGGTGGAAGCCAACCTCAGCAATAAGCTCCGCCACTGCCGGCCGGCACGTCTGCCTCTATTTGTCTCGCTCCCGTCAGCAATTTCCAGCCTCTATGCAATCTAAATAAACTCATCACTGCGAGTTATCGTTCATCGGCGAGAGGACAGTAATCACGCACTTCACTTGGCTCCACGCGTCAGGAGCCCCCGGAGAGCCTGGCTGGCCTTCAGTCAACCAAACAGTGGACGAGCTCCAACACAACACAAAACAAAAAGCAAAAAGGGCCCGTAGGGAAGCTTCACCTGGACATTTCAAGCCCTTGAATGTCACACAATCATCAAGAATCTTTCTTCTCTACCGAAAGAAGGAACATAATGTTGAAAATCAAGCGTACAAGAAAAGTTGCATTTCCGGTTTTAACAAGTATTCGTTTGAGTCACATTGAGCTGTTCTTGTTTTTTAGTCATTTTCAGCAATTTTTCTTCCACGTTATACTCTTTTAACATTTCTCACGTAATTTAATACGCTTAATATATACATAATTAATATATCAGTTAAGCAATTCTAGCCATTTTAAGTGAAGCAATTCTGACCAATCAATCTTAACAAATTTGAGTTTGTTAACTATAATTTATTTTTGCGACTTTAAGGTTGTTTTTTTTTTGTTTTTTTGCAATTTCAGGGATTTTTGCAGTTTTATCATTTTTTTTTTTAAATTTCACCGTTTTCTTACAATTTTAGTGATTTCGGCAGATTTTTTTTTTTTAAATGTTCCCTTTAACCTTCTCTTGCTTTTTAATCTGTTCACTATTTTAGCCATTCATGTTGTTTTATCCCTTTTAGCTACTACATTTTAGCCATAAAAAAACAGTGTCTATAACAAAGTCATATCAAGTTCTCTTTGCAACCTTTTAATTTTTTCCACAACGTGTGTGCTAAATTCAGATTATATATACTATATATATATATATTATCGTGCAGATGGAGTTTCCATCAGCTCCAGCATGTCTTGTCATCCCAGCCCCAAAAAGGCTTTTTGCCCCGCTGCCACGTCCAGGATCACCCTGACCCTCCCTCGATGGAGCTCAACACCCTTGTCGGCCCGCATCGCCGCTGATGTTGCCGGCGAACAGCGCCGGGTGTGATTTCCTGCCTGTGGTGGCGCCTTGCCGGCCGTGCCCTCTGCCCTTTTATCTGTGCAATCAGCAGTCAGCACACAGAGATCAGACACAATGTCCGAGTGACTCTCCTCACAGGAATGTGAGCCCTCCGAAGCAAAAAAAACAAAAAAACTATAAAAAACTAATAGAAGCAGCCCCCGCGTTTGTAGCACGAGCACTGCTGGCAGCTTTCCACAGCCATCAAATCACCAGTCGGCAGCAGCATCACGGTTCACGTGAGTTAAAAGTCGTGCAGGTCTGAGTTTATTGGCGAGGAAAAGCAGCCGGCGGCTTTCTTCCGGGGAGCTGGGCGCGAGGTCGCCGGGGTGCCAGTCATCGTCATGGCTTGTGACGGGCGTGTGACAAGCCCCACAGGAGACGGGCCTGATGTGCTGATACAGACAAGAAGGCTTTTCTAAAAAGTGTTCCCCAGGAAGAAGAAAAAAAACCTGCGGGGCTCAAGAAACACTGGGATATTGTTCCCACTGGGGGGTTTGATGGTGGGTACATCCTCCCATGGAACGGCGCCGTCTCTTTGGCGACACGTGCAAAACTTACCAAAACAAGCGCGATAAAGCAAGGAGAAATAAAGGCGACAGATAAATCACTGCGAGTAAAAACACACAAACAGAGACTAAACAAATGGATAACAATGTAAACAATAACAATGTAAACAAAACCCAAGACGGTGTATCTCAAGGTGAGTATCTCTTCAGCCACGAGGGGTTTTCAGCACAGTTATTCTTTTTTTTTTTTGTAAAAGAAGCGGATTATAAAATCAGATCATGTTGGCGGAGAAGTTTTCTCCTGCGAGTGTTCGTGATCCAGACAGAACAATGGCAGCTTCTGCAAGTCCCACTCATAAGACCGATCTGTTGATCTGTATCAAAGCCGTTCCCTCGGGGCGACTTTGTCCTGACGCACAACTCTTCTGTTCTCTGGGCCCTCTGGAAACCTGTGATATCCTATTTCTAGCTATTGTGTAGATCAGGGGGTGTGAAACGTACACCCCCCCCCCCCCCCCCCCCCCCCCCGTCAATGACTGCTAATAACGCGAAGACATCTAATTTGCAATAGAAGTAAATGTTGTTTTTGGTTTATTTACCAGTGGAAAACTATTTTAGTTGCAGTAGCGTCATGCCATTATTGCTATGAGGCTAAAGTGTCTCGAGAATCGTCTTTTGTCTTTTGTTTACAACACGTTTCAAACGCCATTAGAAAATATTCTAAATGTTGAATTTAATGTTCACGATGCTCACATTAAGAGCTGTGGTTTATTTATAGCGCATTGATGCAGATAGTCGTACGTTAGCAGCAGCAGCCGCCAATAGTTAACGGTTGTATATTAGCAACATATAATTAGCAATTTAAAAAAAACATACTTTAATTAGCATTTTCAATTGAACAAACTCTATATTTAGCCACATCAAGAAATCTGAGACCTAATAACATTTTGTCTTATGAGACAGAAACTGCATTATCTAGCTTAAGCTTAATTGACGTTCATAGCTTGTAGCGCGAAACAGAGAGAGTTTGACAAGAAATTAGCTTGACGAGGTTAGTTCGCGATCAGTTTGGTTTTTTAAAGTTTTTTTTTGGGGTGGGTTACAATTCAAGAAAAAGTTTGAGTTGTGAGACAATCATGTTCCTGTTCAAACAAACAAACCACAAAATGCAACTACTGCGTTTATCGAATTTGGTGACGCTAAGCTAACTAGCGAGTGCCACATTTAGCGACGCACGAATGTGAGCGCAGCCTCGGCAAGGTGAGTCACAGAACATGAATTACTCACGGTGAATATTACGAGCTTAAGGCTCACGACCAGCTAGCTGAATGTTTTATAGATTGCTCAAGAAAGCAATAAAAGAGGCCACCAGAGGACGAGCGCTTCAAAAGAGCCACAGAGCATTTAACATTTTACCACCAGGGACCGCAGAAAAATGGATCCAGCCATCTGAAGCCAGACCTTCATCAATTATTTACATTTATACATAAAATATGAATAAATAAAATGAAGTTCAATCATCGTCTCTCGCTAAAAAATTTGCACTCAAAACAAAAAGGTGTTCGCGTCGGTTGGAAGGAGAAAGGAAGGAGGCGTTGGGGTAAAATGCTGCAGTGATCATCATTTATGAAACAGACGCTCATATTTCATCTCCAGTGTTAAAAACACCCGTTTGAATTGGGCGAGTGCTTTTTGCTCCTTTTTCCTTCTGAAGCCCCGGTCGCGTGTGAATCTGAGGAATTCAGGGAAGAATCAACCTGAGAGGAGAGAGGAGGAGAGAAGAAACCTGAGAGGGAGAGAGGAGGAGAAGAAACCTGAGAGGGAGAGAGGAGGAGAAGAAACCTGAGAAGTGAGAGAGGAGGAGAAGAAACCTGAGAGGGAGAGAGGAGGAGAAGAAACCTGAGAGGGAGAGAGGAGGAGAAGAAACCTGAGAGGGAGAGAGGAGGAGAGAAGAAACCTGAGAGGGAGAGAGGAGGAGAAGAAACCTGAGAGGGAGAGAGGAGGAGAAGAAACCTGAGAAGGAGAGAGGAGGAGAAGAAACCTGAGAAGGAGAGAGAGGAGAAGAAACCTGAGAGGGAGAGAGGAGGAGAAGAAACCTGAGAGGGAGAGAGGAGGAGAAGAAACCTGAGAAGGAGAGAGGAGGAGAAGAAACCTGAGAAGGAGAGAGGAGAAGAAACCTGAGAGGGAGAGAGGAGGAGAATCAACCTGAGAGGGAGAAAGGAGGAGGAGAAACCTGAGAAGGAGAGAGGAGGAGAAGAAACCTGAGAGGGAGAGAGGAGGAGAAGAAACCTGAGAGGGAGAGAGGAGGAGAAGAAACCTGAGAGGGAGAGAGGAGGAGAAGAAACCTGAGAGGGAGAGAGGAGGAGAAGAAACCTGAGAGGGAGAGAGGAGGAGAAGAAACCTGAGAGGGAGAGAGAGGAGGAGAAGAAACCTGAGAGGGAGAGAGGAGGAGAAGAAACCTGAGAAGGAGAGAGGAGGAGAAGAAACCTGAGAAGGAGAGAGGAGGAGAAGAAACCTGAGAGGGAGAGAGGAGGAGAAGAAACCTGAGAGGGAGAGAGGAGGAGAAGAAACCTGAGAAGGAGAGAGGAGGAGAAGAAACCTGAGAAGGGAGAGAGGAGGAGAAGAAACCTGAGAGGGAGAGAGGAGGAGAAGAAACCTGAGAGGGAGAGAGGAGGAGAAGAAACCTGAGAGGGAGAGAGGAGGAGAAGAAACCTGAGAGGGAGAGAGGAGGAGAAGAAACCTGAGAGGGAGAGAGGAGGAGAAGAAACCTGAGAGGGGAGAGAGGAGGAGAAGAAACCTGAGAGGGAGAGAGGAGGAGAAGAAACCTGAGAAGGAGAGAGGAGGAGAAGAAACCTGAGAAGGAGAGAGGAGGAGAAGAAACCTGAGAGGGAGAGAGGAGGAGAAGAAACCTGAGAGGGAGAAAGGAGGAGAATCAACTGAGAGGGAGAGAGGAGGAGAAGAAACCTGAGAAGGAGAGAGGAGGAGAAGAAACCTGAGAAGGAGAGAGGAGGAGAAGAAGAAACCAAAGCGCCTCCACTTCTGTCTTGCTGAAAGCAACAAGTGTACTTGAGCAATGAAAGAAAAGGTTCCACTGGGTTCCTCTCCTGTGTGCGCGAGGAAGGAACCTTTGTCTCCATTGAGAGACCCTAAAGCTACGATAAATGACTATTCAATGATCGAGTGTTTGCATCAGTGAGCAGGATTCTTGGATGAATGAGTCAAAGCCCCCTGATGAAACTCCAGTCCGCCATGTAATTCCTCTCACATGTGAGACTCCTGTAATTTAATGACTCCAGTGGAGCCGACGTGTCCACATCTGCATGCAGACACTAGAAAGCAGGGATACTGTATTACAATCGTTTTATCACAAAGCAGCAGGTAGCGAGCGCCATTTATTTACAGCCCCTCGTGATTGGATCTGTGACGTATTTATGAAAATGGTGGCTAATTCACTGTCGGCTCCCGCAGACGGAACAATGGATCAAATGCAGGAGGTGTTATTTCAGGACGTGAAGGAACGAAGCGCCACAGGGAACCAGTGGCTGGTTGATCCTCGGGTAACGCCTCCTTACTTAATCAGATGTCCCCACGTGGCTTCAGTAAAAGTGGCTTGCTTTGTGTGGCTGTGGCGGGGACGTAGGGCAACCCACTCACACATGACGTTTGGAGGATGGTCGCCGCTGGGCCAGATGTGGATTTCACCCCGGCGTGGGAGCAAAGTGCTCACGGTTCAGAAAACGGAGGGTTTGGGTTCGTCGCTCGCAGGCGGAGGCCACATGTTTTGGTCACTGTGCGTTACTATCGGAGCGTCACGACGTACGTGGCGTCCTGCAGGACGAGTAACACAGTGACAGTCTCTGCACCTCACCTGACCCACGCCCTCTTCTCCACCCTCGCGCCCCAGCACAGGCCCACCCGCTCTAACAGGAAGTACTAAATAATCACAATCAACTAACGTCGTCAATAAACCTTCACTTTGCAAAAAGAACACAAGTGCAGGGATACCACACTCTTTTTCTGTCCTTTTCTTGAGAAAACAGATGTATTGGCAGGAAGACCCACTCCTTTTATCTATCAGTCAATCAAAGACTTTATTTCAAGTATGACATAGAGCAGGTAGGGCAACAACGGACTGCAACTCCACCTCTGGGTAAAGAACTACCAGTCTGATCATACCACCGTCAGTCAGATATAGACCGGGGGGGGGGGGGGGGGGGGGTGGGGGGGGTTCGGCAGCTGCTAAAAGTAAGTAAAAAGTTTCTTGTCATCTAAATTGGTTTTGTTAAAAAAAACAAGTAATCATTGAAGGAGTAACTAGCAACCAGCAATCACATTACTTTTTCAAGGTAACTGTGGCAAACTGATACTATTTATACTGCACATGCGAACGATAGGGAAAGGATTCGTGTTGCCACAAACCACCTCCAACACTCCGAGGTACTCTCTGTGTACTCCGGTACTCTCTGTGTACTCTGGTACACTCTGTGTACTCTGGTACTCTCTGTGTACTGCAGGCTGTAGACGTAGGGACTGAGCTGGTCGTGTGCCGCCACACGCTCCGGCTTGCTGTTAATGAGAGTATCGCTCAATGTGTCTGAGCCACAAAACTCTCCAACATGAGTTTCGCGCTAAGCAGTTCAACTAACGAGCGACGTTGGGCGAACTGGTCCAAACCTGTGTGGTTGTCGGAGGAACTCATTTTTGCCTCTTCTAGATATTTTGGTTTGGCAGAACAAAATGTACTGTCTGTATTACTCTTGCCATTAGTATTATAGAGTGTCCGAACTGCGGGCGTGGCTCTTTTATACCTTGCTGACGTGGCCGGGAATCTTTCCAGCACCCTTTGCACCGTCGGACACAATACTTGTATCGGTACCCGGTGCATTCCTTGAAATTTAGATCAAGCAAATTGGGATTATTGTGGAATTTCCCCAACACAAGCCCATGAGAGTAATCCATCTCTTTACACTAGTTCATCTCTCTCGGCCGTCCATAAACAACTCTCTGGGTCTCTGGGTCTCCGGGTTCTCGCCAACTTCAATTGGCCTCCCGAACAAAGGCGTCCAACTTCTGAAGAGGGCTGAACTTTTAATGGTGCAGGGGGGGTTTGGGGGGGGGTTTGGGGTCAGTGCGCACCGCGAGGTACGGGCGACGTGTCACAGTTGGCTCTGGAGTCCCACAGGATTCAATATTCCATTAGGACTATTATTTCTAAAGCAGATTAATCCCTGTCATTTAACGCTTGGCTGATGTCCATTTGAAGTCATTACGAAGAAGCACTGACAACGTTTCATAAATTATTCACGACGTTATCTGGGACTCTCTTCAGTCGCCCCAACGGGGCCTTCAGGGCTTCGATCGCTCGTCACTGGAGAGGAACCTGTTCACCTTGATGAATTTAAGCGGTAGGTGTCATTGTCGGAATGGCGGGGACTCGCTTGAGCCGCTATTAGCACGAGGCGATTATGGGTTAATTTATCAGTCGTTGCTGTAACTTCATGAAAAACACGCTTGAAAGTCACACGAATCAAGTTCCAGAAATGCTGTATCACTATTTACATCTGCGTATTTTGTTAACGAAGACTCATTGTGTTCTTTTCCCACATCCCCCATCTGATCTATTCTTATCTGTGTCTATTCCCAGCTGCAGCAATAACCCAGTTCCCCCACAGGGATAATTAAAGTTTCATCTCATCTAATTAAAGAGGTGGATTTCCTTTAAAATTCAAAACACACCCCAAAAAAAAAAAAAAAGACTCAATATGAGCTTTGCAGAGGAAAAAATACGAGTATATGAAGGAAACTGCATGGACAAGTTTTAACCGTTTCCGTGCCGTCAAAGACGGTACAAACAACACATCGCATCGTCTTTCATCCATCATCGTCTCGTTAAAGGCCTTCGGTCCTTCGATGGGAAGTTTACCGTTTCTTTGTCAGCTTTGCAAACAAAACACTGCAATACTGTAAATAGGCTTAAGTACACAGTATTTGATCGTCAGCCAAATCGTGGACTGGAAAGTATTGAGACACATCCGTCGACAAGAGACGTTCCTTGTTGCACATGTAGCTGATTGTGAGCCAAAGCACCTGTCCTGATGTTTGGAAGGTAATTTATGACTAGATTTAGGAGTTTGGTGAAAACGCTGGGAACAAGCAGGGTTTGGGCGGCGTGCCAAGTCCAGGTTAGGCGGAGCCTGAACGTTGTTTGTTGAGCGTTCTCACGAGATTTGCCGACTGTTGCGAACATGAAAGTGCCGACCTAATCCTTGGAAGCTCCAGTATATTTACCGATCCATCACAGGGCTAAGACAAAAACACACACAGCCACCCACACACACACACACACACACACACGCATATATATGCCAGTTCAGCCTTTTCACGCATGTCTTGCGTCAAGACCTTTGACACTTCCCAAAGGAGGTTAGAAAATATCTCCAAACATCTGTCGGAGATTGCAGTTTTAAAGAGCCTTGTAAAATCGTTGCTGGAATCGCTGAACCTTCTTTGCTCAAAATAGTCTCGTAGCGGATGTTCTTGTACTTCCTTAGAAGTAGAAAGAGCCAGGAATTGAGCACTCGGCTCATCCCAATGCCAAAATGATGGTCGCAGTGGAGCGATAGCCAAGATTTACCACCTGATCAAAGGCTTTCACGCAGCCGTTAAAAGGCAAGTTGTAATTTTAATGTAATGTGCTCTGTGTCTTCTTTTGTGTTATTGGTGTATTTGGTGAGTCAAGGCCTGCAATATGTACTACATGGTCTGTAGCCTCCTGTAGAGGCGTGTCCATAGTGACGTGTGGAGAGAAATTTTTGTTTTGGAGAACCCCGGGAAGGAAAACGATCGTTTTGGCTCGTGTGGACATGGCCTTAATTTTCCAAATAGCTAGCCTTGATAGCTCAGTCAGACGGAGGCTGAGAGCCTTCTGAAGATCAAGATTTCATTTCCATGGACGTACAATGATGCCAACTAAGACATGACCCTACAATCCTAAAATCTGTCAACTCGCTTGATCTGTCGATCGTCGCACGACCACAAATGTGTTAATTGATCAGATTGTTTGAGTCCAATATCCTTATGAATGCCCATCATTACTATATATATATATATATATCGCAAAAAATGTCCCATACAAAGCGGATGGGAGAGGCACCTCATGGAGATCAAAGCAGGAGAAAATGATTTTATCTTACTGTCTCCATGGCAACAGATGCTGATCTTCGATCTGCTATGATGTCTTACGCCGAGATAAAAAGTACAACAGCTTTATTCAACCTTTACACACTAAACCGCTAGTTTTTGTTCTACTTTTGCTCTGGTGGACTAAAACCACTGAATGACGTGTTGTTTATGTCCAGTAAACAACAGATTTTCCCGCCGCTCTCTGGAGTTGGAAGGTCAGAGGAGACTCTCTCTCATGTTGAGAAGAAATTACACACATGTGATTTGGGGCTGGTGCCTGGTGGCCGAGCCCCAAACCGTCCAGAGACGTGACTTGTCCCAGCTGGAGCGGCGGCACAGTGGAATTCCCTGCAGGCTGCAAGCAGGAGGACGCGACTGGGGCCGCTCTGCTTACGCATGCTGCCCCCGCATCGCCGGGTGCCGGCTGAGCGGCCAAACAGCCGCGCGGCGCGGCAGACGCCTGCCAGGCACCTCGAATGCACTGGAGTGTTGTGCGTTCGCACGGCGCTGCGCTGACGAGTCCTGGCAGAACGGGAGGACGCTGTGCTCCACTTTAAAAACCAACCTCAGTGACCTTGCATCTTGGCAACATGCGGGTCTGTTTGGTTTTTTTCTGACGTTATGTTTTTAACTGGCGTGATTCATACGAACAACATCAGCCGTCGTCATCAGCATAACTGATAAAGCCTTTGAAGTCCGACGATACAGGTGCTTCTATCACACGGCGCCGGAATCTTCTGTTCTGGTCGCTGCACATTTTTGTTCCCTCTTTCATGTTCGAAACAAAACAAACAACATTTTGCAGATTTGCTTGTGATTCTTCATCCATTCCAACGCCCCCCCACTTCTATAATCTCTCTCAGGGTCGCCACAGTAATTAACCGCATGAAGACTTCCTGGTTCGGCTCGCCACTTATCCTGCATGTGGACCCCATCCCCTCCCACGCCTTTTATCTCAAAGCTCCTTTTATTTGCCAGTAAAGTGAATTACGAGTGTTTGTTTCTTTTCCTGTTAATTGATGCTTTGTGATAAAGTGACTCCAAAAAAAAAAAAAGAAAATGCAAAGTAACATCTGCATTTCTCTCATTTTTTTCCGGCAACAAACTGAGCAAACAGAATTGAGAGCAGATCTGTTGCAGCATGAGCAGTTTGCAGAGGCACGCTTTAGGCCATTGTTCACTTTACTGCTGCTGCGGCTGGAACAACTGGAGGTTAGCGTTTAGCTTCACTGGCTAACTGTTAGAAGTATTTGATGCTGTGCAGAAAAAAAAAACAAAACATGGACATTCGGTTGATTGTAATTTCTTATCGCGGACATGCTCATCATTTTAATGCTTCAAAAGTAGCTCTAAAATGCAGAGTAACAGCTGCTTATATTGCTGTTTCGGTGTAACAGATGGCACCGAACACACTGAGCGCAGACAAAATGTTGCAACAATGGCCGTGTCGAGAGTCTTTCTGCATTTTGTTTACTTCCTGACAAGTTTAACGGCGGTTTCACAAAGCAGGGAATAGCATTCTTCTTTGCTCGCTAAATGGCTAATTGCTAATGTTCGATGCTTGCAGTAAACGATTACATTAGAGCAACGTCAATGTTCAAATCTTTCTGGGAAAGAACAGAAATGCTTCTAATGTTTGAAAACTAGCTCGGAATGCTAAGTAACAGCTGCTACTGTTTCTGGCGTAAAAGCATGAATGCTAAATGTTGAGGTTTAGCGTATTCATATTTGATGTTGATTCAACACAATAAGTTTCAGTGTTAAATTTATTCTGTGTAATAATTCTGTTTAGAGGTGTATTTTTGTCATTATTCACTTACATTATATTTTTGTTATTGGTTTTTAATGAGAATATAATTTAGCTCTTTTCACACAATGTCTATCTTTTTCTATACTGGATTGTTCTTTTTGGTGGTATTGAAAATTAATACTAAATAATAACATTTAACCAGAAGTACTACCAAGCGATAAAATGGAAGGATTTGTATTTTTAGTCAGTTATGTACTATTTAACTGGCACGGAGTATTATTTAGCTTCACAAGCTAAATTGTTAACATTTAATTTCAAGCATTTATTGCTGACAGTTTTAACCATATGGCATAAAAAGAGCGTATATTTTAGAAGTTGTTTGATCTTTAAATCATTTAGCCTCACGAACCAAAGAGAAAACAGTGCAAATGAGTTCATCTTTTTCTTCAAACCCTCCTCATTTGGAATAAATTCAAGGTGTTCATGCTCAAGTCGTTCCAGGAGAGCAGACGTGTTTTCATGATTTCCAGCTCCCCTGGGATTTTCCTCCCAACATCAAAACCTCCTGGAACATGTGTTCAGCCAAACACCTGATGGGAGCCAACAACTGCTCTCACCGTGGTTCATCCATCCATCCATCCATCCGCCAGCCATCCGCCAGCCATCCATCCATCCATCCATCCATCCATCCATCCAGCCAGCCAGCCAGCCAGCCATCCATCCTTCCATCCATCCATCCATCCATCCATCCGCCATCCATCCGCCAGCCATCCATCCATCCATCCATCCATCCATCCTTCCATCCATCCATCCATCCATCCATCCGCCAGCCATCCATCCATCCATCCATCCATCCATCCTTCCATCCATCCATCCATCCGCCAGCCATCCGCCAGCCATCCATCCATCCATCCATCCATCCATCCATCCAGCCAGCCAGCCAGCCAGCCAGCCAGCCAGCCAGCCAGCCAGCCAGCCATCCATCCTTCCATCCATCCATCCATCCAGCCAGCCATCCATCCATCCATCCTTCTATCCATCCAGCCAGCCATCCATCCATCCATCAGCCATCCATCCATCCATCCATCCATCCATCCATCCATCCATCAGCCATCCATCCATCCATCCATCCATCCATCCATCCATCCAGCCAGCCAGCCATCCATCAGCCATCCATCCATCCATCCATCCATCCATCCAGCCATCCATCCATCCACCCACCCACCCACCCAGCCACCCACCCATCCATCCACCCATCCATCCATCCATCCATCAGCCATCCATCCATCCATCCACCCACCCATCCATCCAGTCTGGTGTTAAAGAGCTCTGGATCGTCTAGTGTGGTCTGAGTGTGGCTGGTCCGTCTCTGCGCGGCTCGCCTTGCTTGTGCTGCGGCTACTGGATTGTAATGAAGTGGTGCAACAAGCGGACCGGAGAGCCTCCCGGTCCCAGACGAGTCCCAGACGAGTCCCAGACGAGTCCCGGACGAGTCCCAGACGAGTCCTGAACCCCCGGCGGAGGAATCTCCTCCAAGCGCCGTCGCGTCGCACGACTTTGTCCACAACTCTCCCCTCCCTCTCATACATTAAGACATGTTAAATCAGTGGGATATATTGTATGCTATATGTCCTCACAGTGTTTGCTGCTATGATTCTATTCTGAACGGCGACAGAATGAAGTTGGCCTCACACTTTGGGCGTGGCGCCGCCCCACGCAGCCCGACTCCGACCGGAGCCACGTGGAAACAATCACCAGCAGCCGTAAAGTTAATGGCTGAGCCGCAGCTCGGGAGAGCTGCACTACATCTCCCAGCGTAAAGCACAATACAACACCATATGTCCTGGAGACTCTTTCAACTTCTCCGCCTCATAATGCTCCGTCCTATAAATCCAGCCCTCGGGCTCCTTTACATACATTTTTCATGCAAACGAGCTCAATTATGGATTTCTAGTTTTCCGACCCACATGGAAATTCTTGAAATGCCAGTGAATGCAGCATGGCGAATCTTAACTCCCACTGTTTAGGCCTTAATCATAGTCATTAGTGCTTCCAAAAGGTGGAACTTTTCGTCGGGGGAGGGGGGGGGGGCTGATTTGCATGAAAAAGCACAGCGACTCTTGGCTCGTACCTCCGCCGTGTCTTTGTTGTTATTTTTAGGTTGTGCGTTCAGTTCCCTTCATGGAGTCGTCTCCCCAGACTGCTCTGCTCTCCTTCTGTCGCCCGCTCGCTCTCACATATGGGGGGTGATATTCCCGAGCCGGGAGGAAAGCTGCTGGAGTGCGTTGAGAGGCGATTTTTCTTTTTTTCCGGTCTGGTCTGGCGAGCCGGCTCGGGTCCAAGCCTCTGCCGTCGCGTTTGGTCTCGTCGCTTCAATTAGCGCCGACTCTGCTGATGTGGAGGGACTTCAGTTGTTCATCCGTCCCCGCTTCGGTTCGGTACCAACAACTTGAGATCTGTGGAACCGAGCGGAGACAGCTGCCTTTTATTTCCACCATCCCTGGAAAGCAGAGCAGATGGCGGCGGATCACGTCTGTCGTGTTTTAAAGTTCCATTTCGTGTCGATACCTATACAGCACGTTGAGCAAAGGACCAAAGAATGTGGACGTGTGATGATTACCACATGTCCTTCCTCAGCCGGGGGCTCCAGGGGGCTCCCGGGGGCTCCAGGGGGCTCCAGGGGGCTTCTGCTTAGAGGCAAGTGAAGCGCAAAGTGAGGTGCAGAAGAGGAATCGTGCCTTTGGTGGCAGAGTGGGGTGGTCTTCCTCGAAGACTCCCAATGGCGGGCCAACATCTTGACTCATTGGCAGTGGCGGGTGTGTGTTCATGTGGAAACACAGCAGGCACGTTGGTCGCAGTCATGTGAGAAACATCTTGCATTCTGCCGGTAAATGGGCAAAACATGGAGGTTTTCTTTCAGATATCAATTATAATTACCGCCTCCTTTGATGGACCAAACAGCAGAAACTATAATTAGATAAAAGATGGTGACCAATGAGAGGAGGGATCAGGTGATGACTCCCAAGGTTGGCGGTTTGATTCCCCATTCTAATCTGTCTCATGTGCCCATATGTCCTGATGAGACACTGGACCAAGATGCTGGTGTGAGGGGGGGGGAGTGAGAAATATCCAAGTTGCTTTGATCTTCCAGGACCTGGCGTCCACACATGTACACTATTTTTAGTTGTGCTGCATTCAGTTAGATGATTGTTTTTACAACTTTAAAGAGCAATCCTCAGCAAAGACCCTTGTTACAGAGTCTATTATTTTGGGTTGTTCAGACCACAAGACTAACTAGTTTGGGTCTCCCGAGATTAAGACTTGCTTAAAACGCTGTATACAAGTCAAGGTGTATACCCCCCCCCCCCCCCCCCCCCACGAGGTGTGACTTCGACAGCTAGGTAAAAAAAACCCCAACAGAGCTTTAGCTCAACATTGCAAACAAACAAGAAAAGCTGATCAGCGGATCTTATTATTGCTCGTCCAGTGGAGTCGATTTGAAGAAAAAAAAAGAGAAACCTTTTTTTTCAATTTTCCTTTTTGCTTTCAAGGACTCCCGTGCTTTCATTTCCCCGCACTAGCAGAACAGAGCTTTAGTTTTCCCTCCAGTGTCACAGACATTGTTTGTGTAGCTTCAGCACAATGTTGTGGCTCATTATTGACTTCTTGAAGTGGCACGCTTCCATCTTGGCTGCCGATCCTCGTCAGCGTTTCAGCTCATCCCGAAAAAGGCGTTTAGGTTTATATAAATAAATATATTCCCGTGCAGGAGGGGAACTTGAAGTCAGCCTCCTTCCCCATTAGAGAGGGGAACCTTCCTCTCACTGCCGGGTCTCTTCCCAATTACAGCGGCTGGCGCTGATGAAATGCCTGTGCAACATGGCGACTTGTCATTTGGCCAATTATTGTTAATGAAGCGCCGCGGAGAGACGGATAACTGCGTCGCGCCACGCTGTGTTTGTAATATCGGCGCTGGGACAACAGCGTAAGTGTTTCCGATTTGACTAATCCGTCGTTTTCGGCGTATCGTCGTCATTCCTCAGCGCCTGCAGAGCCAGCTGATCAGTCAAATTACAACCGGAAAATGGCCGACAATGAGTCGTGGACCGAGTGGTTTTCTTTTTTTTCGCGGCGCGGCAGCCGTGTTTAAGCTTCAAAGTGCTTGAAATGACCTTGGGTGTTCATCATCCTCTCTTTCCTTTTGATTAATCATTGAGTGGCGTTCTGCTGGAATCCTCCACTTTGCAGATGTGATGGGTTTGCTTCCTCCGCCCTGCAGGAGTGATTCTGGGAACACGGTGCTTCCCTTGTCAATGGCTGCTTCACATTCACCCAGCGAGGCGCAGACACTGGCAGCTGCTGGGAGCTCCGGCTACAGACTCCCACTCCTGGCCGCCGAGCAGCTCCACTGGAGCAGTTAGCAGCTAAGTGTCTTTTTCTGGAAGGTACGTCAGTGCTCCATCTGGAAGGAGGCGGGGGGGGGGGGTGCACTATACGTCGACACCCCCGCCTCCGTCACTTTTCATGCTCTCATTAGACGCGACCTTCCATTTACAACGCTGGATTATACACTTTATTCCGCTTTCCACTGGTATCTCACGTAAATCGAAATCAAGTGTTTAGGATGAAAGATGTGAAAACACTCACTACATTTATCTTTTAACAATCGCTGGCATGAATTGAAGAGATAAATGAAAGGTTTGCACATAAACTCGCTATAAAACAGAGCGACTTCAGGTAAAACCTCTTTTTTAGTTTTCTCCATTCCTGCCAGACGCACTGAGTTCCTGAACTCGTGTAGAAATGTATTATTCCTGTCTGGGATGGCAGAGCGAGTCCAGGGTTCTGCGGAGGTGCCAGGAACGGCGAGACGTGAGGTTCCCTGACAATATGTGGAACGCCAAACACCAATATGGGGGGCGTGCAACGTCAAGCCAATGAAAAGGATGAGTGTGTGTGAGAGGTTGTAAAGTATTTTATATGATTCTTCTTTTTTATTTCTTTATACAGCTTGAATACATTTCTTATATTTCGGTGTAAAGCACTGTGTCTGAATGTACTCTATAAATACATTTGCCATGCCTTTTTTCTCGAGGGGGGGGGGGGGGCACATTAAATCATAATTTAACAATTTTTCAACTTGTAATCGGAAGACACAGCCACAGGATTGTATAGTTTTCTCATTTCATGGAGCTTTTAATTAAAGTGTCAATCAGCCTGTAGTGGAATTTGTGGCCAATTAAGGCCAATTCATGCCCCAAAAGAACAAAGACCAAAGACCTGCCCAACAAAATGACATCACTTCCGTCGCCGAGCTCCTCCTGGCCAAACACATTAGTTTGAGCAGTGCCGAGCCTCCGAGCCAAACTGTGCCGGAGCCACACTGCTGACACTTCGGCACTGACGTGTACATCGCTACTGTCTGAGCGCCAGAGCTCGATGAATGGTCGTGATGCACCTGAACGCATCACTCGAAGCTGTCAGCTCCTCCAGTTAAAAGCGGACCAACGTCACGCTCGTACGAAAAGTCTCTTTATGACTGAACCAGTTCAGAGAAATGCATTTCTGAAAGCACTGGAGGGGAGAAATGAACTGCAGGTGAAAAGTTAATACACCGCTTCACAGACATGTGGCTGCTGTGAGGGGGCGTGGCCTGCTGTGAGGGGGCGTGGCCTTTTCTTCATTTCCTCAGTTTGTCTTTCTTCATCCTCTTCCTCTCTCATCAAGCCAAACCCTCCTCTCTCCGCCATCGTCGCGCCCCATCGCTGTCTCGTCCAACTGTTTGACCCCTCAAGATGGGTCCATGTCACAAGGGGCGTGTCCTGCCGTTAGGGGGCGTGGCCTGCGTGTTCGGCAGCGTCTTATCGGAGTGTGAACAGTCCTGCCGAACAAACTTTTTTAGTTTTTTTTTTCGTCTGCTTGCTTGACGTCACTGCCAAACTTTGAAAAAGGGAGTCTGCAGGGGTTTAGAGAGCTTTAAAGTCCCAGTGAAGTGTAACACACTACTTTGCAAAAACCGATAGTTGGGGTACTACTTGTATGGTTTCTCCGACTCTGCCCCACCACTGTTGCTCGGGTGGCTAGCGGCTAGCGGGAGCTGGGGCGGCTAGTAGCCAATCAAGTAACACCTGGACTCTCCGGTGATTCCACAGTCTTCTAGCTCTTGGACGTGTTGGATCCAGGAAGCCGGTCGTTCTGACAAAAGTCAGGAGCCTCAAAGCCTCAAAGGTGAAAAGTGGCGGCTGCTGAGGCGAGGAGACGAGGACGAATGGAGGACGAAGCGTCTTCTGCTTCCTCCAACATGTTCCAGACGGGGTCACCGATGGCAGAACCACCTTCTGTGTCTTCTTCATCAATCACTGGGTTTGAAATGACCATGATGATGAAATCTGGTTCAATTCAGCCTCTTCGTGGTCAAAACTCTGATCCTCCATAATGTAAACACAACTTGGGCGTGTGCACAACTCGTGATGTCACTCTGTTATTGTCAGAAGCTCCGCCCAGCAGAGGAAATAGCGCCGTTTAGCGGCTATTTTCTCTCAGATTGTCGTGTTTTAACATGTTAGCCTTCAGCCAGTTAGCAGGAAAACGTTCTCGAAGCGTTTTGGAGGTGGAACCTTCACTTCACTGGGACTTTAAGGACCTCACCTGTATGTGTTTACTTCTACAGCTGAGGTGCCACAAACAACAAGCCGCCGTCTGACTCTTGTGTGTCGTGACCAGGCCGCATTATGTAACAACGGTGCACGATGTAATGATGTAATACATTTTCAACTCATTGTGTAATAACGCCGCATTTTGTAATAATCTGCTGAATTTTGTCCTGGTGGCATTATGTAGTAACTTGTTACATATTCCAGGTGTGGAGCCGCATTATGTAATAATGTTGTAAATGTTTTGGTTTTTATGCTTTGTATCTCACATAATGATTGTGTGTGTCTTGCAAAATTCACTTTAGTGTCAGTAATAATTAATTAGTGAAGTTTTTGTTGCTCCATTATAACAAATACAGTTACTTTTGATTTAGGCCCTGAGCAATAAAACATAATGTGGTGTTATTACATAATGAATTGAAAATGTAGTAAATATGATGCAAGGCGGCAAGGAGGAGGAGTGAAGGAAGTGTGAAAGCAGAGAAAGAAGCGCTTGCTGATCAGAACGAGGAGAGACAGCAGCTCGTGTCCGACAAGAGTGGTGGCTAAAGCAAGAAGCTAGCAATGTGTTGAGCTAGCTGGAGGAAACAAACGAAACTCCTGAACGCCTGCCACCGCGCTTTCCCTGCTTTCATTCGCCCACGTATCCAGACGTGTCCAGCAGCGGCGTGGCGGCGTGGAAATGCTGCGGGTGTGTCTGGAACGCCATCAAACCAGCGATGAAAATACAGTGGAATCGATACGGGGTTAAAAAAACCAAAGAGCTGGGAGTGGAGACAAGCAGCGGAGGAATCCAGGTGCGGACGGTTTTACCGCGGCTTGCGTCAGATCATCAGGGCGCCACTTCAGACAGTTCAGACGATAACGGAGTCGCGGGTGAAAGACGCCGCTCTCTTATCAGCGGAGGATCAAAAGCGCCGCAGCTTTTATTTTTTATTTTTTTTCAATATTCCAGCGCTGAGTGTGCAGCGAGCGATCCAGATAAGAGCTGCAGGATACGGGCTTTCCTTGCAGGAGCGGCGTCGCTTTCAGAAATCACCATTTCTCCGACTTTATCAGCAGCCGAGCTGAAAACCTTCCACACATGAATCTGATTCCCACAAAGCCACATTTTGTTGTTGCCGAGAGGATGACGGAGTCATGAAGGCAGCGTTCACCTGCATCTGTTTCTGAGGCTTACGGCCCGCCGCGACGTGAGTCGGGGGGGTTAACGAGGAAGAAAACACAAATGTGGGGGGAAAATTTGCGAGTGAAATAAATCGGGGACGATTTACAAGAACAAGTCAAATTCTGGGGAAACAAAAGGTCAAACGTTGCCAGAAGAAGCGGGTTTTGTCCAGAGGACAGTGAACGCGTCGTGACAAACTGACTAGCTGCTGGTTAACACAAGCCCCGCCCACTTCCTGTTTCCTGTTTCCTGTCACTGTGGCAACACAGGTCAACATGAAAGATACGTTATTCCAGGACCAGTGGAGTTTGTTTTTCCACAAGAAGTCGGGAATTGTCTTCAAACCTCAGTACTCATGTGCGTTTCTTAAAGTTCTGCCAGACAAAACAACACGAGGGGTCAGAATCCATACTGACGAGGTCATGGAGGGCGTGGGGGGGGGGGGGGGGGGGATGACAGGCTCTGCAGGGAGAGATGGATGAAGGCAGATTTCACACAGAGCAAGAAACAAATGAAGCGTATTCTCCCGGAGGTCCTCACGCTCACTCTTTCACCACCGCCCGAATCAATCCTGTGGACTTCCACACCTTCCTGCAGCTCGGACGCCCTCCAAGTCGCCGCCGTTGCGTTTCATCAGTTGGATGGACGGTGCGTGTGAGACGGCGTTTCACACGATCAAATAAACTATAGATGTGATGTGAAAATGCTCCAATGATGTATTTATACCGTATATGCTATTATTATGACATTATGCTAATCAGGGGAAGATAAATGCAAATGCTATTCACTTGGTAGTAAAATGTGATGCAAAAATAGGTTGCAATATAAAACTGACAAGAGAAGACGAGATCAGACTGGATCGGGCCCACATGGGGAAAGTCAGCCATTGCAGCAGCTTAGCAGGACATACATACTTAAAGTCAGTCAGGATAGTTGCACACAGGAGAATTAATATATATAAAATCAGATAAATATACATGTATAAATACACTGAATTTAAAACATTCCTATTTACTGGGTTAATAAGCTAAATGATAACTCGGCGAAGCCAAATGCTAAAAGCAAAATTTAATTCTCAGGTCAAGCTCAATAATTTAAACCTAAAACAATGGAAATGTATTAAAGCTGCAGGTTTGTATTTCCAGATGAAAGTGTCAATGCTGAAGGTTGAATCAAGCTGATCTCCTTTGCTAATCATCTAACAGGTTAAGATGTAAATGAACATTTCTAGAATCATTTATATTTAATTGAAGCTCAAAGCCAATCAGTTGAAGCAAAATGCTAATAAGCTAGTACCAAAGTAAGCTAGTTGGCACCGGTGCAACACAACTCAGGGTCCGTTCACACGAGAACGCCGTTTCATGTAAACACATTATTTTTAGCCCATCGTCCACACGACGCTGCGTTTTAGATGCAAAAACGTAAAAAACAGACAAAGACACACATTTGTGGAAAAGAACAAACATGGCGGACTTGATGGTGCTGCAGAAGCGGCTGATGTTACACTTGATTATGGCGTTATGTCGCATTTTTCTGGTACGAGGAGGCGCAGGAGTATCCTCATGTCTTCTTCACAGCGCCCCCTAAAGGCCCGGACTGTGTACTACACAGAGTTGTGTTCATGCTCGTACAGACCCGGCTTTGATAAAGCTGTACGATTCCTGTTGACACCTTCTTGACTTGTAAAACAGTAGTTGCACCCAGTGTCCCCTGAAGAGGGTCCCAGACCTCATGTTGCCCCCCCCCCCCCCCCCTCTATTCAAGATGTGTGAGCGAAACGACACACACCGACATTAAAATAGCTGTTTAGATTGACAAAT
Source organism: Blennius ocellaris (assembly GCF_963422515.1). Classification (NCBI taxonomy): domain Eukaryota; kingdom Metazoa; phylum Chordata; class Actinopteri; order Blenniiformes; family Blenniidae; genus Blennius; species Blennius ocellaris. The sequence goes on along the minus strand of NC_137673.1, from coordinate 15,869,931 downwards.
CACACCTCGGCCCGTTCCCCGGGAGAAAGTAATCCCACATAAATGGGGTTCATGTTATCAGAAATTGCTTGTTGGGTGAATGTCGACCGAGTCGTCCTACAAGGAAATGAGATATTTGCAATGTGAAGGGCGGCTTTGTAACGGCCTCGGGGAGTTTTGCTTTTCGCTTCTTTTCTAAGTGCAGGGGAAGAATCCCTGTGATGACAGCACAATAGTGCTGCTTCTCCCTCTGAGGGAGAGTCTTAATTAGCCGGCCAAATATTCGCAGACGGTCCAGCGGCTGAATATTCCCAGAGAAGACGCCACTGTGCAAAACTTTTGAGGAAATTTGGAAGAAAAAAGCGTTCTTTTAAAAAAAGAAGAAATCTCACTTCAATTGTTTGGCACCTTTGAAAATTGGTTGATTTATTCCTTCCAGTTCTGTTAGAGGTAACAAAGATCATCCTCCCCCGCCCACACACACACACACACACACATTAGCGCCTGCTAACGCAACGCACCCGCCGAGACGATCAAAGGGATCGGCGCTCGTCTCTCAGGTGGAATTTCTTTAAAATTCAAAGAGTTACGAATAAATAAATAAATAAAAAAGCGGGACAAACAGCATGCAGGCAAAAAGACACTGGTTATATAATCATCTGCTTTTCGCCTGGTGTTTTGCAGATTGGAGCGAGGGAACAGAGACTTGTTTGGAGTGGTAATCAGAGGATGAAGGAGAAGGAAAAAGGTTCCATGACCGACCGTCTGCCCCCCCCCCCCCCCCCCCCCAACCCCCCCCAACCCCCCGCCCCTTATTTCATTGATTTGTTTTAGAGCTCTGTTTGCTATATTTATCTCCAAGGTGCGCGCTGACATTTACTCCAGCATACGTACAACACAAACACACATTCATTACTGGCGGGGAACCTTTCATTATGAAGGAGCTCGGTTTAAAAGCCGTGCGCCGGTTGGACGTCACGTTTACTGAGGCTGCACTCAAGATGGCAACAAACAAACACCCTCGTATGGAGTTGCTTCAACAAATCCAATAAACAGTGATTTAGCGCTTTAAATAGACTGCAACCGAAAAGATGACTGAAAGAGCATTTCTTTTATTTTAATAATTTGTTTCTTTCTTTTTCCACTGTCTCTTTTATACTCTTGGATTCACATTAGACTAAATTCATGTCCATGTGGTGAAATGTCTCCTTCGTAGGTGCAGATTAGAGCGAAAACAAGCACGACCGAATGATGTGACGAGAGAAACGATACAAAAGTAGAGGTTTGCATTGCAGTGTGAATGCTGAAGGTTGAAGAAAGCTGTCTCCTTTGAGCTCTGCATCCCCGGTGCTGAGATCAAATGAGATCAGTGTCCCTTTCCATTGACATGCTGAGATCAAAGATTTTCTCCTGCTTTGATCTCCACGAGGTGCCTCTCCCATCCACTCACTGAAAAGATTCACACAATAACATGCAAATGAATAGATCCTAAATGGATCAAATAAAGTTCAAAATCGCACTTTATGATTGTTTTCATGCACAATTCTTCCTTTTAGCTTCAGTGTTTTCATAATATATCAGCATCTGTTTTTAGAAATAAGTGAGACAAAACCTTAAAGTCACTTTACACGGTAATGTCTCAGAAAAGTTGCACATTTCTGTTGTTAAGTCAAGGAAACCTTCGTCTATACGTAAAAGAGTGTATTCTGTGCAAGCAGGCTGTTTATTACACGAAGCACAGTTTTAATGGGCATCTTCTGCTTAAACAGTCACCTTTTCCAAAATATTCACATTCTGTTTTGAAAAATGCAAATCCATGCAATCGCACCTCATAACTTCACTGTTTTCCCTCCTGCTGCATCTGGAAAATGCATGAGCTTACCTTTGCAAAAAACAAAAAAGTAAATAAATAAATAGTCACACTTCATTCAGAAGTGTAGGAATAAGTTGTTTACTTGCAAAAAGCAAACATGACTTTTTGCAGGAGCATCGAATTGAGTTTTTTGTTTCTTTTCCACACAAAAGTCTAAAAAACAAAAGGTTTTCTTTCTTCTTCTTCTTTTTTTTTTTTTAATATGGTTCGTATGCATTTTTCATGCAAGGTGTTTGCTGAGAGAGGAGCTTTCTTTCAAGCAGGGTTTTCATATCCAGGATTGCGCCGGAGTGGGATAAGTGCAAGCCATTAGAAACCATTAGCCGTATTTGTCTGCTTCGCTTCGCTTCACAAGAGTTTTCCAGCGAACCGAAGTTTCCCCCGGAGCGGGAAGAAGCTCGGGGGGCCGTCGGAGCGCATCAGTTTCAAAGAAACGCTGATAACACAGAATCCAGACTTATTTGTTTCTCTTCTTGCTTTTTTTTGTTTTCCTCGTTATATATAAAAACAACAAAAAAACAAGTACGATTGAAGGACTCATTTGTGCTAAACAGGTCCGACTTTGCTTGAATTTTTTAATATCCCACCCAGACATGCAGTGCTGATTTGTTTGTGTGTGTGTGTGCGTGTGTGTGTGTGTGTGTGTGTGTATGGGTATGTGTGTGTGTGTGGCCAAATGTCTGGTAGTGACAAAAACACAACTGCACTCCGGCTGATGGAGTCGTCACTTTCATAAATCATGAGTACATTTCATAAACTTCAGGTTCGGTCTGAGACCCTGGGAATATCGTGGACAGAGTGTGTGTGTGTGTGTGTGTGTGTGTGTGTGTGTGTGTGTTCCGTCTCCAGATTGAATTCTTAATCTTCCCATTTGCCGTTTCATCTGTTGTGGTGGGAAATGATGCATCGGTCCCTTGGTGCCAGAAATAATAATATCCAAAATGTCTCCGCCGAGTGCCAACACCCGATAATTAACCCTGGTGTGAAATGTTTTACCAAACTGTTTACACACACACACACACACACACACACACACACACACACACACACACACACACACACACACGCACACACAAGCAATGTGTCATCGTGAAGCTGCTTCCAGTTCTGATGATAGAAAAATGGCGACGCTGAAGGAGTTCTCTCCAATGAAGAATAATCTATATTATAACAACAACCCGCCACGCCCCCTACAGGCAAGTTTCTGCTCCACTGCTCCCCGGAGCAACATCGCCCTCGTCAATTTATTGTATTTATATATTTATTTATTTATTTATTTTTGTGTTATTCTACTTTGAAGGAGAAATGACACGAGTTCTCTGCGCTGTAATTTGGCCCATGGATCACTGGCGAATGGGCGCCGCGCTCGCAGGTCGCCGACACACGGCGGTGCTTTTGGCGCTTTCATCTCGTCAAATGAAGACAGATTCCCCACACGCCTGTTTTGAAAAAACAAAACCAAACTCCAATCACCTCAGAACCCCCCCACCAGTGTCAAAGGATTGAAAATGTACAGCCAGAGAACGTGACCTTAGAAACCTTTTAGTAATGTCGCTTTGGTTTTGATTCCGTTTGTTTGTTTTATATCTATGAGCTTTCATCTGCTGGCTTTTGATTTCTGGACAGACTGGATTTTAAAATTGCTTAAATGTTTTCATTATTGTGGTTTCCTGAAGAGGCTTCATAGCCTGGCGGCTCTCCCAGTGCCTTCTGGAGACATAAAAGCAGATTTTATCATACTGCCCCCTACTGGTGGAGCGACGGTTCCAATGAAAAACCTAAATAAACATCTCATCTTGTTTTCGCCAATGGAGTTTATTTATATAGTATGTATGTTTGTATGTATGTATGACTTTTAGCAACTTTTCACTAAAACTACTCGTCCAAATTGCATGAAATTTTCAGCAGTGGTCAGTCATCACACAAGGACCAATCCATAACATTTTGCAGCGTTAACGGCTAACCGTTTTCAAATAAATCCCAAAATATTGGGAAAAAAATGTAACATAGAAAGTGAATCATGGAGATTAAAGGAGATCAGCGTCTGTTGTCATAGAAACGGTAATGTAGCTACCTTACCTACCGAGTTAGCGTCGACATGAGCTAATGGCTATCATGCCAGCGATGCTAACTCGGTCCTGCAAACATACGTGGCGTTGGCGAAGGTCTGCCTCCAGCAGTCACACATTAACGATCTGAATTTTTAAAAACTAATATTCTGACCTTCTTTGCCGCCGCGCTTTTTCTCCGGCAATCTTTAACTTCAATCTTTAATCATTCCGATATCAAAACGTGCAGTTTGTTCATGAGATGACTGCTATACTGTGTGCTTTTTGTGTCTTTAACCGTTTCTGAATAAATCACTAAAAAACTATTAAAAAAAGTCCCATACAACTTAAACCGCCGTCTCTCGATGGTGACGAGCATAAAAGAGAAGCTCAGACGTCCTCGATTGTTAACAATGATGAGTTGCAGAGTTTTCTTCGTAACAAACATGAAACATAAATAAAGCTGTGTCGCTTAAACTTCCGTCTCTCATGGCAGACTGTCTTTTTTAACAAGTATAAAATACAATGGAAAGGGAAGGAACTCTTATTTTAACAGATGGCTTCCTGAATGACAATCAACAAAGGGCAATAAGCATCGTAATTAACATTTATAAAACCATGTAGGGCGAGTGGGGTAAGTCGTTCCAAGTTCTACTCAAAGTGCCTTGAAAGCAAAAGGATTGCCGGCACGCCTCCAACTAAAGTGTGAACACATCGTTTAGGATGTTGTGCATCCCTGGGATCAAGCCCTGTGGATATTTGAGAAACAGTTTCAGAAATAGAGCTTTTGAAAAAAACTTACATTGTGCCATTGATGGTATGAATGGTATAAAAGCAAGACAAATTCAAAACAAACTTACTTGTTTAGTGTTTCTTTAAAGTCTTGACAGCATCAAACATGCTCATATATGAACAAAATAGAAATTCCAAAATGAGCGCCTCACAACTGAGTCCTAGAAATCCGACAGAGTTCTAGGACTTTCACTTTGTTTCTTCCCTGCAAACTTCCCAATGACAAAGTCCGCAGCAGGAAGACCCTCATCACCGTCATCATCACTTTACTCTCATATAATCAGCGGCATCGCGAAGTGGAATCAGAAAGTCTTTCTCATGGAGAGCACTTTCTATTTGGCTTCGGTTGGTCTTTTCTTTCAGAGTCCCGTCTTATTTCCGCTCCTTTTCTTCCTTTCAGCCACTTCCTGTTCTCGGCGGCGTGAATTCTGTCGGCCATCTTCTGCCTCGTCGTCGGTGGCGGAGCTTCTGTCTGAGCTCCTCTGCACAAACGCTTTCTTCTTGCTTCTGGTTGGACTTGCAGCTTTCACAGCCCTTGTTCATGCTTTGTCTTTTCCCGCTCAGCCTTTTGATCTTCTTTGATCTTCATGAGCCTTCTCCAACACCATCTACTCCGGTGTGTCGGTCATGAGTCTTGTTTTCACCTTCTTCCTTGCAATTCTTTTCTTTCTTTCCGTGGCAAGGAAAGGAAAGGAAAGGAAAGGAAAGGAAAGGAAAGGAAAGGAAAGGAAAGGAAAGGAAAGGAAAGGAAAGGAAAGGAAAGGAGTGGAGCTGTATGGTGATTGAACACAGGGAACAACAAGATGACGTGGTCAGATGGAGGTTCAGCCTGAGCCTCATCAGCACCACTACTACTGGCCTACCAGACTTTTTATTCTTTTTTGGAATACCTGTGACGTGATGTGTTGACTCATGTGTTTGCTAATGACAATCCTTTGAAAACTTGGGACAGGTTGTTTTTTTTTTTATTAAACAAAAAAAGACAAAAATCGATACACATTTTTTTGCCATCATATGAAAAAAAGAAATCTAGATTAATGTAAAATAGTTTGAAAATGGTCAAAAATCAGTTAAATGTTGATTTCATGAATTTTAGGACTTTAGCAACATGAAAAAAGGATTTTTACACATTTAATTTCACACAAACGAGTGTCTTGTGATCAAATAGATCATGAAGTGATCTCATGTATGCAGGCTGGTCCCACTTTAAGTCCCACCCCCCCCGCCCAATTCCAGCCTTCACTTATTTTCCTTCAGGCATCATCAGACCACACATTAGTTTTAATCTTTTGACATTTAAGGTCCCATTAAAAAAACAACATTAGCAAACATTTAAAGGAAGGAAAACCAGGCTTGGAATAATAACGAGTTGGTTTTCTTCAGCTGGTAAACATGATTCTGCGTTTCCACTCTTGTGTGAGCTGCACTCTGAACCTCGGTCACTTCTCAAGCTGTTTGTGCTACAAATTCCACGCTCAAGAAAAGCTTTTGCTTTAAAAAAAAAAACGTCTTATAAAGTCAAGTAAAATATATTTTTTTTACAAAAGAAGGCAAATTAGTTTTTCTAAGTTGGTCCATGCTTGACCTGAGGGGAAAAGCGATTTCCTGACCTCCTATTTGGTCGAAGCTACAAGATTTTTCAATCTTCAATTCCCCAAAAAAAGCAGAGGAACTTGGCCGGGGTTACATAACGGAGACGTCGCCTGGAGACACCACGACCAGGAACTCTCTGAGCGGCAGAACATTTTGTTCTATTTTCATGAACGTGACTCAATGAATCCCTGCAGACGAGCTCAGAATAGAGAAAGACGACGTCTATTCTTGACTTAATATGTCGCTGATTGAATGTACTGGGCGAAATCCCACTTCCAAGTGGGGAAAAACAAACTAATGTGAATGACGTCAAAGTGGGAGGGACCCAGTGGGAGCAGGAAGGTTCCAACAGCTCCCAGGAGGGCAGGTGTCTAAACGCAGGAATCGGAACTTCTTATTTGGTGAATCATTTTGGGATTACATTTTAAAACTTGTAAAACATCAAAGGGATGCATCAATCCCTTTGAATTAGACCCGGATTTGTTCGTTTTTGTTCCAGTAGTTGTAATTTAATGTCATTTATCAACTCCTGTCATGAGCTTAGTTTTATAAAGAACTAAATAAAGATAAATCTGTATACAAATATGTAAAATCACATGTTTCACTTGTTTTTTTGGTTCAAAATCTCTAAATATGCCTTATAGTGAAATTAGAGATACTTTGTTGAAGCCTAGCAATATGCCATTTAACCTGTTAGATGATAAATGACAAGAATGACGCCTCTTTAATCAACATTTGCTCGATTTACCTTTGTAAAAGGGCGTCACTTACTTTCATTTTACATATATTGATATTTCTTCAATCCAAGGCATCAATCAGATGGACCAGCTGGTATTTCACATTTCAAAACTTTACCTTTGTAAAAGTGCTTCAAGCAATAAATGCTGAAATAATGATCATTTAAAACCAGGTGAGATTTATTTCACCAATCCCGATGCATGAAACCCAAAGTCTCAAATATTTGTTTTGAACCTCTGGCCAATAATCAATATAAATCATTAGGATGAGTGCCTTTCACATTTGAACCAATACGATAGATACTTGGGAATCAATACTCAACGGTACCAATTTTTGGCACTTTTGTTTGTGTTTGTGGTAAATGTTGATTTGTTTATTAATTTAAAAAAAATCCTATTTATTTCTTAATATATAAACTTCAATAAAATATATCAAAAGCGCATTCAATTGTTTGTATTGTAACAATGTGACTGATTCACAAATGTCTCCAGTGTTATTTCTTAATAATGTACAAATTAAAACCTGTTCCGGTTCCCTGGTGGAAGCGTTGGGTAACTACGCTCCACGGACGGCAAAGAAGTGAAAACCAATGAGAATGTCTTCAGCCTGGGGAAACAATCCCGTCACAGGTATTTCAGCGTAATCTGCATCACTTTTTGAACAATGGAGCCTCTTGAGTCTATCGACCGAGCTACAACTGCCTAACCCTAATGCTGCGTTCAAGTCCAGCTCGGAAAATCGCCTACTCTTCTGCTCCTTCAGAGTCACAAGGATGCGTTTAGGTACCGACACATGTACCAGTAAAAACACAGAATTCACTATCAATCCGCACTAATCATGTCTTCACATATTGTTTCTGCCTCATTGAAGATAAAGAGTCGTTTCATAAATGCAAAGGAATTGACATTAGTCATGAATCAGGAAGCAAGGCCACTTTTATGTTTCCCTTCATGCTTCTTTTGTGGTGCTTCTGCCGTCTATTTCTTCTTCTTCTTCTTCTTCTTCAACAATCCATAAAGTCGCATTACCGCCATCTGCTGGTTCGACCTCCCGCTCTTTGTCCCTGATGACTGTTTCCCTTCTTTTTCTTCACTTGGCATCCGTGAAGTTTCTCTACCGCCATCTGCTGGTTCGATCTCCCGCTCTTTGTCCCTGATGACTGTTTCCCTTCTTTTTCTTCACTTCAAAGTTTCTCTACCGCCATCTGCTGGTTCCAGCTAGTCCATACTATTCCCAGCACTCAAAAAAGAGAAAGATGGAAGAAAGAAAAAAGTAAGAAAGCCTTTCTCCACTCTGGAAAGGGGGCGTGGCTTAGATCGGGAAATGAGGTCCTGCTGTTTATGTCACGTTCCACTTTAGATGTCTTCACACCGGCGACACTCTGCTCAGAAAACGTATTCAAGTGGGTTTTTCAGTGTTTTCTGTTTCCCTTGTCTCAGAACAAAGTCCCGTCGTCATGGAACCGATGAGGCGAGCTTAAAAACATGCTCGTACAGATTTCCAGAGGCAAACTTCCACGCCGCCGTCAGCTCCTCGCCGCCGCGTCGCACAATAACTTTCGCTTAAAGTTGCGAGAGAGAGAAAAAAGAAAGAGAAATAAAAAGAGAATTAAAAAAAAAAAACCCCACTGACAAGCGAAGAAGTTTTAAAAGCCAGTTTTGATGTGGGGTTGTTGCCGGGATGACGGAGCGCCGGGCAGAACTAAACGCCGGCGTGCGCTTTGATGTGACATTCCCTCTCATCCGGGCAGGAACGCCAACGTCGGACCTCGTCGGACCTCGTCGGACCTCGCCGTCACGCCGACGGAGCGCCAGGCGTCTCAGAGCGGCGTCGCAGTGGAGGAGAGGATCCTGGGACCTTCTCCTCTCCGGGACTGAATCGTGGAAACATCCACCATTGAACACCAGATATTTTCGTGCAGGTTTAATCGATGGCTCCAGAATTGGGCCTCAGGGCGATTAGCGGCCCGGCGTGTTTATTTCGGTCTCACCGCCGCTAAACGAGGCGCCGCCGGCCGCAGATAAACGGAGGGAGCGGCGGCGGCGTGGCGTGCCTTTGTCTCGGCGGCGGCCTGAGACGCAGCTGCCTCCACGTCTGTGTGTCTTCTTCTACAAATGGGGACATCTGTATACGGCGCCGGGATGACATCAGCCAGCCCCGGCGCCACGGCGCCCCGGGACACGCAGCAATGGTTGTTTTTCCCGTTGGACTCGCATTGGCTCTTTTTTTATTGAGTCTAAATGCCCCTTGGCTTTTCTTCCTATGTTTATGTCCTCTTTCCCTTTTCCCTCCTCTCTTCTCTCTTTCTCTTTCTCTCCAGCTACAGTTTCAAATAGAAAAGTCCACTTTGTCGAAGGGATTTACCGATTCCTACACACATGCGTCAGCAGATTTGTTTATTGTATTTTGGGGGGGGGGGGGGGGGGGGGGGTGCTGCACCTGCTCTTAAAGGTTCTATCCACTGTCAAGGTTGGGGTTTTTTGCCCCCACCACTCTTGATGTGTGCACTCGGAGAGGAAGTGTTCTGCTGCAGGCGACTTCTGTGGAACGTTGTCAAAGGAAAGAAGAAAGAAATGAAAAGTGTTGACAGATTGGAGAACTGCAGCTTGGGACTTGAAACCAAACGGCAGGAAACGTGAGGACACTTGGTGGATTGATTGTTGTTTGTACGCCGACGACACTCCGACATCAGTGCTCCTCCCACCAATCCAGGCTCATTTACAGACGGAGCCACACTCACATGGAAACATAGTGGGACTCGTTGGTCCAAAATCATTGTGGTTCAACTCCCCAAATCCAGCTTTTACTGCATTAGAATATTGGATCATAGGAGCTGCATTCAGAATCTGCTGTGTCTGTGTGAGCTGGACTGGCTCCGCCCACATACGCCCATCTATGGGAAGAGGAGGAAGAACTTCCTCTCGTGGCGCCATGTGCCAGAGCAGAGCTGTCTTATTGTGGTAGGAGTCAAAGGGGAGGAGCCTACCTTGATTGTGATTGGCTAAACCCTTGATGACACTATATAGGGTTTGATTTCTGATTGGCTGGTTGGAGCAACACACTTTGTAAAACTGAAACAAGTCAGGGAGAGCGAGGACACACTGTCTTCACTTCTGGGGCGTCGTTCTAGGTATGGAGACGATTAGTACGGCTGGAAAACCTTTAGAAAGTGAATTTTGTATAAAATGAGCCCTTTAAGGACCAAAAGGTCTGGTTTGAGGTCCAGAGCCAACCGGGAGAAGACCTCAAGGTCGGAAAGAAAACGCTGGAAAATCTCATATTGTGTCTGGCTGAGGAGCAAGAAGGGGTCTGGGGTTTACATTCCCATGTGGGTGAAGTGGGAAAGATGATTGATGGATGGATAAACAGGTTTAGTTAAACTGACTTTTCCTGTTGACAAATTTCAGTTTTATTGCATTTTTAAGCTCAATTCGGTCAGAGAACTCCAGAGTTGTGATTCAAAAAACATTTATTTTCACTTATTCATGATGTCACAGTAAAGTCAACCTTTGAGGTAAACTCATAACGAGGAAAACTCAAAGTCTGGACAAACTGCAGCGCCGCCTCGGCAATGGCCGTCAATGGCCCAAACTGAAAACCCCGCAGATTCTTGTGGCTCACCGCTTTGAACAACACTCAAACCCCCAAATATTCTGGAGCCATTTATTTTCCAGCCTCATATCCAAACAAAGCTCGGCTTCTTCTCGCATCTATTCATCGCCACCGAGCGTGTAAAAAAGTCACCAAATCTCCCTTTTCCCCCCTGAATTCCCCAAACGGCGCCCGGCGTACATCTGATCCCCTTTGTACGGCGGAATGAGAGGAGCAGACAACAATATGGAGAAAGTAGTTGGAGAGGGGGATCAGTTACATCGCAGGGGGGTAATAGGAGGTGGTCGGAGGCCTGAGAACGGTAAATATGAAGGAGCGGCCCTCTGGAGAACGCCAGGGAGGAATTTGAAGGAGGTCACGCTCGGTCGCCGGCTTATCAGCTATCTGTCACGCAACTGGATAGACGGGACGGCATGTGTGTCACTCAACAGGCACGCCTTTATGTACTGTTGTGCTTCTGCCTCCGCACGTTACACAGTGCCCCCCCCCCCTGTCATCTTCCTCTGTAACACTACCTCCGCCTCATTCTTCCTTGATGTACGCCATGTCGGAGACAGCACATGAACTGGACTGGGATTCCAGTGTCATGCAGCTCCTGGGCTTTGATCAGCCGCGGCTATTGTCTGCCCTCCGAGACAGGGGCTGGAACTGCCTCCCGATATACCCCCCCACCCCTCCACCCCCCCCCCCCCCCCCCCCCCCCTCCACCCCTCCACTCCGGTAAAGTGAGATGTGAGCCCCCTCTGTGCTCTGGCAAACACTGGGGGCTTTTGTGTGTGTGTATGTGTGTTAAAAAAAAGAAGAAGAAGAAGAAGAAGAGTGCAGTGAGCGAGAGCACATTAGCATGGTTTGCTAGCCTGCACACTAATGCAGAGCGAGGCCCGATAATAGGCGAGGTTCATTCAGAGTCGTTCTCCCACAGATTTCAGCAGCCACTTTCTATATGATGGGGATCGGGGTGGGGGGGGGGGGGGTTGCCTCCGCAGATCTCCGAGCCTGATTACTCCACCCCCACCCCCCCCCCCCCCCCTCTTGGCTCAAAAAAGAACGGCCATATCTAATTTCCCACAAGTATCACCGTTCACGCCGTCATCGGGACGCCGACGCCAATTCATAGCAGCCAATTAAATTAATGAATGAATGGTTCTGATCCCCAGCCAGCGCCATCCCACCATCCCGGCTCGCGTCAACAAAAGCCTAATTATTTTTTCTTCACTGCGATGTCAGGACCAGAAAAGCAGCCGTGGAAACATTGACAATTCCTCTCTCATTATGTTCACTTTGTTTGTTTCTCTCCAGGAGTTGAAATGTGGCATTTCCCTTTTTTTCTTTATGGTTAAAATAAATAAATTGCTTGCATCTGATTAGAAGAGGGAGGGGGGAAATGAAGGGGGGGGGCGTTGAGAGAGGGGGAGGTTTGAGTGCTTGGATATGCCCGGGGTTTAAGAGCTTTAAGAAACGCCGCCAAAATGAAACAGGCAGCCGAGCACAGAGGGAGGCTCCCATCCAAAACACTGTTATTTCCCAGCAGTCATAGTCAGAGAGGCACACTTCCAGATAAATAACTTAATAAGTACATTTCAAGAAAAAAAAACCTGAAATATTAAAAAAAAAACATTGGATTTTATATATTTATATATATATATATATATATAGAAACACGTAATTTCAGCTCTTATAGATTGAAAGCCAACAGGAAGTGGGGAAGATGTGTCAACGTCGTCAGCGAAGCATCAGGTCTTTACAAATGAACGGCTTCAGAAAGCACGTAAGCGGCGCCACGGCAACCTGCGTGGCGTGACCTGAGACGCTGCAGCCGGCCGACGGGCGTGAAGCTGAAGGCCGGGTGGAGATAATGAGTGTCAATAAAAGATGAAGAGAAAACCTCTCCGTGTGTCCCGAGCATATGCCCGGCGAACTCGCCACGACGAGCTCTGGAAGCAGACGGCGGGCAGCTAGCATTCTTGTGTAATTGCCTCTGCAGCGCTATGGGCCGGGGGGGGGGGGGGGGGGGAGGGGGGGGCGGAACCGGCCACAACATCTGTGCTCATCCTGAACTTGACCCGGCATGCTTCCTAATCTGCTTAACCCCGGTCAGACCGCGGCTCCTCGCGCTGATGGATGAGGCTGGCGGGGAGGAAGGAGGGAGGCTGGGGGCTGACGAGGAGGGGGGGGGGGGGGGGTTGAAGGCCCACAACGCTCAGGTCTGAGCTTGAAAGCACCACAGCAAAGTGGGAAAACAAGGATTAGAGCCCAATGTGAAGTTTGGACAGAGACGGAGCTCGGCGGTGACACAGAGCAGGGACGGGAACTTATCAAACTGCTTTCTGGGACAATATATATTTATATTGAGGAAACCTGATAGCAAGTCCTTGCCTTGCCAGCCTCACAACCACACACACACACGGATGTCCTAGTTCTTCCTGTGCTGATACACAGTGTCAGAACGTGACCAAACATGGCGTGATGGTTCCTGGTGAAGGAAGAGGTCGTCACACTGGGACAGTGTCGTGGTCTTTCTAAAAATGGAAGAAATGTGCAGACAATGTGGGAGATTCCAGTGTGACTGCCGCTGCTTCCTGACAGTAGGGCTGCAGCAGAGAACCACGCACAGGCAAGGTTTTTATCATTTTGCACGTCAACAAAGCAACAGACGTCGATTGTGAGGCGGCGCGTCAACAAAGGCTGATGTTTCACAATCAAACATTCATATTTATGAGATTTATGTCGCAGAGACAGTCAACAAACGGTGCGTTCATGAGCAACTGGGAAGTGGGAACGTTTCCCCCCAAAATTACTCTTCATCATTGATTTACTCTGTAACAGTCTTGTAGGTCTTGGTCTCCAGACTGGTTTCAGCCCCCCAAAGACTTGGTCTGAACTTGGTCTCAGCTCTTCTCAGGGTTGGTCTTGTCTTAAGATGCGCTGGCCTTGGTCTTGACTCAGTCTCGGTCCCTTAAAGTCTTGATCTTGTCCTGGTCTTGACTCAGTCTCACTCCCTTAAAGTCTTGGTCTTGTCCTGGTCTTGACTCAGTCTCGGTCCCTTAAAGTCTTGATCTTGTCCTGGTCTTGACTCAGTCTCGGTCACTTAAAGTCTTGATCTTGTCCTGGAATGCTCTGGTCTTGGTCTTGACTCGGTCTTGGCCCCTTAACGCTTTGGTCTTGATTCAGTCTCGTCCTCTTAAAGCCTCAGTTTTGTCTTGGGATTCTCTCGTCTTAGACTAGTTTTGATATTGATTGTGTCCCGGCCCCTAGAGTCTTGGGGTTCTCTGGTCTTGGTCTTGTGGTGGTCTCAGGTTAGGCGGTCTTCACAACAACACATAGGATGCGGTCTTCAAAGCGCCACGGCTGCACTTCCTGTTTCGAGGCTTTAAGAGGATCGACCACACAAGGAAAACAAATGAGGAGAGATCCTGAATCAAACACCAGCGTTGAAGACGCGTCGCTGCATTACGACCGACACAAATTCAAGATTTCTGCGCCGCATGTCCACAATTGTTCAGACTTTCCTTTTCTCCTTGGCTGATGACAGCTCTCGTCTGCGGGGGAGGCCGTTTGATTGATGCGACGCATTTCATCAGCAGGAAAACAAACACATGTACGAGCTGATAAATGCCTGAGAGAATGGAGCCGGAGCAGATTCATTGGCGACAGTGACAGCAAGGTATTGGAATAAATGGATTAAAATGAAAATATTTAGTCGAATTCATTACAGCCGATTATGTTTCATTGAGCGGTGAGCTACTATTGTTTAATTCAATGGAACAAGGACGCCATTTCATTCCTGTCAGTTAACGCCGTTACTTCTTAATATCTGATAATGTTCAGGACGACACGTGTTGGGATGAAATAAATCAAACCCCGGCGGTGATTAAGCACGACATCATCATTTGCCCCACTAATCCTTGGTGGACAGTCACCGGCGCCCTGGCAATCACACAATTTGCGGGTAGATAAACATCTCCATATGGTCGCAAACATAAAAGCCCGGACGGATTAGCGCAGGTTAATAGAGATGCAAGGCAGACACGTGTAGGGGTGATACACCGCCCGCCGCCACGCGGCACAGCAGGCCCGTAATCCACCGCAAAGTACCGGCAGCTTGCCTGTAATAAGACTAATCATCAATAACCTGATGGAAGATGTTCCCACGACTTCATGTGAGGAGGATTTCACGCCCCAACAACAGAACACGAGCTGAACTGTGATTTCTGCCAAAGAAAACAAGATCCGCGTCTCGCCGACATGTTTTTGCCCGCGGATGTCGGCCCGGCGTTCATCCTGCCAACCTTTGAGCTCACGCTGTCTGCCAGCCAAAAACTCTATTTGCTTTGTCAATCAGGTGCCACAGATTGTATTAGCTAAAGTGATACCGCGCAGAAACCTGTGGGAAACAACAACAACATTCCGATGTGCGCTTTTCCTCTCGCTCATCTCACATACATTTAAAGCCGTACTCCCAAATGGGAAGGTGAAAAGCACTCAACCTTTTCTGGCCGACTTGATGAAGACGAGACTTTTACGACTTTGACGTCCTGCAGCTTCGTCAAGCTGAATTGTGTTCTTGTGCCACTTCTTGCTTTTTTTTGAATTTTCACTCACAAGTGACTGATATCCGACCCGTTTTGTGGCTGTGAGAACGCTCCAGTTCAGATTTCACTGATTCGCGCCGGAGGAAGCGGCTCTGCCAAAATATGTGAAATATTTCACAGTAAAGTTAGTGGAATTTATCATAGACGTACTCCAAATGTCCTCATTTCTGCTAAATTTCATGGCGATTTATTGAATAACTGCTGAGACAATTAAGAAAACATGGGTTTGTCGTCAGCGTAAAGCCGCAATAAAGCTATCGATGACAGTTCTTATCGTACAAAGTAAATATGTATAATTTGATTTTACAGTCCCAGCAGTGCTGATTACAGTAAAACTAAGCTGCATTCACAGGTATCACCGTAGACCAGGGGGTCAAACTCATTTCAGTTGAGGGGCCACATCAACCTGATCTGACCTCTGGAGGGACGACAAGTCCAACATCACATATTAAACTGCAGATATGGACAAATGCAAAGTCTTTCCTTCTTTTGATTCTTTTGTAACTGCAAGAATTTGCCAGTCTATTCTGAAATATACATATTAAAGTCATCAAAAACAAACAAAAAAACCCTCAGTCACCTGTCTCTGGATATTGTATTTTTATTCAGGATTAAAACAATTTGTCATCATCTGGAAATTGTTTTGAGTTTACGTGTCTAAAGTATCACTTCACGTAAATTGGACTCTGGTTTTATTGTGAAAGGTGTTGCGTCATGTGACCTCCACAGATGCATTAATGTCGGGGGTCAATTCTGACCAAGGGCGGTTTTGAATGTAATTTTTGCCATCTAGTGTTTTTAGATCAGCCTCTGTCAGTTTTCATTTTTATATTTCACACTTCAAAAATCACCTGGTGGCCGGACTAGATGGTCTGGTGGGCCGGTTCTGGCCCCCGGGCCGCATGTTGGACACCCTGGCCTAGCATATGTACACAAACTGATAAATGAGGAGGGAGGCTGGATCCTGGTTTATCAGCAAGGGTTTTGTAAAAATCTGCTGCCGTGAGGTAAATCTAAGAAAAGTACCTGGTTTTAAAGGTTCTCACTCCAAGGACTCATGTTTACCGTCACTTGTACTATCAATTCTGCACGGAAATACACATTTGAAGGGAAACTAGCGGTGATCTGAGCAGCAGCCCCAAGAACACACACACACACACACACACACACACTCACACACACACACACACACACACACACACACACACACTAGTGAACCCCAGGAAAAGATGGGTTTCTGCAGCGGTTTGCTTTGAGGAAGTGTCAGGAGACTCGGTCCTGAGTAAACTTTGCAGACTTAGCGTGCGCTAGCTAATAGCTAATAGCTAATAGCTAATAGCCGGTGATTCACCGCGGATTAAAGCCCAGGATCGGCCCGAGCAGCGCTTGTGAACAGAGGCGACTACACCTTCTGCAAAGCAGCTGTTCACTGCACTCAGGCTGATGAGACGCTGTTATTTTGACAGGAACACCTCGCCGGCTCGCTGCTGAAATTCCTATGGATTTGCTGCCATGTCATTTCTTTTTTTGCTCCAATTACAGTGGGAGGGAAAAGGGAAGCAGTTGATTTGAGCCATTATGCCAACGTCTCGCTGACAATTGTGATCCGGTGGTTTGCTCCACCAGTCCAGACCACAGAGAGACATAATGGATCCCAGCGGTCTGAACGCACTGCGTCTCACGGGAGGCTTTTAGGAAAAGCTGTTACCCCCCCCCCCCCCCCCCCCGACTCGCCGCGCCGTCGGGTACCGTCGTAATATTTATTTATCCGATTTCACTGACAAGGGAACAAAAGGTGCGCGGGGCTGAGTTATTAACAAGTACACTCTCTCACTCCGTCATGTGTTTACTCCTCGTCTTTATGTGCGCGCGTATATCAGCGCCAACGCCGGGCGTCTAATTGCCGAAATAAATGTGCCTTGGCTGTGTAAATCAAGGCCTTGATAAACTGCAGACTTCACTGTGTGAATGAGCTCAGCAGGGTGGAACACAGTCAACAGCAACGGCTTATAGATTCACTTTATTGGGAGGAAACACACATAGGAATCCTCAAAAACGCTCTTTTCAAGCCATTATGGTGTCAAATGGTAGGAAAATACGATTTAAAAAAAAAATTTGAAAGGCAAATAAAGCCACAGTGTGTCTGATGTGAGCAGGAAGTTGGAGATTGCGAGTCATAAGACTGGACCTCGGGGAAACAAACCTCCTCACATCCTTCCAGAGTCGCCGTCAACACACAGGAAGTGGCGGAAAACGGAGCCGCGGAGCCTCATTTCCCCCGTTAACACCTTCCCTGTTTCAGGTGGAGCTCAGCTGGCGTTGCGTTGGTACAAAAGCAATAAAAAAAAATAAATAAAAGACTTAAAAATGCAATCACAGAGTTCACCTTTTATTAAAAACAAAAAAACGGCAACTTGCCAGCGATGCCTTTGTTTGCAGTGGAGCTGCTATTTGCACGCTCCCTATAGGTACAAGTGTAATAACGGAGTTTGATCTTCTGCTGCTTGCGTGCAGAAGCTTGACGTTATTGGTATTATATAGTATATATAGTGCTGCTGCTCTGTTTGGATGAATGTGTTTCCCTCCCTCAGGTTGCAAGGACGTACTTTTGGCAATCTCTGGCATTCTTTGGGGGCAACATTGTGAACTGGTATCCTGGTGGGGGGGGGGGGGGGGGGGGGGGGGCAAACAGGAAGATTACCATTCCAGCCAGAACTCACTCAGTCGGAGCCAATTCATCCCTCCGATCCTTTGAGGATGCTGATTGGGAAGATGAATTCCCGGTGCAACCACTTCCTCTTGTTTGGGCGAGGAGCAGAACTCTAGCGAGAGCAACACAGTCGCTTGGTGGGACGGTCACAAACATCTTTACCGTCCTGGTGAACATCTGCCCCCCCCGTCCCTCCCCCCCCCCCCCCCCCGTCCCCCCCCGTCCCAGAGGGGCGGCGGCAGCAGAACCACAGACGGGGAAGATAATATGCACCAATTAGGATGGAAAGTATATCAACATGATGTATGGCGAACAGGATGGAGGACGATGCACAATGGCTGATCTAATATTACACCTCTGCAGGGCCTGGAGCTCAGGCGGGGCCTGGAGCTCAGGCGGGGCCTGGAACTCAGGCGGGGCCTGGAACTCAGGCGGGGCCTGGAGCTCAGGCGGGGCCTGGAACTCAGGCGGGGCCTGGAGCTCAGGCGGGGCCTGGAGTTTAGGTGGGGCCTGGAGCTCAGGCGGGGCCTGGAACTCAGGCGGGGCCTGGAGTTTAGGTGGGGCCTGGAGCTCAGGCGGGGCCTGGAACTCAGGCGGGGCCTGGAGCTCAGGCGGGGCCTGGAACTCAGGCGGGGCCTGGAGCTCAGGCGGGGCCTGGAGTTCAGGCGGGGCCTGGAGCTCAGGCGGGGCCTGGAGCTCAGGCGGGGCCTGGAGCTCAGGTGGGGCCTGGAGTTTAGGCGGGGCCTGGAGCTCAGGCAGGGCCTGGAACTCAGGCGGGGCCTGGAGTTTAGGCGGGGCCTGGAGCTCAGGCAGGGCGCTGTCCAACCTGAAATCTGTCCCTTCTTCTTCTTACTGGTGGCTACTGGACGGCGGTTGATTCCCTCGCTCCTCCCTCCTAGTGCCTCCCAGTTATTAAAGGGGGGGAGGGAGGGGGGGGGGGGGGGGGTGGTAGAAGCTTGTGTGGGTAAGAAGTTGATATATGGCCTAATGTGCTGCACTCCGACTCGCTGCGTCCTGTGGCTATGTTGATATCGATTTCCACTTGGCCGCTCACGCGTCACAAATAGGTTTCTATAGAACACACAACCCCGGGAGGTAAACCTCCACATCTTCTCTTCTATTCATGCCAACATGTTCTGTGCCCCCCCCCCCCCCCGTGGGCTGTTCTGCAACACAATCAGGGTCACGTATGTCGTCTCCGGGAACACCTGCCCCGGCCAGGTGTAAAGCAGGTGACCTCCGACCTCCAGGGGTCGCAGCCTGACCCCGGAGGTGACGCTCCCCGTCAGGAATGAGGGGGAAGGACGATAGAGGAGAAAGAATCTAGTTAAGCTGCTCCGCCTGAAGCCCTACAAGCATGAATATCTCCCTCCCTCAGCCAGGAAGGATTCCTTCACTACTGCTGACTGGAGGATCTTCAGTTTCCACACATGAGGGACCCAAAGTGAAAATCCCCGGTTACATAAGCTCATCTTTGAAGAGCATTTTTATTTTTTTAATAATACTGCAAAGAGCTTCCAAAGTATACGTTTGCCCCGCTGATCAGAGCCGGGGCATTGATCTATAAGATCAAATCAAACCCTGCACATTTTTTTTTCTTCCCCTCCCTTGTTATCTGCTAGGAAACACACTCCCACGCTAATGTTCGTACAATCGCGGGATTGATCGGCGTAAGAGCGCTTCTAAAAAAAAAAAGAAGATTTTTTTTAAAAGCCACAAGACAGAAGGAACATGTTGCAACGAGTCTGCGTGTGGAGAAGTGTAAGCGTGTGGCGTTGAAATCCCCACGCTGATCAAAAATGCATCTTGATTCGGCCTGAAAAGACGAGCCGGCCAGATTCTCATAAACACACCGAATCCAAAGTCTCACCAAGAGTTTATCGTCCGATAAGGTTGTTTGATTGTGAGAAAAACAACATTAAAAGAAATAAAAAGCAACAGGAAATGTAGGTTGCAGCTCAGTGGAACGGCAGAACCTCCAGACAGAGGAGCTGCGAGCGCCGGTCACATGCTCAAGGCGCCGCCATGCTAATTCAGCTTCACGTCAAAACACTTCAGGGCCTTTTTAACATTCTTTTTTTGTTTTTCTAACCGGCGGTGAAAGTTGTCCGATGACTCATCGCTGATTCAAAGTGAAACTCTTTGACGATCAGACACGGACACATCGAAACACAAACCCTGAGAGCGTGACCAGCGCTCCAAGAGGAAAGTACAGAACGTCTCACGATTAATCACAAACATTTCCTGACGTGAAACACAACAGCTCTTGATAACGGGAGAGTAATAGCTCGGGGACCGCGCTCGTCTCCCAGGTTTGATACCTGGAATCCCAGCGTTGCACAAATTGTCTCGTGATCCTCGTATCGGCTTCGCCGCCTCGGGGCTTTTCCCCGAACCTCACTGCTGCTTGACGATTACAGAAATTGCGGCCTTCACACGCACGCCGCTTCGTAGTGCGGCGTGTGAAGGCATGACTTCTCGGGTTAAACTGGAGGTTCCTCAATCCTCAACCAAGTACAAACTGCTTCCCTGCACTTGCTCGCCGCCATTGTCTGACTTTAATTCATTTGCCAGGCTGATTGGCAACCGATTGGTTGGAAACTATGATTTTTTTGAACGGCAGCCATCAGCCTCCAGCACCTCCATCGAAGTGGCTAATCATCATTAACATGGCATTCTTGTAAAAAAAAAAATATATATATATATGACGAATAAGATCTTTCCATTCCTGTGATAAATAAAAGTCTTCTTATTCTTTGTGATTTGACTCCACTTACAGTTATCGAACGCTTTTTAATAAAAACGTGATTGCAGATTGCTTCAATACTTGCTGCTTCATTTTCAAATTAATGCTTGGATACAATATCCGTGTCGGTATGAATCCAAGAAAATACCGTTTTAAAGAGCTCATAAGCTGAAATCAATCGCTTGACAAAATGAAGACAAAACAAAAAGGATCTTCATATACAAGTTCCCACGATAGGTAAATCAATATAGTGCAGATTATAAATAACAGATCCATTGCCATGTTGTGAAACCTTTCCTGTTTTTTTGTCATATGGAACTTCCTGTTCCAGCCTTTTATTATTGTCTGACAGATCAGGGAATATTCCAGATTTATAGTCCTCAAACAGGTCAAAATATCTAGTTAAATTTACCTGCTATGCATAAGACATCTGAATCTTTTTACGTTGTTTTAAACAGGTGGAAAATATAACAGGCAATGCATATTTTAATACTGGAAATGGTGTACTTTGCTAAATAATCACATTGTGTTCATGAACTTCCTGTTTTCATCCTTTTTAACGTCGAACTGAAATGAACTGAAAATGCACATTTTAATTCCATCACACCTTTGTCTGTTTTGTGTTCTATTTGGGTTCAAAAAGCAGAAATTAAACCCCAAAAGAGACATTTCTTAACATGTAATAAACTCACAACTTGCCCTTTAGAAACTTTGGATTAATGCAAAACCAATGCCCAGATATTTTAATATTTGTATTTTTTACTTTTATTTCTATTCTATTCTATTTTATAATATTCCTATGTACCAGATTGCTGCAACAAAACAATTTCCCTTCGGGGATGACTAAAGTAATTATCTATCTATCCATCTATCTAATATTTGAATCTTTCCTGATTCAATTTCTATGCAGATGATGACACTTTAAAAAATGCAATTCTGTCTGGACTGAAACATCTCAAACACTAAATTCATTAAGAAACCACCTCCAGTTATGAAATGCGGCTAAGTTTATTAAAAAAATGTGTTTAAGGATTTTATTACAAAATGTGAGATTACTGCAAAATGTGGCGTTATTACATAATGCATTGAAAATGTGTATTATTATGTATTGCACCATTATGACATAATGAGTCACTACACACCTTAGAACCCACCAGTTCTCTGGCTTTTGACACCAAGTAAGCAATTGAATTTTAATCTAAATGGTTTTTACCCCTTTTTTATTACCGGTGTTTTAATCCCCTTTAATTAGTCTTAACTGCATTTGTTTTATTGGACTGTGTACTTATATCGTATTTATTCTTGAACAGCACTTGTGGTGTTGTTTTAATTCGATTCTCGCAAATTGCAGGAAATGTTTAAATCAGTTTAAATGTGACACACTTTTTATTTCAAATTTTAAATGGTCTTGGTCCAGAATCAAAGCCTCACACGAAGCACCGTTCTCCACATGGGCTTTTGCTGTTGTGGCGTCCATAATCCAGTGCAGCGACCTGCAGCCTCCAGCGAGCGTCGGGATGCTAACTGTCAACTCTGCAGGCACTTCAGTCGGCGTTGAGTCAGGAAGTCAGGGAAGTCAGGGAAAAAACACCAAAAAGCTGCTGTTATAATTTCTCAGAAGCTCATTTGAATGTAGGAGGCATCTCCGCTGCGGAGAGCGCCAACAGCTTTTCGTTCTTTTGATTTTTTTTGAAAACATTTAAAGTCCCATAGTTAAAAAGCCGCCAGTAAATCCATTAACATTTCACACTGTAGCTTTGCATAACAGTCGAACCTGAAATGACCTCAATCAGACCAGCGTGTGATTATCTGCCTGCAGGAGAAGAAAAGACAATAAACCACCTCTTTTTTGTTTTTTTTAAAATCTATTCAAATCATACAGGCTTCTTTTTTTTTTCCTTTCTCTTTCTTCGAGCTGGTGGAAGCATTCACACACATGCTGATACTTAGAACCCCATTCAAACAATCAGTCATCCATCAAGCAGGTGGATTTTTCTTATGTGTTGCAACGACGTGCCAATGCTGAAAGCAGCAATTACACCTCGTTCGTTATTGTTTTTTTTTTCTTTTTCTTTTCTTCCCCATCCTATCAAACCTTTCAGCAGATGTAATTACTCATTTGGGAATATATTAAAGCGATCTGACAAGCCCGCAAGGTTTTTCTCGCCACGTAAAGTGTTCGCTGGGATCCATTCATTCTCGCTGCACTTTAAAAGTCGCAGCTTGTAAAAATTTACTGATCACCTTGAATTTCGCATTTCGGTGGCTGCCTTGTGGGTAAAAAGGCAAAAAGGCGGAACGGTTATATTTCAAAAGCTTGCATGTTTTTCTCTTGAGGATGTCTCTCTATAATATTTTTTTTAATTCCTGAGTGAAAACAGAGCAACAGAAACCTTAAAAAAACAACATATTTCCTCTACTTTCAGGCTATAAATCACTTTGTGTGATTAATGCTGAATTGGTGAGTCATTTTGTGGAATCAGAAAGGAAGTCAACAAGTCGGACTCTGAAGGATTTACTGTACATGAGCGGAAGAAACGTTTAGAAATCAATTACACAGTTGTGAAACACATCAGGAGTCCAAGCTGATCGGGGTGAACATTCCATGCACTGGTTGCAGCGGCTTCTTGAACAAATGACAGCTTCTAGGAACGGGTTCTCCTTTTTTTTTTTAAAGTGAGCAGATTAGATTAGGGGAGTTTTAAAGTCTCCCGTGTGTCAGCCAGTGGAATGTGGTTGAAAATGAACTCTGGGATTTGTCCGTTCAAAGGCGAGGGGGGGGGAGAAATGGCCTTTTGGTCTTTCAGGCATCGCTGGGCTTGTGTTCCAGTGCCTCTCTTCGGGTTTCTAATTTGGAAAGAGAGGGCTTGGAGGGCTCGCGCCAGTGATCCGGGAGTCTGTGAGGACGTCTCACTGCTCAAGGTTCCCTTCCAGAACAACTAGCGCCTTGATTAAACCAAAATATCTACATGTCGGAGGAGCTTGTACATGTGAAACCGTTTAGTCCACTGCAAAAACCCTGATCCTGAAAAGACGACAACACTGGCTCACTCGTGTATGAATGTCCACAGACTCGTTCTAGAAGTACAAGTGTTGCTGACCCCGGACCAGCCTTTCCTGGATTTGGGTTCTTTCTCAAATGTTGGCATGTATTAGCGTCTACACAGCCCAGCTCAGTTTGGCATGATGTGCTCACACGCGCCCAAAAGCGATTTATTCTAGCCCGAGGCTGCGGGCGCGTTTCTTTTTTTTTTTCCCCCACCCTCTTCCAACAGCTGAGTATAAGGTGAGTTTCCTAAATGGGCTCCGATGAGTCTTTGCGGGGGGAAAGTGGAGATGAAAGACGAGGAAAATAAACAACAGCTCCCAGTATTTATCGCCAGGGATCAGTCGGCGCTGAATGGCAAAGTAGAAAAGCAAATGCATTTATTTATTTATTTATTTGAACCAAAAAGTGTTTCCTTCAGTTGCACAAAAAGAGACTTTTTAAGCAATGAAACATGAAAACGGTGATTAAAGTGGTATTTCGAGAAGCCGCTGACCACTTCCAGGACCCAGTGGCCCCCCCGCTGTGCAGTGGAAAGCCACCGGGGGCCTTGAGGAAGAATCACACAGAGAATCGGCAACATCAAAGCCCAGGCGAAGCACAAGTCCAATCCGGCTTTGGATGATCCTCCCCGCTACGGGCAGACCCCCCCCCCCCCCCCCCACCACCACCACCACCACCCCGGGGCGGGTGACCTGCAGAGGCTGCGCCGACACCCCGGGTGTCGGTAAGTACAAGAGTCAGCGCCGTCAGCATGTGTCAGCAGCCGGTGTGAGAGTTTCCACCGGTTCCCCGGTGCTGGTCTGTCAGGTCGCTCTCCTCGGCTGCAGAACCCTCAGAGATAATTGGGTCTGTGTTTCCTTTGGGAAACCTCGCTGGGAGACGGCAGTGACGTTAATGCACTCCGCTGCAACATGAGGATGCACGCGTTCTCTCTTGTTGGAAATAAAAAGCACAGACGTGCGTTGCACTGGTGCGACAGTGAAGGACTGTATGTGAAGACTTCTGGGAAACCAGAACTCACTACCACCAAATCAAAGATTCTTCACATCTCAAAAAGACCCAGACTCTTTGAACTGGCCCGTTTCAAAGCCCCGTAATCACCAAAAAGTCCATTTTTAAACAGACCCAGACTGTTTTGCCATCATTAAGCTGGAGACTGAGCAAGAACCTGGAATGATATGAAGATAACCATACCGCACCAACACCATGTGAACTGGGATTTGCATTGCTGGAACACATTAGCTCTACATCTGACTTTGGCTTTTGATGCTCTTGTTCTTTTTTTGTCATTATATCTTTCAGATTGCATCTTGCTGCTAAAAATGCTGTTTACATCTTGTGTCTGCACTCGGCTCTATATTACAGATTCGCCTGAAAAGCCAGGATTGTTTGCAGTCGTGGGACGGCTTTGAACCCAAATGTCACCCAGTCACCACACTGACATGTTGATCAAATTTGGCATGCTCATCAAGACTGGCGAAAGAATTAAGAAAATGTACTAATTCACCCCGACAGTGCTGCAATGTCTCTCTAGCGCCACCTAGAAACACCAAAATGGCCAACATGGCCCCATTGTTCGTCTCATCAAGACCTAAAAATAGTGCGCCGATACCCCTGACCTAAATTCAACAGGATGTCTGCAATTTGCCTTTCAAAGTAAGATTTTCACCTAGAAAAGGCTCAATATCTGAGGGAGAATATATTTGACCCCCTAAACCTGCTCACAAGCTGGTTTAGCAAATTTGGCACGCACATCAACACTAGATAAAAATATGAGAACATTTAAAAATTAACCCCCACAGTACCAAAATGTGCTCTCCAGCAGGAGTCCAGGGTGCGACGTCTTGAGTTTTATGGGATTCTGCACCATTAATGCACTTTTTTCCCCGACAACATATTGTGTTGGGTTGTGATGTTATTTATGACAATAAGGCATTTTGAATATTTGGATCTTGAATACAAATAAAGTACAAAAGGAAATTACTTTTTAGATGCAGGAAATACTTTCTTAAAAGACACTTCAATCGAGACCCTTTGAAAACCTGTGGATCTTCTCAATCTTTCTGTCACGGTTCACACTCAGACTCAGTTGTGGACAGAGACACGGAACCAGGGATACTCTGAGTACTTTAATAAATGACGTGGCAATGAACACAAACCAAGAACACAAGGTCTCCTGGTTCCTGGACCAGACCACTGGTACAGTCCGTCTCCTGGTTCCTGGACCAAACCACTGTTACAGTCCGTCTCCTGGTTCCTGGACCAAACCTCTGTTACAGTCCGTCTCCTGGTTCCTGGACCAAACCTCTGTTACAGTCTGTCTCCTGGTTCCTGGACCAGACCACTGTTACAGTCCGTCTCCTGGTTCCTGGACCAAACCACTGTTACAGTCCGTCTCCTGGTTCCTGGACCAAACCACTGTTACAGTCCATCTCCTGGTTCCTGGACCAGACCACTGGTACAGTCCGTCTCCTGGTTACTGGACCAGACCACTGTTACAGTCCGTCTCCTGGTTCCTGGACCAGACCACTGGTACAGTCCGTCTCCTGGTTCCTGGACCAGACCACTGTTACAGTCCGTCTCCTGGTTCCTGGACCAGACCACTGTTACAGTCCGTCTCCTGGTTCCTGGACCAGACCACTGTTACAGTCTGTCTCCTGGTTCCTGGACCAGACCACTGGTACAGTCCGTCTCCTGGTTCCTGGACCAGACCACTGGTACAGTCCGTCTCCTGGTTCCTGGACCAGACCACTGGTACAGTCCGTCTCCTGGTTCCTGGACCAGACCACTGTTACAGTCCGTCTCCTGGTTCCTGGACCAGACCACTGGTACAGTCCGTCTCCTGGTTCTTCTATGAGTGCTGTCAGTGCTGATCACGTATCACGTTTTGGAGTGACGTAATGACGTGACTCTCACTTGACTCTGTTAACGGTGGAAAGAGAACCGGTTCTTTGGCGGTGCTCATTTAAGAACTGGCCCTGAACTAGAATTAAGAACTGGCCCTGAACTAGAATTAAGAACTGGCCCTGAACTAGAATTAAGAACTGGCCCTGAACTAGAACCTGGTTCTTTCTGGTGGAAAAGCCCTACACGTGACGTCCCGTACTTGGTGCCACTGCACCTACGTATGGCGTCGCTGCTCTTCCCTACGCTCCAGCACAGCAGCAGGAGGATAAATTAGAGCGCGCAGGCGGCTTGTCAAACAGTCATGGACGGGGGCTATAAACTGCAGCGGGCGGGGTAAACACGATCTGTTTAGTGCCAAGAGGTGCCTGGCAGGCGCCCCTCTGTTATGGAACGTGAAGGGGAGTTGTCATGCTGTCCTCTTGTCTTTATTAGTCCAGTCCACACCTGGTAAACAGAGACGCAGCCTGGGAATGTAAAGGGAAGAGGCAGCGAGCAATGAAGCAGCGACAGTGGTAGACATGATCCCCGTCTGCAGATACATCTGTTCACTCTCCAGAAGAGAAGAGCAACGGAGTGGATTTCTCAACCTGCGGCCCCCAAAACCCATCAAACTCCAATTACACTGTGCGAGCAGACGTTCCTCGCTTTGCCCCGAAACTTCCCGAAAGAAACTCTGGAAATGAGTGCGTCTCATGGAGATCCTCCGACTGGTGCAGCGTTTGGCCACTTCCTGTCGGTGATCGTATCTACGATGTCGTTCGGGAGGAAGAGTGCGGGTTTCAGACAGGGCGGCGTTCGCATCACGTCAGGAGGAGTGAGGGGGGGGGGGGCGGGATCGATGCGTAATTATTGTATTTTATGTGCACCCTTGAAATCAATCATTAACAATGGGGGGAAGCGTGTTAAGTTATGGGATCGTTATTTCTTTTTATGTTGCACTTCATATCGAACGGAAGCGAACCACGGACAGCTCGCTATGTTTTCTCTTTTTTTTTTACCCTTACGCCGAAGCGAGGCGCTTCATACGAAAGCGCAGACACGTTTCCATTGTTTCTTCAGATACCCAGTGATGAATGAAAACAGAAACTTTACTCTTTTGTTTGGTTTTTTTGGTTTATAGATTAGTAGAGTTTTGACCACTTTCTGTTTTCCAATGTTTTTCTTTCTTCGACCCGAGATTTCCACGGAGGCTGTTCAACTACGCGAGTCAAGGTAATCCTGTTAATGGCACAGGGTTCTTCTTAATTGAAGCCATTATGGAGACGTTTACATCCAGATATAAAGTATTCATGTATTACTCGCTGACCTTGCCCTGACTTTTGCTCCGTTCCTGCAGTTTGATTATAAACAGATACGCCATTTGCATATTCATCGGCGCCGAGTGCAAACGCACTCCGGTCCTCGCGCCTGAGAATCTTTGTATGCACAAACCTGGGAGATAAACATAATCAGCTGTGTCCTCATGCAAGATTAATCAGGGAGGATATTAGACGCTTTGTAACTTTTAAGGAGTCACAACAAAGTTGAGCTTCCTGTTTGTTCCCGTGGACTTTGAGGAGAAGCTTGAAGTTTGGAAACTGTCCCGTGTTTGTTCACGTCGGCTTGTCCGCATTACGTCGTGTGCGGGATTTGGTAGTTTAGCAATACCACCGATGACCTGTGGGGGCAGTGTTGGACGATGTTGCAAAGGGGACGTTCGGGTAAACGTGACAACTGGAAGCACATATTTTACAGGTACTTTTCCTCTTGCTGAGACACAGGAAGTCCTGTTCAGATGACTTTTGACGCTTCAACACAAATATTTATTGAAGCAGTTTTGAAACCGTTTATGGACGTGTGGATGAAACCAACAGTACGAACTATCCTTTACTGGATGAGTTGTTGAGCGACCATGAGGAAATAAGGGGCACATTACAACGTTTTAAGAGTTCGTCTACATTGTACATATGGGCGACCGTGGCTCAGGTGGTAGAGTGGTCGTCTTTCGGAGTGAGAGGTCGGAGGTTCGATCCCAGTCTACACCGGTCTATGTGTCGAAGTGTCCTTGGGCAAGACACTGAACCCTAAATTGCTCCCAGTGGTCGACTAGCGCCTTGCATGGCAGCTCTGTCCCATTGGTGTGTGAATGTGAGCGTGAATGGGTGAATGACTGATATGTGAAGCGCTTTGGGACTGCACTCAGTGTGGTTAGAAGCTATATAAATCTAGACCATTTACCATTTACCATTGTAAAAGTAGCACATTGTCACTGGTGAAGGGAGGCACATTTCAGGATAGAACAGGAACCACAAAGCAACGAGACACACAACAGAAGCCGGATGGAGAATGATGTCACCGGGTGACGACAATCACCCACAGGTGAAACACATCAGGGCTTTTGGGGCTTAAGGGTGAAGTTTCTCTGGGTGATTGTAGACGTATCATTGGCTAGATGACGGGTTGATGGGCCCCGAGTGTTGAGTTGTGATGCTGCAATTTGAAAACGATGTGTTGAGTTCAGCCGAGGTTCGCCTCACGTCGTCGTATGCAAATGGAGACGTGGGTTTGCAAACAAGAGCCCGGAATACGCCTGCAGTGATCGCCGGTGCGTCGGCCAGCGCGGAGGTGAGGGAGCCCAGACGCACCAGGCGGACGGGGAGGCTTGGTGGCGCTAGCTAGGAAAGAAAAAACTAGGAATAAATAAATAAACGTGACGAGGAGGTTTGGATGAACAATGAAAACAGCTTGAGAGAGGAGTTGACGCGCTGCCTTGCTGTCTCTGCGCTGCAGGACCGGCCAGCGCCTTGCACGGCGTGGGCGGCCGGCTGGAATCCTTTCTGCTGGTTTACATAAAAAAAAGGAAAAACTGAAAGAAAGAAAGAAAATCAGCACCTATTGTATGAGCTGGATCGACTTGTTAAGATACCTTCGCTCCAAACACCGGGAGAATGAGGGGGGGGTTACAGTAAGCCAAGAATATCTGCTCTGCTGACTTTTGTTTGTCAGCCATCTGCACACACACACACACACACACACACTGACTACAGCATCAACTCAATCAGAGCGAGATGAAGACGTCTAACTACTGTCTGACACTTGGAAAAGACTTTATCTCATCTCAAATTAAGAAGATAAAAAAAAAAAAAAAGCACGTTTGCGTTTCGAGGTCTGACGGTTCGAATCCCTCTGAGTCCTTGTGCAAACCCTGAGCCGTTCCTCCGTCGGGTTGCATGTTCTCCCTGTGCATGCGTGGATTATTCCCGGTGAGGCCAATGAATCCGTACGGAAAACGGAGGGTTTGGCTCCGTGAAGGATTGAGGGATCGGCTGAACAAAGGCTGGATAATAAAGTCTGTTTTCAGAAGCTCGCAGCAGCTGAGCGCTGATGGAGGATCACATTTTCACCGCCGTGCAGCTCTGTTGTAATTAGGACAAGTACAGCAGGAAACACACACACACACACACACTTAAAGCTTTCCACAGAGTGAATAATTCCACTGCTAAAAATACTCATGAAAACAAATGAGAACGCATCAAAACCCAACCTTGGCAGTGTAAAACAACCCTCTTTTTGAGTTTGCTGATTTCTAAGGAGACACAACTGAAAGGAGAAGAGTGATTAGCACCAGCTGCTAGCGACACGCCCGCTAATTTTAGGCCAGTGTGGCCGTCACAATTGGCGAGCGTGTGTGTGTGTGTGTGTGTGTGTGTGTGTGTGTGTGTGTGTGTGTGTGTGTGTGTGTGTGTGTGTGTGTGTGTGTGTGTGTGTGTGTGTGTGAACTGTGGCCACAGGATGGTTTTTCCTGATCACCACAGTGGCTTTAAATGGGAGCTGAATGGATGCAGATGGACCTTAAATCTGCTCCTTTAGAGGAAGAAAAAAAAATATCTTTAAAATCTAATTACCACGGGATTGAGAGGAAAAACTAAACGGATACGGAGCCAGAAAGCCGGATTGGAAACTGTTAGAAGTCACTTTGTTAGGCTCTTTCTTGTCACTACAAAGATGATTTGCTGTGTGTGTGTGTGTGTGTGTGTGTGTGTGTGTGTGTGTGTGTGTGTGTGTGTGTGTGTGTGTGTGTGTGTGTGTGTGTGTGTGTGTGTGTGTGTGTGTGTGTGTGTGTCTGGAGGAATTAAACCAGGGAACGGCTAGTCGGTGCAATCAGTGTGTGAATAGATATACGAGCAATGTGACTTTGGTCGTTTCTACGGTTTCATCCCAGAGACAATATATATATATGTGTGTGTGTGTATATACACACACAGACATATATATATATATATATATATATATATAGCACACATTTTTAAACCAATATTGAGCTACTTTTCAAAGGAACTATGTGTCTTTATGTGTAAAAAACACGTTACTGTTGCTCCTCGACCCCTGAAATGTTGCAGATAATAATAGAACTTATAATAATAAGGTGTCTGACTGGGAAGCGTCTAACTGGGATGACACCGTCTCTACTTGTAGAGCTTCAACCACAGCTTCCATTATGGAAATACATTTGAAAAAGAGGATTTTGTGGCGGAGCTCTAAATCATTCAGCCTCATTCGTTCTTTCTTTGGGAGTCTGTTCTGCGCTTGTATGTGAAACTACCACACTTTGGATGCTTGACAGTGAATAGCGAAGGCCACTCTTAAAAACAAAGTCTTCAAAAGCTCTTTGGTGCAGCAGGATCTCACACACACACACACACACACACACACACACACACACACACACACACACACACACACACACACACACACACACACACACACACACACACACACACACACACACACACACACAGCTGTCAGTGGTGTTTTAATGGTTTGAGTGGATTCTGAATGTCCTTTGAAAACAATTCAACATGATTCACAATTTATGCAGCAGTTCCACTGTCTTTGCATCTAATTCCAGCTGTGCGGGAGGCTGGGCGGCTAAAGCGGTCACATCTGGACGTCAGCCTGAGCTTGGAGTGATACGCAACGTTGCTTTCTGCGATGTTATATAAAATGATGATCACGAAGCGGCGCGATGTGAGCAGTAAGATGTGAGCAGTAAGATGTGAGCAGGAAGATGTGAGCAGTAAGATGTGAAGGATTTCTCACCAAAAAACTATAATAGTGGGGAAAAAAACCTGCAGGAAGACACTTATCTAGATATCTACACCTGTGAACAAAATGGCCGACCCGTAGCGCCATTAGTCGCGGTCCTTATTCTAGTTTTATCATCTATATCGGCAGTTTAGCATCCGGTTCCTCATAAATACATAGAAATAACAGGTTCTCTCCATTTTGTTAACGTGTTTTGTTCTCTGCATACGTCTGCGATGTTTCATTACATAAACAAGTTGACAGCGCCCCCTCCTGGCGGCCTGACATACTAACTCCATCGTGGTCAGTGTTTCTGCTACTGCAGTGTAAATGTGAAACGTTGTGGTGTAGACGGGGCCTGAAATTCCCTGCAGGTTTCTGAACATACCTACACAACTTCAAAGGGTTTTCTTTCAGGATTTGACATGTCTTTGATCTGTTTCGATGATGACAAAACAACACGCCATAAACCACGCCCAAATGACGTTTGTGGTGAAGGTGGAAGGAGACCACCAGCGCACGTCAAAGGTAGAATAGAAGAATCCCGTATTGTCACTCTGTGGCCATGTTAGAACACAGTGCTCGCAGCAGTGAAATGTTGACAGCAGTAAAAAAAAAAAAAAAATACACAATGGTAGAAAATGTAACACAGCAGATGTTGTACTTGCAATATGTTGTAAAAACCATCATGCCAGAACAGAAAATAGCAAAATACATATAAAAAATCTTAAAGACATCATGAACTCGATTGAACCACTGAAGATTCTAATTGACTCGTCTTCTTCTTCTTTTACATCCACAAAGTTGCACAACCGCCACCTGCTGCTAAGATGCCCTACATATGATCTGGTCTTGTCTAAAATTAATCGTTAACTTTAAAATCTCCATGACGGGTTTGCCGCTAAAAAAAAAGCGTCAGAAATGGTAATGTGAAAAGAAGAAAAGAAGCTCATTCAAAATACAGAGGAACTGTGAGTTGCCTTCATCGGCTCGGCCTGGATCTGAGTGGAGTGCTTCTTATGAAACTGTGTGAAAGCGGTTGCTCATTGTGATGAGCCCAGGGAAAGTTGTGCCAGCCCCCAGCCCCCAGCCCCCCCCCCCCCTCACTAACTTTGTTAGCTGGCTGTTAGCTGCGCCGCTTTCACACTGTCATCTCTCCACTGCAGCGGCTTTCAGCCAGAGAAAATCCCACCGCCTGATGAAAACAGCAGCGAAAAGGCCAACTCTTTCCCTCCGGAGCAAACACACACTCTAATTGCTGGATTGTGTGGATCTCGCAGGCTATCAACCTTAAAAAGGTTAATCAGGCCGCTACGCTGCATTGTTGTGTTAACATTTTTATGTTGGGGCAGTGTGATACCCTCACTTTCTTTCTTTTTTTATCCTCAAAGACGTTGTTGCCTTTGATGGAAGATTTCTGACGGCCTAATTGCTGCTGTTGAGCCTAATTATGCAAATGTAAGCGTGCTTGTCAACTTCACAACGTTTGGTCGCTGCCACATTGATCAGCTTGTGACGGCGCCGTCACTTTGTGGAGCGGCCATCTCTGATTGCACTGGTCGTGATTAACGAGGGCCGCATTTAGACACGACGCCACTTTATTCTCCTTCACTTTGAAGTTTCAAAGTTCATGCGACTTCAGAGACAATTCAAATGTTTAAAGTTGTTTTACACGATGTTTGTATCGGCAGTTAGCCAATGAGACCAATTGATGCTACTAACTAAGGTTGCTAATATCCAAATGAGCACGCTCAACTTTTACAGCTGAAAGTAAAAGTTTATTCTTTAAGCCACAGAAACATATTTAACTTCCAAAATGATGATGCA
The DNA here is from genome assembly GCF_963422515.1 of Blennius ocellaris. NCBI lineage: Eukaryota > Metazoa > Chordata > Actinopteri > Blenniiformes > Blenniidae > Blennius > Blennius ocellaris. Next base: position 15,836,401 of record NC_137673.1, on the reverse strand, counting down.
GCTGAGAAACTTTCATAAAGCGTAGCTATTTTCAATTAAACCATTTTAGCGGTAACTAGCACGAGTTTGCTGTTTTTGTCATTTTAACTGTTTTGGAATTAACTGATTCAAAAAGTGGTTTCCATGTGTGTCCATTTCTGGCCACAAAAAGTAAAACAGGGTCATAAATGTACTGCTTTTTACAAGAAGATATAAGGCAAAATAAGACTTTATTCATCGCGCCTTCATCAATTCATGCTTCGCTCTTGAGCAGGGTTAAGTTCAAATCTACAGATTTGAATTGACGGGAGTCTTTCCTGCTTCCTTGTCTAAAATATTTGCCTAATTTTGAGCTACAGAGTAAAAAACACACACGTGTAGTTAATATAAAGAAAACAAGTGTAACGAGCACTTGTGAGTCGTCGGCGTAGAGGTTGATGTGGAGATCATATCAGTGGGTGGTTTCAGGTCAGTGTCAGCAGTTTGACTTATTGCTATTCCGACTCTTTCCCCTCCTGTTGGGAGTCTCAGCCGTTACGTTCTGGCGTGTGGAAGAGCAAATTGGGTTTCTCTTTTACTGCACCAGCTTGACCTTGCGGTTCCTCGTGAAGCCCGGACTGCAGCCGTAAAATAAACATCTAAAAACGACAAACTTCCCCCATAAATACCCGCCTTTAATCTGTCTGAATCCGCCTTGCAACCGCACACAGAAGTGCCGCTATTTTTTTTCACTCCCTCACCCTCTCTCATAGAGAAACTCAACCCTCTTAAGCTCACTCAAATTTCATCCCTCTCAAGTTTTGCCTTGAGTCTCATTTCCACTGTCCAGGGATTGGGAGCAGCCATCTGTCGGCTGCTAACTTTTGACTCGGGAGGCCTTTTGATCGCAGACGCAGTCTCCCAGCTTATTGATATTCAAATATCCCCTCGCAGGGGGATTTTCCACAAAAAAGAAGATGCATTAGCTACGGAGAAAATGGGATTCTTCTCTCAGTTTTACAACCTAATGTCTCAATCTGGAAGGGCTTAGATCAGAACAACACTGTGGTTGGGTTTTCATTGCCTTTTTTCTAAAATGAAGATATGCTTTTATTCTGTAAACAGAAACGGGGGAGACTTAATTCCAGTGGAGTTTTGCCACTGTAAAAGTTGGCAACGGCTTTGGTCTGGTCTCAGCTTTCGGGGTCGCGCTGTGATCTAACAGCAGACGCCTGATAAGAAGTGACAGTTTTACTGCAGGAGCTTCATGAAATGTTGGGAAAACAGTGCAATTCATGGGGAAAACTGGGGGATTTCCAACACAAACAGTGCATAAAAGCCATAAAAAACTCTAATAATACACTTCTTCTCAGACTCTTATTGGCGTGAGCGTCGAGGCCACGGTGAATAACTCCCTTGTTGCTGGAACAATCACAATTATGAATATGGATGTGGTATTTGGAGTGAAAATGGACATTGTGCTTTTTACGAGCACGTGCCGGCGCATAAATCCCCTCGCCGACGTCCACGCTCCTTTTCTTTTCCCGGGGTCGTTATTGTCACAGATCTGAAATCGGAGGACAATTAGTGGTGTAATCAAGGACGCCGCCGCGCATCTACAGCCTCCTATTCATCATCTGAGACGAAGTCTAGTGCTCCGCGGATGAGCCGCTACCTTTCCACAGCCCCGTGAAGCCGGACAGGCTGACAGTGGAAAAATACTTTTATGTACACTTTCCTTCTACAGATCATTCTAAACTATTTCCTGAACAAAAAAAAGAAACAAATCTCTTGGCTGCATTGTCTAATTTCACCACTTATTGGAGTCTGCTGTTGAAATCTGCTATTTTCCTGCCAGGACTGCAGAAACGCTGGCATGCAAAGATCATTATCTCACACTGGAACATGTCGCAGCAGGTGAAAGAAGGTGGATGAGTGTTTCTAAAGGGTGAATCTGCAGCAGAGCAGGAACAAGCCCGACTCCCATCAGCTGCCGGAGGTTTGACACCTTGATGAGCAAAATTCTGTCACTTTCCACAAAAGACATTTTCTGGAATCACAACAAAAGAATGTTTCACCTTTTCTTGCCTGATTTAGTCACTTTGATTAATTTTTGCCCCTTTTTTTTTCTTTGATATTTTCTCGTTGACATTTTAGTCCTTTTAGCCATTTTGCTCTTTTTTTTTTTTTCTTCACACATTTTGGCAGTTTTGTCCATTTATGCCATTTTTAACCTTTAAGTGATTTTGATCCACAATACAGTAACTCTGCTCACATACTTATATATATATATATATAAAATCTTGCTGTATAAACTTTGTCTTCGTTTGCTTTTACGAAGATTCACATCCACAAGTAGTCATTTCATAACATTTTGCCTACTTTCCCTCTTTCGGCCAACATTGAAGCGTCCTTTTGAAAAATAGGACAAAAAGTCTTCTAACTGCATGTACTTTTAAACGAGCTGCCCAATTTAGACTCTTTTAATCAGGAAAACATTTCTGTGTGCAGTCCTATCAAAAAAGCCTTTACCTCAAAATAAAAGTCCCGTTTCTCATTTGCCACCTTTGGACCTCTTCTTATACGCTTCCTCAGTTCTGCACTTTTGCTTTTATACTGTTATTTAACACTCTGACTTGAACACGCTTGGAAATTAAAGGAGCCTGAGGTAATGTCAAGGGCTATTCGGAGCATGTCGCTAGACTTTGGGCTTGTTTGTGCCGTCGCTGCAGAAAAGTCGGTGACCTGACTCGCAGCATTATTGCCCTGGGATTTGTGTCCCAGGATGTGCGCGTCTATAAAAAAGCAAACAATGGACTTTGTGAGAGCTCATTTGCCCCCGCGGGGTCAGGTACAGTGAGGTACCACGGCAGATGGGCTTGGGAATACATTTGTACGGCTGTAAAATGCTACGGCAGCTCTGTGTGCTAAAGTTCTGCGCCTTCAGATACTGGCGGAAGCGGATCATTAAGCTAAATAATTGCTTATGATGTGCCGTTTATGGCCACCATTAAAACGGATATGTGTAGCCTTTAAGGCAACAACGTATGTCGGCTTTCCGTTGATTGATTTATGCAGCTTATTTTTTTTTAATACCCTGCGATATATTCACGCAGGCATTCAGTCCAAAACAATACGGCTCTGTTAATTTAGCATTTTGAGATATTTTAGGCATCGTAATGTGCAGCAACTTTGCTAAAAATAAGGCGGCTGCGCCTTGTCCGGGCGAGCTGAGCACAGCATTGTGGCCCAGAGATAGGCGCCAGCGTACATTACTGCACTAACGGCTCAGTGGAAAGGACAGGCTGGGGCAATTAAGAAGGTATGTCTGCTTGCGGAGGGGTTGCAGGGGCTCCGAGCTGCTGTCTGCAGGAAGCAGGGGAAAGAGGAAGGGGAAAGAAAAAACGAACGAGGCAGCAGGACCTGCAGTCGGATCGGTGGCATGAGAGGAGTAATGACTCTCCTGCTTCTGACAATACATAAAAGAACAGGAGGAGGAATAAATTCAAGTGGAAACGGCGATAATAGAACTGTGGAAAAACAATAAATAAGGGATTTGTGCCTTTCTCTGGGTGATAGAAATACAGACTCAAGGGATTTTGCCAACTTAGAATGCAAGTGTACATAATTATAGAAATGATATACCAATTATTTTAATATACATAAATTGCTAACATGGAAGACATGACTCAGACGTCTTGGAGTCAATGTTGGAAGCTTACACTCAATTTCACTCAATTATACAAGATGAAGATTTAAATTATTGTGTGAATGCTAAAGGCAGTCACACATTAGTGATCTAATATTTTATTAATAGTATGAAAGCAAAGGCATTCACGCTCTTGAGATTCACATCTTTATTATTATTATTCTGACTGCTGTGCCGGCGCACTATATGTCCTGCAATCTTTAACCGATTTGAATCATCCGGATATCAAAAGGTGCGGCTTGTTCATGAGATGACTGTTGTGCTGTGTGATTATTATGTCTTGAACCATTTCCAAATAAATCACACAAAAATACATACAAATGTTCCACGCAAAGTGGATGAGAGAGTTACCTCATGGAGGACAAAGCAGGAGAAAATATTTGATCTTAACATCTCCATGGCAAAAGATGCTGATCTCTCCTTTGATCTGCCATGATCTCAGCACTGGAGACACATAGATCAAAGGAGATCACCGTCATTCAACCTTCAGCGTTCACACATGATTTTCTTCTGGAAATGCAAAGCTCTAGTTTTTATTGTTTATACACACCAGGGTAGTTTTCACAAGGTCTCTAAATTCTTGGCTTTAAAAGGGATTGAAATATAGGTGGGGGATTAAAGAATCACTTTAAAAAAAAGAACCCCAAAGTGACTAGGAATCTAAAAAAAACAGTTAAAACAGGTAAAATGTCAAAACAAGATGCAAACACAGGTCAAATATACTGAAATGTTCCCATCCTGAACTACAAGTGACGCTATCATTTGTTTTGACGTACCGAAAAACACAATCCGAAGAGCTGTAGCGTCCTCCATTGTTTCATGTTGGCTCGGGTACCGTGGACATTTCCTTTCTGCCGGCCCTACTTCACACATCACAACGGCAAACATACATCTTGGAGAATAAAATGCCTTTTTCTTCGAGGTGTACACACACACTCTCTCGCCTCCCTTCCTCCAGGTGACGGCGGCGAGAAACAACGACATTTAAAGCCACGGATTGTAAGCATCAGGCGAACACAGTCGGTACAAAGACGCCTGGATTCTGAGTCATTCCACCGACATGCTTCAGCCTCGGCCGTCCACAATGTGACGCTGACAGGACACAACTTTGTTTCTGCATGTTTTGATCAACTACTAGCCCCAATGATGGGGCGCTCCAGAACGCTGAAACCTTTAAGGTCGTTCATGATTGATAGTTTTTTCTAATGGGGAAGGCGCCCAGTGGAAGCATTTATCAATACAACGTGGTAATCCATATAAAACACAGTGATATTTCAGAGGTGCTGCTCAACACAATTGATTTCTTTTTTTCTTATAACTTTCTGCAAATCCCTCAAGATTACAAACTTTAACTTTCATATCTGGACCATCTAAAAGTAAATCCGACTGTAAATAGAGTTTATAATCTTATAATCTCTTATTTCATTTCATTGTTACATCGGGTTATATTTTAGAATGACTCTTGTTTAAAGGAAGAGTTGCCAAGACATTTACAATTGCTGGAAAAGGTTACAACAAACGTTTTCAGTCATCCGAGTTGCAGCTCCAGAACCAGGCGAGTGTCGCCCCACACACCCGCCATGACGGTTTGACATGTCATTACCACTCCAATGACCACGTTCTACAAGCGCTGCTCAAATGACTGTAACTCCTCGACCGTTTGGCCCGGAGAGAACATTCAAACGGTTCCTGAAAGAAGAGAAGACGTGCTTTGCGGAATATTATGGTTATTACGGTAAATCACAGGCCTCCATGCGGAGCGACAGTCCAATCACAGGCAAGAAATGACACACGGAGCAGAGTGGAGAGGGCTGTGTGGCGACGCTAGCAAAATAAATGTCCATATAATGTGTGAGAAAGAGAAAACCTTCTGAAAGGTTGAGAGAGGAGGAGCCTGAGCTGGATGAAGGACCACGTTTGTCTGGAGCAGATCAATCTCAACCACAGTAAGTGATGCACTTTGTAAAATACATGCTGGACAGCAAATGTCAACTTTACTAGCTAGTTCAGTTTTAGCTTTGTGTGAATCTTTTTTTTTTTATATCTGTAACCAATAAAAAAACATTTGAATCCTTTGAACATTACTTTATTAGTTTTGGTGGTTAAAATGAATTGTCAATGAACATTTGCTATCGACTTACTCAGTTCACCTTCACACTTTTATAGCTTTTATCCTCAAATATATGCTTTTTGTACATTATTGTTATTATTATTTCAGTGTACCTACTTTTCCTTTAGTTACCGTCCTTCAAGACTAATACGTCCTATCTGTTAGGAGAGATTCTGCTGAGTCCCAGTCAGGCTCAGAGTCGCTGCCGGAGGTACAGGACTGCTGTGTGAAGCCCGTCACCATGCTGAAGCAGATCCAGATGTGGTCCCCCCGCCACCAAGGCTTATCCCCAAAACAACCCCTGGTGTACAACCACCTCTAAATTGTGGAAAGCCAGCAGCAGGTGACATGTTCACACTTTTTTCTTTATGCTGAAATCAACTTATTGTGTAAAAACACAAACCAAAATGCTGCAAGAAATCTGCAAAAGGGCAAGAGGTTGAAATGGAACCATGGAACACCAGAGGAGGTGCACAAACACATTGGACTACTTCTTTACAAGGCCGTGTTGCGCCTGCCAAACGTCTCAGACTTTTGGAGGACAAGAAGTATTTTTCAAGTTCCCTTCTCTGCCACGATCAGGCCCACAAACCGATTCTTTGCCATCTCATCCAACATCCTCATCAGCGATCCAGCAGAAGATGTTGTAATGAGAAGAAGAAAGGCAGTGAGGATTCTGAAATGATGAGGACCCGCTGCATGGTCATGTATCCTCCCAAGCAGAACATCTCTGTGGATGATCTGCCTACAACTTCTACACAAGCCCCCTCCTTGGGCTACAACTTCTACACAAGCCCCCTCCTTGGCCTACAACTTCTACACAAGCCCCCTCCTTGGCCTACAACTTCTACACAAGCCCCCTCCTTGGCCTACAACTTCTACACAAGCGAGTGGGGGTTCCATCCACTGAAGAAAACGCCCTGAACAAGAAGTCACCGAGACGATCCAGAAGATGGATTAGAGGATGTGACTCATGATTGGTCAAGTGGCTGGACACCAGAGAGGTTTCACTGTGCAGCAGCATCCACACTGTGGACACAGGTGACAGTGTTGTGATGGCAGAAGGGAGAAGATGGTGAGGCTCGGAGGCTCCCCATCCCGGGGCCCACAGCAGTGGCTGACTACAACCGCTGCACTGGAGGCGTGGACACATCTGACCAGATGCTTGGGACCCCCTCAGTCCACCGGAAAACCAGGAGGTGGTACGTCACCGTGTTCCAGCATTTTGTGGACATTGCTGTAACCAACAGTTACAAAATCCTCAAAGAAATGCCAAACAGCAGCAGAGCCGTCAGGAGTTCCACAAGGAGCTGTGCTCATGTCCTTGGGGTTTCTTTGAAATCCAGGTGCCAACCCACACTCGGTGGTCCCCATTTCCGGTCTCCAAGTGGACAGGATCTACCACACAGGCCCAGAAACGCCTGGTCCACGCCTGGTCCACGCCTGGTCCACGCCTGGTCCACGCCTGGTCCACGCCTGTTCCAACGCCTGGCCAGCGCCTGGCTAGCGCCTGGTCCACGCCTGGTCAACGCCTGTTCCAACGCCTGTTCAACGCCTGGCCAGCGCCTGGCCAGCGCCTGGTCCACGCCTGGTCAACGCCTGGTCCACGCCTGGTCAACGCCTGGCCAACGCCTGGTCAACGCCTGGCCAGCGCCTGGTCAACGCCTGGTCCACGCCTGGTCAACGCCTGGTCAACGCCTGGCCAGCGCCTGTTCCAACGCCTGTTCCAACGCCTGTTCCAACGCCTGGTCAACGCCTGGTCCACGCCTGGTCAACGCCTGGCCAACGCCTGGCCAACGCCTGTTCCAACGCGTGTTCCAACGCCTGTTCCAACGCCTGTTCCAACGCCTGGTCCACGCCTGGTCCAACGCCTGGCCAACGCCTGGTCCACGCCTGGTCAACGCCTGGTCCACGCCTGGTCCACGCCTGGTCCACGCCTGGTCCACGCCTGGTCAACGCCTGGTCCACGCCTGGTCAACGCCTGGTCCACGCCTGTTCCAACGCCTGGCCAGCGCCTGGCTAGCGCCTGGTCCACGCCTGGTCAACGCCTGTTCCAACGCCTGTTCAACGCCTGACCAGCGCCTGGCCAGCGCCTGGTCAACGCCTGGTCAACGCCTGGTCCACGCCTGGTCAACGCCTGGCCAACGCCTGGTCAGCGCCTGGTCAGCGCCTGGTCCACGCCTGGTCAACGCCTGGTCCACGCCTGGTCAACGCCTGGCCAACGCCTGGTCAACGCCTGGCCAGCGCCTGGTCAACGCCTGGTCCACGCCTGGTCAACGCCTGGTCAACGCCTGGCCAGCGCCTGTTCCAACGCCTGTTCCAACGCCTGTTCCAACGCCTGGTCAACGCCTGGTCCACGCCTGGTCAACGCCTGGCCAACGCCTGGCCAACGCCTGTTCCAACGCCTGTTCCAACGCCTGTTCCAACGCCTGGTCCACGCCTGGTCCAACGCCTGGCCAACGCCTGGTCCACGCCTGGTCCACGCCTGGTCCACGCCTGGTCCACGCCTGGTCCACGCCTGGTCCACGCCTGGTCAACGCCTGGTCCACGCCTGGTCAACGCCTGGTCCACGCCTGTTCCAACGCCTGGCCAGCGCCTGGCTAGCGCCTGGTCCACGCCTGGTCAACGCCTGTTCCAACGCCTGTTCAACGCCTGACCAGCGCCTGGCCAGCGCCTGGTCAACGCCTGGTCAACGCCTGGTCCACGCCTGGTCAACGCCTGGCCAACGCCTGGTCAGCGCCTGGTCAGCGCCTGGTCCACGCCTGGTCAACGCCTGGTCCACGCCTGGTCAACGCCTGGCCAACGCCTGGTCAACGCCTGGCCAGCGCCTGGTCAACGCCTGGTCCACGCCTGGTCAACGCCTGGTCAACGCCTGGCCAGCGCCTGTTCCAACGCCTGTTCCAACGCCTGTTCCAACGCCTGGTCAACGCCTGGTCCACGCCTGGTCAACGCCTGGCCAACGCCTGGCCAACGCCTGTTCCAACGCCTGTTCCAACGCCTGTTCCAACGCCTGGTCCACGCCTGGTCCAACGCCTGGCCAACGCCTGGTCCACGCCTGGTCCACGCCTGGTCCACGCCTGGTCCACGCCTGGTCCACGCCTGGTCAACGCCTGGTCCACGCCTGGTCAACGCCTGGTCCACGCCTGTTCCAACGCCTGGCCAGCGCCTGGCTAGCGCCTGGTCCACGCCTGGTCAACGCCTGTTCCAACGCCTGGTCAACGCCTGACCAGCGCCTGGCCAGCGCCTGGTCAACGCCTGGTCAACGCCTGGTCCACGCCTGGTCAACGCCTGGCCAACGCCTGGTCAGCGCCTGGTCAGCGCCTGGTCCACGCCTGGTCAACGCCTGGTCCACGCCTGGTCAACGCCTGGCCAACGCCTGGTCAACGCCTGGCCAGCGCCTGGTCAACGCCTGGTCCACGCCTGGTCAACGCCTGGTCAACGCCTGGCCAGCGCCTGTTCCAACGCCTGTTCCAACGCCTGTTCCAACGCCTGGTCAACGCCTGGTCCACGCCTGGTCAACGCCTGGCCAACGCCTGGCCAACGCCTGTTCCAACGCCTGTTCCAACGCCTGTTCCAACGCCTGGTCCACGCCTGGTCCAACGCCTGGCCAACGCCTGGTCCACGCCTGGTCCACGCCTGGTCCACGCCTGGTCCACGCCTGGTCCACGCCTGGTCCACGCCTGGTCAACGCCTGGTCCACGCCTGGTCAACGCCTGGTCCACGCCTGTTCCAACGCCTGGCCAGCGCCTGGCTAGCGCCTGGTCCACGCCTGGTCAACGCCTGTTCCAACGCCTGGTCAACGCCTGGCCAGCGCCTGGCCAGCGCCTGGTCAACGCCTGGTCAACGCCTGGTCCACGCCTGGTCAACGCCTGGCCAACGCCTGGTCAGCGCCTGGTCAGCGCCTGGTCCACGCCTGGTCAACGCCTGGTCCACGCCTGGTCAACGCCTGGCCAATGCCTGGTCAACGCCTGGCCAGCGCCTGGTCAACGCCTGGTCCACGCCTGGTCAACGCCTGGTCAACGCCTGGCCAGCGCCTGTTCCAACGCCTGTTCCAACGCCTGTTCCAACGCCTGGTCAATGCCTGGTCCACGCCTGGTCAACGCCTGGCCAACGCCTGGCCAACGCCTGTTCCAACGCCTGTTCCAACGCCTGTTCCAACGCCTGGTCCACGCCTGGTCCAACGCCTGGCCAACGCCTGGTCCACGCCTGGTCCACGCCTGGTCCACGCCTGGTCCACGCCTGGTCCACGCCTGGTCCACGCCTGGTCAACGCCTGGTCCACGCCTGGTCAACGCCTGGTCCACGCCTGTTCCAACGCCTGGCCAGCGCCTGGCTAGCGCCTGGTCCACGCCTGGTCAACGCCTGTTCCAACGCCTGGTCAACGCCTGGCCAGCGCCTGGCCAGCGCCTGGTCAACGCCTGGTCAACGCCTGGTCCACGCCTGGTCAACGCCTGGCCAACGCCTGGTCAGCGCCTGGTCAGCGCCTGGTCCACGCCTGGTCAACGCCTGGTCCACGCCTGGTCAACGCCTGGCCAATGCCTGGTCAACGCCTGGCCAGCGCCTGGTCAACGCCTGGTCCACGCCTGGTCAACGCCTGGTCAACGCCTGGCCAGCGCCTGTTCCAACGCCTGTTCCAACGCCTGTTCCAACGCCTGGTCCACGCCTGGTCCACGCCTGGTCAACGCCTGGTCCACGCCTGGTCAACGCCTGGTCCACGCCTGTTCCAACGCCTGGCCAGCGCCTGGCTAGCGCCTGGTCCACGCCTGGTCAACGCCTGTTCCAACGCCTGGTCAACGCCTGGCCAGCGCCTGGCCAGCGCCTGGTCAACGCCTGGTCAACGCCTGGTCCACGCCTGGTCAACGCCTGGCCAACGCCTGGTCAGCGCCTGGTCAGCGCCTGGTCCACGCCTGGTCAACGCCTGGTCCACGCCTGGTCAACGCCTGGCCAATGCCTGGTCAACGCCTGGCCAGCGCCTGGTCAACGCCTGGTCCACGCCTGGTCAACGCCTGGTCAACGCCTGGCCAGCGCCTGTTCCAACGCCTGTTCCAACGCCTGTTCCAACGCCTGGTCAATGCCTGGTCCACGCCTGGTCAACGCCTGGCCAACGCCTGGCCAACGCCTGTTCCAACGCCTGTTCCAACGCCTGTTCCAACGCCTGGTCCACGCCTGGTCCAACGCCTGGCCAACGCCTGGTCAACGCCTGGTCAACGCCTGGCCAGCGCCTGTTCCAACGCCTGTTCCAACGCCTGTTCCAACGCCTGGTCAATGCCTGGTCCACGCCTGGTCAACGCCTGGCCAACGCCTGGCCAACGCCTGTTCCAACGCCTGTTCCAACGCCTGTTCCAACGCCTGGTCCACGCCTGGTCCAACGCCTGGCCAACGCCTGGTCCACGCCTGGTCCACGCCTGGTCCACGCCTGGTCCACGCCTGGTCCACGCCTGGTCCACGCCTGGTCAACGCCTGGTCCACGCCTGTTCCAACGCCTGGCCAGCGCCTGGCTAGCGCCTGGTCCACGCCTGGTCAACGCCTGTTCCAACGCCTGGTCAACGCCTGGCCAGCGCCTGGCCAGCGCCTGGTCAACGCCTGGTCAACGCCTGGTCCACGCCTGGTCAACGCCTGGCCAACGCCTGGTCAGCGCCTGGTCAGCGCCTGGTCCACGCCTGGTCAACGCCTGGTCCACGCCTGGTCAACGCCTGGCCAATGCCTGGTCAACGCCTGGCCAGCGCCTGGTCAACGCCTGGTCCACGCCTGGTCAACGCCTGGTCAACGCCTGGCCAGCGCCTGTTCCAACGCCTGTTCCAACGCCTGTTCCAACGCCTGGTCAATGCCTGGTCCACGCCTGGTCAACGCCTGGCCAACGCCTGGCCAACGCCTGTTCCAACGCCTGTTCCAACGCCTGTTCCAACGCCTGGTCCACGCCTGGTCAACGCCTGGTCAACGCCTGGTCCACGCCTGGTCAACACCTGGTCAACACCTGGTCAACGCCTGGTCAACGCCTGGTCAACACCTGGTCCACGCCTGGTCAACGCCTGGTCCAACGCCTGGCCAACGCCTGGTCCACGCCTGGTCCACGCCTGGTCAACGCCTGGTCCACGCCTGGTCCACGCCTGGTCCACGTCTGGTCAACACCTGGTCAAATGTGAAGAATAGTTGACAATGTGTGGACAAGTGAAAGAGCAAGACTCAAAAATACATATTTATAACAGTTCCTATTGATGTTGTGTTACAATGTGTTCAGGCTCTATTCATTAGAAACCTGAGAAATCCAAGTCCGTTTTTTCCTTTTCTTTCATTTTAAACTGTTGTTACGTTGTCTAAACATAGAGTGATGCTGGATATTGCCAAATATTGAAAGCTCGGGTTATTGTGAAAAAAGGGCTAAAAGTAATCTAATAACATGACTTATGACTCTTTTATGGTCAAAATAACTAAACAAATCCAGGCGGGCTGAAAACAACAACCTGGTTTAAAGAAAGAGTTGCCAAGACATTTACAATTGCTGGAAAAGGTTCTAAAACTTTCTCGGTCATCTGAGTTTCAGCTCCAGAACCAGGCGAGTGTCGCCCCACAGAGCCGCCATGACGGTTTGACATGTTTATCACCCGGTGGCGGTCCTGGCTCTGCCCGGGCTCCGGCGGCCGGGCCAGGACTCGTCATCACCCCCCCCCCCCCACTTGTCCAAACACTCGTCCCTGATCCCTCCTGGAAGGAGTCGGCAGCCGCCACCTGCCCCCCTCCAGGCAACGGGGGTCCACAAGGGGGGGGGGGTTGATGGGATCAGGGAGATTCTGTTCTCCTCATGATGAACAGAGCCAGCGGCTGCCATACCGCCACACATTCCTCTGTGGCGTTTATAGAACACACTTAAACCCCCCCCCCCCCCCCCCACTTTTATCGTCCTCAGCGAGAGTAACTAGTTCCTTCTGATGTGTGGATACAAGACGTTGTTCTGCAGGAGGGGGGGGGGTCGTACCATCGTGTCCTTCCATGTCCACACATGTGGAACCGACACACAACAGGAAGTTCTCCGTTGTGCACGTTTGCCTTGCGGATTATGGAAACACTGCAAGGAGTTTATGGAAACACACTAATGAAGAACATGCAGGGTGGTTCACAGTGTCTGGCGTGTTGATGGCCAATGCTAAATATTTTAGCAATTTGAAGTTTGTATTTATTTATTTTGACACTTTCAATTGTTTTCTTGAGCAATTCCCCCCCTTTTTCTTTTTTTTAGCAATTTCTCACAATTTTAACCATTTAGTTGCACGTACCTTTTCATGCTGTTTTCAGCCATTGTAACCATTTTAACTACCGAAGCCACAAAAACAATGACATTAAAGATACAATTAAAGTTAAAAATGTGGGAATCGGAAGTGCTAGAGATGGGACAAACAAGCTGCTGATAAGAGAGAGAGGGAAACAGTCATCAGGGACGGAGAGGGCGACGGGAAACAATGTAGATAGAACCAGCAGATGGCGGTAATGCAACTTTATGGATGCAAACTGCCGTTTAACCGCGAAGAAGAAGAAGAAGAAGAAGAAGAAGAACTTGCTCCATTTATTTGCGTGTTTCGATAGCATCTCAGTACACGTGGTCACATTTTGCAGATGGGCTCTGCCTGCAGATTGTTTTTATATAAACAGGTCTAAAGTACTGTTGCTGGTTTCATTTCAACATAAAGGGGAAGCTGATGGTGGAAACAAGATCTATTTTTCGCCTCTGCAGCTTTACTAGTATTCGACTTTTTTGTCATCGTCTTTTGCTTTCATCCCACAATTAGGCTCCAAATAGCACATGGATTTTTTTTTTCTTCTTTGCACCAAATCCTATTGTAGGTTTGAGGGCTAAAGCTACTGTCCTGTATGCATGTTGTTGTTTTGGCATTTTGCACATCTTTTTCAAATGGTATTATTATTTTGTCTGGAGATGCTTGTTGTAGGACGCCATCAAGGGGTTGACCTGTTAATACATTAATTAATAAATAAAGCATGCACAACCCTTGGATCACCCACAACAAGCGATGTGAACATGAATTCATCACATGGTGATTTGCTGTGCGGACGGCTGCAGTGATTTTTATTTGTTATTGTAGATGAAGGGGGAAGCAGATCTGCTCTGTGCTTTTCAACGGAGTCATACAGTTTGATAGATTTCCATCAGCAAAACCAGAAAGAAAGACAAAAGGGGGGGGGGGGGTAGAACAGAGGAAGCAACACAGCGATACACAAGAAATGCAGCGTTAGACTGAGCGTACAGTATCACCCCGACTCCCTCAGAGCGTTTCAATCTACACAGGGAGTGTTGTGGCGACGCCGCCTCCGGGGGCGCCGTCCTCCACAGCCATCAAAGTGAGGAGCTCTCAGAACCCAGTGCCAGTGTAATGTTTGGGCCCGGGGCATCTCCCTCTTGTCCCTGTGAGCAGCATGTGTGCATGTCCCCACCGCACCCCCCCCCCCCCCCCCCCAAACAGGAGCTGACACCACTGTCGTCCCCCGCCGTGAATAATAAGAAGCCACCGGCTGCAGCCAGCAACACAAACAACAATTTGCAAATCTGATTTTAAAAAGAAAGTATATATAAACGAGAGGGGGGGTGGGGGGGGGGTCACTCCGGCCGTTCAACAAGTGTTTCTCACCTGGGGGGCCAAAGCGGACCCCGCCACCCACCCTCGTACTGGCGGGTGCAGATCCTCGTCCCACAAAGGTTCTCACACTTTCTCAAATCATTTTGACCAATGGAAAATGGCGCAGCTGTGCATCTTCACACACACACACACACACACACACACACACACACACACACACACACACACACACCACAACACACACACACACACACACACACACACACACACACCACCACCATCACAGAACCGAAACCTCATTTCAATTAGGATTGTGGCTGGCAGAGCTAATCACACATCACTTTTTAAAATGAAGTGCGTTTCCGAGGGGCCGGGGGGGGGGGCCGGGGAACCTGGTGGGGGGCCGGGGGGGGGCCGGGGTGGACGATGTCTCGGGGAGGGAGGCTTAAATGGAAAAAATGCAAATATCACAGCGTAGCAGACCTTCTCGATTTGGAGTTTCATCATGGTCCCCCCCCCTCCTCTCATCCTCCTCCAATCGTATCTTTTGATAGTCGATCCAATCAAGTGACAACCCCCCCCCCCCCCCCCCCCCACCCCCCCCCCACAAACTCTGGAGCTGCTCTGCTCACATACAGTACAGTAAATGTAGTTACACAACGATGCAATGGTGAAAACATCTAAAATATGTAAAAGTGTTTAAACCACAAGCAATGACGAACGGGGGGGGGGTGGGGGGGGGGGGGGGGGGGGGGGTGGGGCGGGGGGGATGACCAAATAGCTCAAATTCACAAATAACGTAAACAGTTTAACAGCTAAAATTGCAAGAAATGGCTAAAAAAAATAATTTTAATGGATAAAAACACCTAAAATAGCTACAATTGCTTCAAATGCACCAAAAAAAAACAAACACTTAATAGAGTCATAGGAAAAAAAAAAAACAATCGCTCAAATCAAGTCAGCTCAATGAAGTACATCTTGTTCATCACATGACCAAACTGTGGCCTCGTGGTTGGATTCATGTTGTTTCACTTGGTCGTATGTCTTTAGTCTGGTTTGACCGTCTCATAAACTCACTCTCCTCCTGCAGGCTCTCCTCCTTCAGGCTCTCCTCCTGAAGGCTCTCCCTCCTTCAGGCTCTCCTCCTGAAGGCTCTCCTCCTGCAGGCTCTCCCTCCTTCAGGCTCTCCTCCTGCAGGCTCTCCTCCTTCAGGCTCTCCTCCTGCAGGCTCTCCTCCTGCAGGCTCTCCTCCTTCAGGCTCTCCTCCTGCAGGCTCTCCTCCTTCAGGCTCTCCTCCTGCAGGCTCTCCTCCTTCAGGCTCTCCTCCTTCAGGCTCTCCTCCTTCAGGGCGCTCTCCTCCTTCAGGCTCTCCTCCTGCAGGCTCTCCTCCTGCAGGCTCTCCTCCTTCAGGCTCACCTCCTTCAGGCTCTCCTCCTTCAGGCTCTCCTCCTTCAGGGCTCTCCTCCTTCAGTGCTCACCTCCTTCAGGCTCTCCTCCTTCAGGCTCTCCTCCTTCAGGCTCTCCTCCTCAGGCTCTCCTCCTGCAGGCTCTCCTCCTTCAGGCTCTCCTCCTTCAGGCGCTCTCCTCCTTCAGGCTCTCCTCCTGCAGGCTCTCCTCCTGCAGGCTCTCCTCCTTCAGGCTCACCTCCTTCAGGCTCTCCTCCTTCAGGCGCTCTCCTCCTTCAGGCTCTCCTCCTGCAGGCTCTCCTCCTCAGGCTCTCCTCCTGCAGGCTCTCCTCCTGCAGGCTCTCCTCCTGCAGGCTCTCCTCCTTCAGGCTCTCCTCCTGCAGGCTCTCCTCCTTCAGGCTCTCCTCCTTCAGCTCTCCTCCTGCAGGCTCTCCTCCTTCAGGCTCTCCTCCTTCAGGCTCACCTCCTGCAGGCTCTCCTCCTTCAGGCTCTCCTCCTTCAGGCTCTCCTCCTGCAAGGCTCTCCTCCTTCAGGCTCTCCTCCTGCAGGCTCTCCTCCTTCAGGCTCTCCTCTTCAGGATCTCCTCCTGCAGGCTCTCCTCCTTCAGGCTCTCCTCCTTCAGGCTCTCCTCCTGCAGGCTCTCCTCCTTCAGGCTCTCCTCTTCAGGCTCTCCTCCTGCAGGCTCTCCTCCTTCAGGCTCTCTCCTGCAGGCTCTCCTCCTTCAGGCTCTCCTCCTTCAGGCTCTCCTCCTGCAGGCTCTCCTCCTTCAGGCTCTCCTCCTGCAGGCTCTCCTCCTTCAGGCTCTCATCTGCAGGCTCTCCTCCTTCAGGCTCTCTCCTGCAGGCTCTCCTCCTGCAGGCTCTCCTCCTTCAGGCTCCTCCTTCAGGCTCTCTCCTGCAGGCTCTCCTCCTGCAGGCTCACCTCCTGCAGGCTCTCCTCCTTCAGGCTCTCCTCCTTCAGGCTCTCCTCCTGCAGGCTCTCCTCCTTCAGGCTCACCTCCTGCAGGCTCTCCTCCTGCAGGCTCTCGTCCTGCAGGCTCTCCTCCTTCAGGCTCTCCTCCTTCAGGCTCTCCTCCTGCAGGCTCACCTCCTTCAGGCTCTCCTCCTGCAGGCTCTCCTCCTTCAGGCTCACCTCCTTCAGGCTCACCTCCTTCAGGCTCTCCTCACTGCAGGCTCTCGTCCTGCAGGCTCTCCTCCTTCAGGCTCTCCTCCTGCAGGCTCTCCTCCTGCAGGCTCTCCTCCTTCAGGCTCTCCTCAGACACAGTTTGTTTACCCAGCATTGCTGTCTCCATGTCCTCCGGGGGGGGGGGGGGGGGGGGTTTCGCCTTGTCCAGCGACCTCTTCTACGTCCTCCACCTCCCATAATACTCCG
>NC_137673.1:15751007-15819063 GCF_963422515.1 Blennius ocellaris | reverse complement strand
ACAGTTTTTTTTTACCTGTGTATTTCTACAAGTGAATCCTGTCGGGGACCCAGCAGGAGGCAAACAGGTTTCTTTGAAAAAGGTTTTATTTACCCAACAAAACACGACGGACCAATGAACAGAAAACAAGGTCAACAAAACAAAGTCAAACTGTGTGAAACACTGAGATGCTGACGTACCAAAAGAACTACTCGGGGGGTTTATATAGGGATCGGGGGAAACCAACTAAAACACAAGGGGGGAAACAAATGACGATACACCAACTACTGGTGGGGGAAAGTACTGAACCTAACAGAAACCCCCCTCTGCTACGTCGGAGATGGTGGGGGCCGACGACTCCGCCCGTCAGCAGAGGAACTCCACAATAGAAAAACAGAATTAATGCAAAAGAAATGTGGCAAATTATAGTCTTTCAGTGTAAAAATGTGTGCACTTCATTCAAACAGTGAAAGACTAGAACATCAATTCTAATTCAATGGAATAAATCAAGTGTGCGGTGCAAATGAAAACTGTTTGGGGCGTGGCTGTAAACAGGAAGTGAGGCGAGGTGAGTGAAGGCGAGGTGAGTGAAGGCAGCGCCTGCAGGCTTCACTGAGTCGACTCGTCCGGCAATATCCAGAATGTTGCTTGAGATACGGACGGCGTTTAAATATTTCTTTGTAAAAAATTAAAAAGCTCAAAAACAAAAACAGCTAAAAATGCTGAAAGGACAAAAACTACTGGTTTTTTGGTGGAGAAATACAACTTTCTAAGAGAAATACAACTTTCTAAGAGAAATACAACTTTCTCAGAGAAATACAACTTTCTAAGAGAAATACAACTTTCTCAGAGAAATACAACTTTCTCAGAGAAATACAACTTTCTAAGAGAAATACAACTTTCTAAGATAAATACAACTTTCTCAGAGAAATACAACTTTCTAAGAGAAATACAACTTTCTCAGAGAAATACAACTTTCTAAGTGTTTTTTTGGTGGCAAAAGGAGCCACAACCTTCACAGACTCATCGATTATCACATGTTAAGTTATTGGTCATATTATTAGAATACCATGAAAAAGTTGATTTATTTCAGGAATTATATTCAGAACGTGAAACTTACATATTATATCAATTCATTGCACACAGAGTTCTATATTTGAAATGTTTATTTCTTTTAATTTGGATGATTAGTACTGACAATTACTGAAAAGCACAAATTCAGTATCTCAGAAAATTAGAATATTAGTTACGACTAATACAAAAAAAGATTTTTTAGAAATGTGGGCCAACTGAAAAGTATAAACATGGAAAGTTTCAGCATGTACGGCAAGTGTCATGCAGAATCAAGCCCAGAGACCATTTAAAGGCTTTTCCAGGTGTTTTGAGTTAATTAGCTAATTAGAGTGTGGCACCAGGTGTCTTCAATCATCAGTCTGTTTGGACTGAATATATACATTCTACACGTTTGACTTTCTGAATGGAACTAATGAAATAAATCATGATATTCTAATAATATGACCTGTACATCTGCACATTTTGACAGAAGCGTTACAGACCTGTAGCTGGAGAGAGAGGAACAAACTGGGAGAAGCAGGCAGCTGTCTTCAAACCCACGCTTTTAATTTAATGATCAGGAAACTCAGAAACACGTTAACGTGACATAAATAGCTGAACAAATTCACCCAACCTGCCATTGTTGTTACTTTCCCGTCACCTCCCCTAGCTTGAGGGAAAACAAGGGAACAAAGGAGAAGAAGAGAACATCGCCCACTCAAACTTCAAGAGAAATCAAATAGTTGATGGATCCGCGGCGGCTTGATTGACGGGTTTTGTAGCGGGGCTTTAGCTGGGCGACGTTATCAGGCGACTGTTGAGGAGTTCTTTCCTCCGCTTTGAACAAGGAGGAAAGAACAGGAGCAGTGAAGGAAGAGTCTCGGTCCGACATCGACCACCGGTGAGATGCAGCCAACGATGTGGGGAATTGTTTCCTGATCGGCCGCTCAGGGGACTTTGGAAGTCGTGTTGGTTCCATGAGTTTCGGGGGTTCAGAGCAGGAGGTCGTGATGGCCGACCACCGGGGGGCCAAGATGGCCGACCCACGGAGGGCCAAGATGGCCGACCAGCGGGGGGGCCACGATGGCCGACCCGCGTGGGGCCCCGACGGCCGACCCGCGGGGGGGCCACGATGGCCGACCAGCTGGGGGGCCACGATGGCCGACCAGCAGGGGGGCCACGATGGCCGACCACCAGGGGGCCGTGATGGCCGACCACCAGGGGGCCACGATGGCCGACCAGCAGGGGGCCACGATGGCCGACCAGCAGGGGATCACGATGGCCGACCACCAGGGGGCCGTGATGGCCGACCAGCAGGGGGCCACGATGGCCGACCACCAGGGGGCCGCGATGGCCCGCAGGGGGTCACGATGGCCGACCAGCAGGGGGCCACGATGGCCGACCAGCAGGGGACCACGATGGCCGACCACCAGGGGGCCGTGATGGCCGACCAGCAGGGGGGCCACGATGGCCGACCACCAGGGGGCCACGATGGCCGACCACCAGGGGGCCGTGATGGCCGACCAGCAGGGGGCCACGATGGCCGACCAGCAGGGGACCACGATGGCCGACCACCAGGGGGCCACGATGGCCGACCCGCGGGGGGCCAAGATGGCCCTCAGGGGGCCGCGATGGCCGACCCGCAGGGGGCCAAGATGGCCCGCAGGGGGCCGCGACGGCCAGCTCAGGAAGACTGTTCGAAGACTCTTGCGCCCCATGGATGGATCTTCACAGGAAACTGTTGTTCTTGATTTAGTGACGTGGTGAGAATCACCACATAGACATGAGCTTTCCAGTAATGCAGCATAAACCCTCTTAAAGACATTATATGGTTTTTATTGCAATGTTGAGAATAAATGTTCCAACTGGTCAGTTTCTTATCAGTGTCGAGGGAAATATATTTGAGCCCTTTTGTCTCTTTCAGGACATTTGTTCACATTCAGCAGTTTCTAGGTACAGCAATTTTCACAATTTGACAGTTTCAGCTGAGTTTTGTTTCAGCAATTGAGAAAAATGTTCTCAATTTCAGCCTTTTCACTTCTTTGAGGTGTTTTACCTTCTGGGGTAGTTTTTTTTTTTTTGTGTGTGATTTCTGACATTTGAAACTCTAGTTATTTAAACTATTTCCCCTCTTCGGGACGATTTCCCTCTTAGAATTTGTTTCCGCTCTAAGCAATGTCAACCGGTTCAGAAAATGGTGTTTCACTCTTTTTAAAGCCATTTTAGCCATTTAACTTCCTTTTGTAGTTCAGCCGTTTCACTTGTTGTTGTTTTTTTATGTGGCACTTTTGGTAGTTTTAGTTTGAAGTTAAAAGTAAAATGTTTCTCGTAGATTCTAGATGCTACTTTAGCATTTTTAGCTCCTGAAATCCAGCACATCAGTGGCATGTTCATTTACATTCTGTCAAGACATTTTGTGTCTAACTAAACAGATTCTCCACAACTTCCTCCTCCTTGCAACCCTTTTATCACCCCACAATCCAAACTTCCCATCACTAGCGGTTAGCATAGCATCTAACGGCCTCAGAGGTCCTTCTCTCTAACGCCGCAGATTTTTTGGTTTTATTTCTTTTTTCAGACTTCAGTCTGTTGATCCGACTTCAAGCGGTTCCCTCCGGAGCCTGAAAAGACTTTATATAACTTGTTTCACATGTGCAGTGGTGCTCCTCAGACCTGTAAACACACTTTGATGTAGCAAGTCTTTAAGGAGAGTGTGCTGGAGTGAAACCGGGAGCTGCTCCGTATAGCCCCTTCCAGCTGTGACCTGCTCGGTCGGGGTGGAAAACCAGTTCCTCACCGAGTTGGAACGCCACCCTGGAAGCCCGTTATTAGCATGTTGGGTCGGTTTAAACTTAGCATCTCCTGTCTCCTTTTCAGAAACGTTCCCCAACTTGTTCACTTCACAGCAGTCGTCTAAAGTCTTAAGAGTCAAACTATAGAACCGAAAGTTTTAGCTCTTTAATTGGCTATTTTTTTAATATTTTTATTCTTATTCGATTCATTCTTACCTCTATTAAATATTGTGACTCTTATTGCATATTGTATGCTCTTATCCTGATTTTTTAAACAAATAAAGCTTTTTTTTACTTATCTAAAAGGTTTTTATTGTGTTTTCTTGTGGGCTTTTTTAAATGTATTTTGATCTTCTCTTATTTTGCTTTATCAATGAATAGTAGAACGCTAAGCTTGAATTGTTGGTCTCGGACCAAATCTGTAAAACAAATCTACCCAAGGGTACGAATATAGAAACCTTCAACCTTTAGCAATTTTATATTTTGCAGCCGTTTCAACAGTTTTTATTGTCTTTAACCTTTTTGGTCATTTCAGTAGTCACTCTTTAGGCATTTTAGCCATTTTGACTCTCGTACATTTTGGCTTGTTTACTAAATATTAACATTTTTTAACTTTTCCTCCGATTCCCTCTTTTAAAAATTTGCTTTTCCAAGACTTTCTTCACATGACGACTCCTCAGAAGATTTCCACTGACAAGACAACATTTTTAACATGGAAAACTGTGTTTTCAGAGAGAAACGTCATCAGAAACTTGTAGATTTTTATTTCTAACTTTATTATTTTACAAATAAGACAACTGAGTAAAGGAGATCTCCTCTGCTGAGATCAAAGGAGATCTCCTTACATTTGTGCTTTTTATATCTTTAACAATTTTCAAATAAAAAAAAAACTACAAAAAAAAGGCTCGTCATCATGATCAAAGCAGATCAAAGCAAGAGAAAATATTTCATCTTAGCAGAGAAGCAGAAATCAAAGGAGATCAGCTTTATTTCAACCCCTAGCATTCACACTTGTATTTTCCCCAGGAAATGCAAACCTCTAGTTAATAAAACATTCCAAATTATTGTGCTTCTGTAGAAATGTGGCTCAATTTAAACTACCCCCCCCCCCCCCCATTTTATTTTTGGTCTCCTTTTTTTTTTTTGACCTTTTGCCAAAATAAATGCACAGTAGCTGCAGCTAAATTCAGCGTACACAAGCAGCCGACCTGGCGATTATCGATTATCACCAGAGTGACAAATGAGCCGTGCGGAAAGAGGATTGGTTTTGAGGAGTCAGGGCTTCTGCCCGTGTGCGAGTCCTTCTGTGGAGGTTTTCCCTGTTGAAGAGGCGACAAAACACAGCTGCCGACTACCAAGTTACTTTAAAAGACATTTAATTTATTTTATAATTTGGACCACAGTACACACCAGATTAACAAAGGTAGTTCAACACACAAACAGTAAATAACTACAGAACAATATAATCAGAAAGCATGTCCCAAAAGAAGTGGGAAGAAATACAATTTTACATTAAGACAAATTATCTGATGACAAGGTATTAATTAATTACTTTAAAAAGAATTATATGTAATATTGAATAATAAACTTGCTTATCCATACCTAATTAGGCATGCATTGATTTATTTAAATATACATACATGCAATTAATCTGTATATAAATGTATTCACACATACTGTATACACATGTAGAAATATACTCCATTCAGACACATTTGGTCACACTCTATCTTCTTATTGTTTAAAAATCCTCTTTTTGTTTCCTGAGATTGACACTCAGATATTCCATAGACACAATCTGGACAAAGACACAATAACTTATTTGCCTAAAAAGCTCAATAACTGGATTCATTCTCAATTTTAATAAAAAAAAAGTTTTTTGTATAATCTATATACTAAATCTTTACAAATGTTTAAACTTTTTAGTCCATGAGTCTAGAAAATAACTATTAAAATGGCACTTTTTTCAATTCTATTCTATTTTTTCAGTCTTGTAACACCACTTTATACCATCACATTGTGAAGTTGAAGGTGAAACAATAATACTGTTACACTCTGATGTCTGGCTTGTTTATTGAACTGCTGCATGTGGAACCGATGGTCTTAAAGGAAACAATTTGGACATTTTCTCTCGAGCGAGAGAATAAAAGATGGCCATTGGTGATGCTCACGATCAAAAGTTGTGGTTTATTTAGTAGCACAGGTCAAATATACAGCAAGAGAGAGGATTTACTGCTTAGATATTGTAGTTAACAGAATTCTAGTTCTGGAATTCCACCATCTGTACCTTTAAGGACATAAAGAACAGCGAGACAGAACAGAGGACACGAGGTTTGGGACATCGCACAAGATGAACGGACATATCTGTGCAAGAGAATAAAAGAAGTGTAGATAATTGTAGGCGGATTATGTCCTCTCTTTTGAACGGTGCGCTGAAAGTCCAGATGTGTTTTAATGAGCCTCTAAGATTCTCAGAAGAAAAAGGTTGATGATAAAAAATTTAAAAAAACAAACAACTACATATCACCATTTTTACACCATAAATATGTTCTGGCATATGGAGAGCACGTTTTTTTCTCTTTGCGCTGCATAATTCATCCAGTATCCCTTCCTGAGCAGAAATTAATATTGCAACGCGCTCGTATTTTATTCAGGTTATTTGCCGAGTTAATTGAGCCGCGGGAAAAGTCCTCGGAGGACAATGAGTTTCATCTAATCCCGTCTTATTATATCTAACCTCGGAGTCAGCTTTGATTAACGCGCGGGACGGGATTGGATGCTAATTACATCATGGACACCCCCCCCCCCCCTCCCCCCCATGAAGAGACATGGATTCTCTGATTAGGAACAAAACTTTCGACGAGGAGGACTCGAGGCAGATCAAAAACTGACTCACAAGAGCTGGAAACCCAAGGAATCACATCTGATGCATTGATGATTCTTCTTCTCCACCACATCAGATCCATTTCTTGATGACAAGTAGCATAAGCTAATTTCTTCCCGCTCAAAAAACTGCAACGTCATCGGCATAGAACTCGATGCAGGAAATCCGAAAATTGCACAAACCATAATGATAAAAGTTCACATTTCTGCAAATTTCTTCACTGTTGATTTCTTGTTCCCAGGTAAAAGTTATCGTCACATGATTGATGCTTTTATCTTAGGATAGGAACAATTCAAGCAGATTTTCATTAACTGCACCCATTAAACCGACTGGAGTGATGAAATTGCTTTTTCTTTTTTTTCTGTCGATAAACTTCAGCTGCCATGTCTCATCCTGCCTGCTAACCAGAGTGCATTTGTTCCTCCACTTTAACTCCATGGATGCAGCACTTTAAAATGCACGCATATAATCTCCCCCCCCCCCCACTGCGAGGAACCGCCGTGGCAGCTCGGCGTTTTCCCAGGAGCCTTTGCAGCATGTTCATGCACCTCCATCTCTGACCTTCTGGTTCCCAGAGCTGGTATTCCAGTGTTTTCCCCGAGAGATAAACCGCCTCGCTCTGGACTTGTCAATTCAATTCAGATTATCTTCAAAGGGAGAGAAAGTAGAACTTTTTTTTTTTTTTTTTTTTGTCTTTTCAGCGAGGAATAAAACCGACTGCAGACACAAGCCGCTGAATCAATTATTGATGTCGCCGTCGCCGTCGCTGCCGCACTGATCAAGGTGCTTCATACCAGAGATGTGGATCATATCACAGGAATTAGCGCTTGTATATTAATGCCTGTGGGAGGAAACCAAAGTACCTGCAGAACAAAGGGAGAACATGCAAACTTAATGACCAAAAGACACTTTTTTTATTTTTATTCTCCACTTGGGAACATCAAAACGTGTTCAGAACTCATTGCTTACATATTTTCATAGTTTCTTAATTTGTAATTTTGAGCGTTTCACCTTTTATTAAATTCAAATCTGATATAAAGTATATAGCCATTTTTGTGATTTTTAGCTTTTATTAGTAGATTTGGCAGCGTGACACAAGTCAATACAATTGAATTAAGTATTTAGTGACACCTTTGTATATTTAATTCCAATTTAATTTCCATTTAATTAATTATTTAATGGTATATTTATTCATTTAATTTTGGCACATTTAGGGAATGAAATAATTAAATAGTGAAATAATTATATGTGTTTTACATCAAATGAATTGCTATTTTAATTAATTAATGACACATTTGATTAATTATTTAGTGATTTAATGACATTTATTTACCCATTTAATTAATTATTTTACGATGTCATTAATTACATTTTGGCACATTTAGGCAATGGAATAAATTAAATAGTGAAATAATTGAATGTGTTTTACATCAAATGAATTGATATTTAGGTAATTGACACATTCAACTAATTATTTAATGGTGTATTTATTAATTTATGAAATAATATGAAATAATTAGTGAAATAATTATATAGGTGTTTTACATAGAACTAATTAATTAATTAATTAAGTCCATTTAATTAATTAGTTAATGATTTAATTTCACATTTATATGTTTAATTTGATTAACTAATGGTGTATTTATTCATTTATTTTGGCACATTTCGGCAATGAAATAATTAATTAAATAGGGAGATAATTAGATGTGTTTCACATATAATTAATTAATTATTTAATGACACATTGATATATTTAATTCCAATTTTATTAAATTAATGTTATATTTATTTCTTGGCGTATTTGATTTGGCACATTCAGTCCTTCATATGACTTAATTAATTAATCTTCGTCAATAATCTTGACTCCGGAAGGATTTATTCCAATTAGCATTGAAGGAAGAATATCTTTGCGTTTTATCAGCTAAAATATTTGAATTTTCACTTAAATGGGTTTTTTTTGCATTTGGCATTTGTACAATTAATTTATTTTTCACAATAGGTTTTATTTGTTTGGGGAAACGAGAGGTTGTTTGTCGTCCATGACTAAAATCTGAGAAACGGTTCTCTTTGTTCCTGGAACTTAAATGAAGCACAAAGTAGCTCGACATCAGCGTAACCCCGGCGTCTCCATCCTGCCTGTTTTTGTTTTCGCAGTCGTTCTTGCATCTTGTGATAAAACTGTTCCTCCTGCAGCGGCTGACAGTGACGGAGTCGTTTGAGATTGCAGATCTCATTCGCTTTTGCATTCCTCAAAGTGACGTCTGCATTTCAAGGTGACAGAAACGCGAGCGTGCATGCATTGACACGGCCCGACACGCGTGACATTGATATTCACGGCGGCGGTGCTGGTCGTTCAGAGGGTCTGAGTAGGGGGGGGGGGGGGGGGGGGGGGTCATGCAGAAAGTGCAGAGCGGGGCACATTTAGCCACAAGACGCCCTTGGTTCATCTTCTTCGTTTTTTTTATTTTTTGCTCGTCTGTTCCCCAATTTGTCATCGCCGCCGAGCACTGATGAAGCTCTCGAAATGTGGGCCGCTCCTCATGAATATGTAAACGGCGACATGATGATGATGAGGGCCACTCCAAGCACTTTTGAAGAATGTGATCTTGTCGAGGTGTCACGCCACAATCACGCCCGCCGCGCAATCAACAAACACACGTAAACACTTTTGTTTGGCTCCTCAACCCCCCCCCCCCCAAAATACAAATCCTTAAAAATGATGCAAAAATAGTGATTAAATAGAAGCTATTCTCTCTTTATCTAGGTCACAAAAGAGGTCTGATCTGAGCTTTTGTGGTCTGTATCGTCTGGGGGGGGAGATCAAAGCCAGCGATCTTTGATCTGCAGCGATTTGGGGGAACTCTGCAGTGAGGTCATCGGGGGCTTCAGAGGACGTCTGCTATCAAAGTCATGGGGCGATGAATGGGAGCACAGTCTTGGGAGGAAATACCAAACCGGGGTGGGTTCGTACAGCTCAGAGAGAGAAAGGAAGGATGGAGCGATGGCGAACTGTGACTGCATGTCACAGAGCTTTTATTTTTTGGGGGGGGTAGGGCTCGTTTAGTCATCAGAAGCAATTTGGTAGATTTGGATCGCAGCATTTCTGACCCGCTGTGTAATGGCCAATAAAGAAATATAATGGGATGAAAGCTGGAGCAGTAGCTGGCTGCCGTTTGTAGCTCGGAGGCATCGATGTCTTTAAAAACATTAATAACAAGTACAAAGGCGTGACTCATCGGAAAATAACAGCGCGACATTGCAGGCGAGAGCGGGCGCGCGGCAGAGCGCAGCCCTTCGCCATCGCCACATTTGTCACCATGGAAACCAATGGATTACGAGGTCATTAGATCCACCACGCCACTCTTTCCATCATTTCTTATGGTCGTTTGAAATGCTTCGTGGAATCACGGTTTCACACACATATTACCGTCATTTGTGTGTGAACTCCTGACCTTTGACCCCCAACCATTAACCAGGGTCATGACGTCACTGCATTGTGCATCATTGCGCATATATGATAATAAGGATTTAAAAATGCTATATTATGCCATTGGTTTGACATTTAAAACTGACCATGTTCTGATGAAAATATGTTTTCAAAAGTCACAACTTTGGCCTTTGATGGTGACAAATCATCCCTGAAAATTTCAGACAATTCAGGTGAAATGTTTTTTGTGAAAAGTTGGTAAAATACACAATATATATATACCAATAAATAAATATTAAAGAAGTTATCGATTAAGGATAGTCAGCAAACTTAGTGTCAAATAAAATGTGTCCGGAGCCACAAAACTTCTGTGGTGAAGAAAATCTGGTGGAATTAAGTGTAATGGGTAGAATTGAGATATATTTTATTGCACTTTTAACTCTTCTCGACATTTTTAGAGATTTTTCCACTTTTTTTCATGGATTTCCCAAATTTAACTTTATGTATCTTGGCCATTTTAGGTACTTTGGCTATCAAACTATTTTTAGCCACAGTGCATTTGAGCGATAATAGCCATTTTTCTCTTTTCCTTTTTATTCTTTTTTGTTTCCTTTTTTATCTTTTCTGCTTTTCTATTTTGTCCTTTATTCCTTTTCTTCTTTTCGTGGCAATTTGACATTTTTTTATTGGAACCATTTTTTATATGGCATTCAAATTAAATAAATAAAATAAGCAAAATATTTATTTACAAATAATTGAAATTGTCATGGAGCCGCCACAGGGGGCCCTGAAGAGCCGCAGGTTGCAGACTCCTGGATCAGGGTAACAACTTTTGGTTTTGCTATTGATAGGACTCCTTGTGGAGCTCGATACAAAGAGACAGCAGCTCTGCAACCTGCATTGTAACGTGATTTTTAGCACTGTGACGGAAGTCTTTCACCTCGAGATCTGCGCGTCTGACAGACAGCTGAAAAAGAAAATCACAACCCGAGTGGCAGCGAAATAAATCGGAGGCTAATTCTTAACGTCACAGTTGTGACTGATGTGTGGTGTCAGAGTCTGCTTAGCGTAGCTTAGCGTAGCTTAGCGTAGCTTAGCGTAGCTTAGCGTAGCGACCTGAAAGTGGAAGATGTTTACAGTGGAAGGGGGCCTCGTTCGTTTACGAGACCAGGACGACCCCCGGCCGGCTCTGCTTTCAGTCACACTTATGATCTGCTTTCACTTTTCCCTCCTAGCATGTGACGGATGGCCGTCGGGTGGAGATCAAGGCAGGATGGGGGCACATGCTACATACTGCAGCCACATGTTGCCTGTTTGCATCCTGGAGTTCTCAATCGAGGGAGACGTTCCTGAGAACAGGTTGTTTTCTGGGTGTTTTTCTTGAGATAAACAAAAGAAGTGGTTGCCGGAGTTCAATAATGTAGCATCAGGCTAAAAGTTCCCGCTGCGATGCCTCGTAAAACGGCTAAACAGACAAGAAGAGGTTTACATGAGAGGGAAGTTCATTGTTTGGCCACGCTGTCTGTTTCCTGTCCGGCTGTCTTCGAAGATAGAACCTCTTGAATCGCTCGAAAATCGCTTTTTTTTTTTTAGTCCGGCGATGGTTTACACTGAGTGAAGTAAACTCCTGGACGGTGTTTAAAGTCAGTGGATAAACATGTCTGAAGGTGATCCCAAGGGGCAAAAGCTTCACCTTGCATGTTTAAGCAATTAAAATCCAATATGTTTGTGCTTATTTAGTAGTCCTAGAACATAAGGCTTGGTACTGCAGTTTGCTGGTGTTTTGGATGAATTGGTTTCCCTGTTAACAGCTGACCGACTTCCTTTCATCATCTTCACTGCTGGTAACAGAACATGTTAAAAATCTGTTGCTGCCAAGGCCATTTGGTCGCATTTACAATAACGTTCTTAGTGTCAATCAAACTTACTTTTACATTTGTAGTTAGGACGCAAAAGGAAGTCGATCACCTGTCAACAGGGAAACCAGTTAATCTGAAACACCAGATGTGGCGCAATAGTTCAACTACCACTCCGAACGATGGTACATGCTGAAGGGGTTTGGGGTCCACATATTAGCGATGCTACAGGCTACATGCTAAAGTGTTTCAGGGCCCATATATTAGCGATGCTACAGGCTACATGCTAAAGCGTTTCAGGGCCCATATATTAGCGATGCTACAGGCTACATGCTAAAGTGTTTCAGGGCCTACATATTAGCAATGCTACATGCTAAAATGTTTCTGGGTCCACATATTAGCGATGCTACAGGCTACATGCTAAAGTGTTTCAGGGCCTACATATTAGCGATGCAACATGCAAAAGTGTTTGAGTCCACATGTTAGCAATGCTACATGCTAAAGTGTTTCAGGGCCCATATATTAGCGATGCTACATGCTAAAGTGTTTCAGGGCCCATATATTAGCGATGCTACATGCTAAAGTGTTTCAGGGCCCATATATTAGCGAT
Source organism: Blennius ocellaris (assembly GCF_963422515.1). Classification (NCBI taxonomy): domain Eukaryota; kingdom Metazoa; phylum Chordata; class Actinopteri; order Blenniiformes; family Blenniidae; genus Blennius; species Blennius ocellaris. The sequence continues at coordinate 15,806,462 of NC_137673.1, read as the reverse complement.
GCAACATGCTAAACTGTTTCGAAGCCCACATATTAGCGATGCAACATGCTACATGCTAAAGAGTTTTTGGGCCCATATAGTAACGGTGCTACATGCTAAAGTATTTCAGGGCGAACATATTAGCAATGGCACATGCTAAAGTGTCTCGGGGGCCCACATTTTAGCGATGCCGCATGCTAACCATGGTGAAAGTATGATGGATACACTGGAGCTAGCTGGAGCTACAGTGAGCTCGGTCTACAGTATATAGTACACATAGCGCAGTGTGGAGACGCGAGTCTTGAAGCCACATGAAGGAATCCGATGAGTCGTCCAGTCGGGAGCAGAGGTGGGTCATCGTATCACCGATCACCTTTGTGTTCCTAAATCTTTGACTGCAGTGTGGGATTCAGTGTGTAAACACTTCATTTTGCCGTCTTTTAGCCCCGGAACCTGTTTTCTTTGCCTCTCCACACACGGGTCAAAGGTCACAGGCTCAGGTGTCGCACCCTGACAGCATCAATCTCCCGTTTCAGCAGTGGGATATGTGTGGTCATCCCCCTATATCACACACACACACACACACACACACACACACACACACACACACACACACACACACACACACACACACACACACACACACACACACACACACACACACACACACACACACACACACACACACACACAAAATCACCTGCCATTGTGTCTGGTAGAGTTTTAAACCCTGGATTCTACCATTGATATGTTGGCAGGAAAAACAAAAAGTGACATAATTCTCATCCAACTGAATTTGAATTTTCAATTTTCAATCTACTATTAAAAGACAATTTATCACATAATGCACCAAATTATTAAATGTTCTTAAACACAAAGTGGAACACCCACATTTTGTCACAACTGCTGCAATCTGTCACAAGTTCTTACAGAAATGTGATGAAGTTTGTTAGAAAACGGGGCTTAATGCTCCAGACTCTCCTGCTTTAATGTCTTGTGTTTGGTTTGATGATGATCTGAAAAGATGTCCGATGTTCAGACTGAACTCTTGAGTTGATCCACTTGAAGCAGGTTCCCGTCACCCTGCTGCTGATCCAGGATTCTTTGGGGGGGGGGGGTAGCCCGGAGCGATCACCAAGTGGACGGTCCCAGCTGAAGCCTCCTTGAGTGCCTCAAGGACTCTCAGAGTCAACGAGAGGGGGGACGAGCTCAATAACATTGAGTCTGAAACAAGTGGTGTCTTCTTATGTTTCATTAAAGACTTTGCAGTGTCGGATTATGACGCATATCAACGCGTAGCGTCGTGTGAGAATGAGCAAGTGGCGTTGTGCAGCAGGGATTGTTGTTGTTCCAGCCACCCACCTCCGTTCCCTCTAAATCACCCTCCTGTGCTCCAGTGTTTACCCCCCCTCCTCATCGCCGGTCATATTTAGATTGCCGTGACAGGATACCTGAGCTATCTGGGCCACGGTAAACTTTCTCGGGCCCCGTTTACTCCTCTGGCGCCAATAATCATCACAAGACGGCGGCGGAGGAATTATTTATGTCGGCGCACAAACACACGTTTCAGACGCCACCGTGTGCGCACACTCCTCGTCTCATTATGCCGTTGGCCCCCGGGACGACACGTACAGTGACCACATTAGGATTCAGAAACCTTTATTTATTTATTTTTCTCAGGATGATCGTGTTCCTGCCGGCTGAGATTGTTTTTTTTTTGTTTGTTTTTTTTTTCCCCTCTCTCTCCGTGTTTGGAAATAATCAATGTGATTTGCCTCTTTGTCCCAGACATAATGTTCCTCTGCCCTTGTTTTTATTGCTTCAATGAATGTCTACAGTAGTGAAAAGGCAATTACTGTACACCGTTCTCCAATAACAAACCCACGGAGCTGGATTACTTGTGCCAAATGGACACTTGTTCCAGAACAATCATTACACCTCAACCTCAAAGGGCCAAAAAAAAACATTTAGTCTTCATCCCAGCGGCGTGTTTGTGTTTGTGTTTGTGTTTGTGAGATCAAGACCTGGAGTTCTCTCCGTTCTACTGAAACACTCGTATTGTTCACCTTGCAGCACAACAGCAGATCAGCTTTGCTTCTTTCAGAATAAAGGACTGAAAATTGAAGAATGAAGTGGAAAGAAATGGCAATTCTGTTATTATTGATATCAATTGAGATCTATTGGATCCGAGGAGCTGCATTCAGAATCTGCTGTGTCTGTGTGAGCTGGACTGGCTCCGCCCACACGACCATCGATGGGAAGAGGAGGAAGTACTTCCCCTCGTGGCGCCATGTGCCAGAGCAGAGCTGTCTTATTGTGGGAGGAGTCAAAGGGGAAGTAGTCTACCTTGACTGTGATTGGCTAAACCCCCGATGACACTATATAGGGTTTGATTCCTGATTGGCTGCTTGGAGCAACACACTTTGTAAAACCTGGAGCAACCAGGGAGAGAGAGGACACACTGTCTACACTTGTGGGCGTCGTTCCAGGTATGGGGACGAATATTGTCATTGGAAAACCATTTTGCATCAAATGAACCTTTAATAACTGGCAGGTCAACATTGAACATACAGTATCGTGTCAATATTCTCTCCTAAAAGCCCCATGTTGCTAAATTTACTGGTAAAGATTGTGTCATATTGGAGAAAAATTTATATTTTTATCATCCATTTATTTGGTTTTGTCAGGTTTCCTTCTAGAAAAGGGAGAAAGTGTCGGGTGTAAAGGCTCAATCTGAGCCCAGGATTCCTTCAGCGATGCAACGTCCCCGCAAGGCATGAAAACATGAGGTGTATAACGAGGAGCTTTTCCCTCCCCCGTCCCAACCCCGCTCTCTCACCTTCACTGATGACATCACTGCTCTTGACCAATTATCCCAACAGGTCCCGCCCCCACCCCGGTCCAAGTCCCGCCGCTCATTAAACATCATTGTAATTCAGTCGCTCGGCCTTCGTGTCTCCCGACCTCTTCTCGGGGCGGAGACTCTGTGATGTGAGCAAAAGTTCAGCGTCTCTTTCAGTAAATACTGTTACGCAACCCCCCCCCCCCCCCCCAGTCGACCTCGCCTTGGTCTTGCTCGCCGCCGCAGACTTTATTTTTGAACTCCAGTGGTAATGAGGTGGAATCGTTAAAAGAATGTATCTAAGAGGACGATGTCTTTCTGACTGGAGGCTTGTTCTTCTCCCCCGACACACCGACACGACCATCACTTCACTGAACCTGAACACAAAATCAAAGATCTCCGAGTGGCTCGTCCTCCAGCGCCTGCATTAAGTAAGCGGAACGTACTTGATTGCATTTTTTTTTTTTCCCTTCTCAACACCGCCGATCGGCATGTATGCAACGATTTGCATGAGGATTCATGCCTGCGAGAATCTCCACATGTAGGCATGCGCCAGGTGACAGTCTCATGAACATCTATTTGAATAGCAAACAGGCCGCCGCTGGAGGAGGCGATGTTTTGACAAGAGTCAAACGGAATGACGCGAGACGGCGAGGGAGGAAACAAGGTGGGCAGAGAGAGAGAGAGAGAGAGAACACGTATGGAGGACGGAGAGGGGAATGAATATATGCATGGAGAAGACGAGCCAAAAAAACAAGCGTGTGCACATAAAAAACACAACACGAACAGGAAGTAGGACTCGAGGGACAATGATGAAGAGACACTAAGAGCAGAAAGAGAGACGGAGCTTTGTTTATCGGTCCCAGATGTCCGGAGGTAATTGTGCAGAGGGATTGTTTGGCAGACATCTGGCTGCAGAGAGCTCAAGATCTGTTCACACACACACACACACACACACACACACACACACACACACACACACACACACACACACACACACACACACACACACACACACACACACACACACACACACACACACACACACACACACACACACACACACCACACACACCACACACACACTGACACAAATCCATCTGAAGAGCTCTTCATAATCCCATCGGATGCATCGCTTGAAGCATGTGACCTGGCTTCATTTAAATCATTCAGGTTCCTCCTCTGATGGGAAACGAAGGGGGAAGTCTTTTGAGTTCCCGCCAAGTTATGGCGAAACTTTTTTTCTTTTTTTTTTATTAAACGTCGATTCCCAAACAACTTGCAGTGTATTTCGTTGTGATGGGTCGGTTATTCCCTGGTCTGTGTCTGCAGGCGGCCGGGGACTGGGTTCTAGATGCTACCTGTAATCCTAATTAACATTTTAATCAAGGGGGCCGTTGTAGAACTGACACGACGTGTCCGGGTCCATCCGTCTCAGGATCCTCCGGCGCCTCTCCAGCTTTTCCAGCTGCAATTGTATCACCCCAACCGCCTCCATCTGCTATCAAATCAACCCTCCACCTCTCCACCCAGACGGGGGGAGAAAGAAACACACACACACACACACACACACAAATGTTGGTGAAGCAGCTCATGAATACAAGTGGCATGCAAAGGTTTATCCTCAGACTCATTGCACAAGCATCAACAACAACAACAACAAACATGCACTTGAGGGATTTGGCGGCGAGGCTCCGGGGCGAGTTCGCCCTCCGGGCTGACTTTCAGGATCGATGCCTTGAAGGTGTCGAGCGATTCAAGCTGCATGTTGTGAAACATGCCGCATTACGCCGCCAGACAACAACTCCTTTATTCTAGGCTCAAAAAGCCAATTATCATTTTAAAGTTGCAGATTTTGCAGGATTTGTTTCTCTCAAGCTTGTTTTTTTTTTTACCCCACAATCTATTTGAACAATTTCACCCTCCCCACTCCTCCACAGGCGACCCTGCGACCACCAGTAATGAAATATAAATTGCCGTGTTGCAAAAATGCTAATAGAGAAGAGTTGTGTCACAGCGTGGCTTCACTATTGTAAATTAACAACGAACGGCGAACAAAGTGGGAACTTCTAAACCCTGGAGTGTGTTGCACTGCAGTAATGAAGGTCTGTGCTTGATTACTTGTTAAAAAAAAAAGAATTTAATCTACCTCATTCTGTTGGTGGAAAAGTGTTATTTAAACCGCCAAAAGCAACAAAAGCTTATATATTGGTAACTAGTGTCACAGTCAGGTTAGAAAGATGAGAAAATAGTTTAAGGCTTTAAAAAGAACCATAAAAACTTCTATACTTTCAATATTAAATGTAATATAAAATGTCGTTTCAAGCATTGGAGTGTGGTTACGAAACAGGTTAAAATTAATTTGTGTAACACTTGAAAGTGAAGTTACAAAACACCGTAAATGCAAGATTAAATATGGTTTTTGAATGTATAAAAAAAATACATAAATCACAATGTTGATGTTTTTGGGGTTTTTAGCCAAAACTCCCGAAACAGGAAACTAAACGAGTTCGTCTCTCAGTTGGAAGGTTGCGAGTTCGATTCCCCATCTGTCCACTGAACTGGTGTGTGAACGGGTGAATGTGATCAACCAATGTAAATGCAAAGCGACTGCTGAAGCCATTCACCATTTCACTGAATCCACAACGAGCTCAGAATCAGAAATGTACCGAGTCATTGTTGCTCGCTCTTTACTTTGGCTAAAAGAAAAAGAAGTTTCCCACCTCAATCTGGCCTACTTATGAGAATAAGGACAGTTGCTGCATTCCAAATGATTCCAAGCGTCTCTCATCTGTCAAGCCAGAAGTTCTTCATTTAGACTTTATAGTCGCGCCATAATAGACAGAATTCAGGGGAGCTTTTGCAGGTGGAGATTAAAAAAGATGTCTCTGGGCTTTGGGGACCCAAGATGCAAAGCAGCAGGGAGAGAGGAAGATGAATGGAGATCGTGGAGGGACTCTGGTCGCTTCTCCTTCCAGAAAACATTTTTTTTTTTTTATTTTGCATCAGATTTTCTATCTGCAGAAACTTTTCGGGGTCGTTTCTAGATCTCTGCATCCCACTCTATTATTTTGGTGTTAATTCCCAATGCAAAACAATACAAATAGCATGAAAACACAAAACGGGGGAGAATCATTTATTCATCGTAGGATGATGAAACACTTCTGAGGAAAATAAACAATAAGTACACATTAGTTTTTAGTGGTCCTGGTCTCTTTATTCCAGTTTATGTGTGTTGTTTCTGAGGTTAATTAGAATCAGAAAATAAATTAAATAAGTGATTAAACTGAATAAATACCTGGCAATAAATACCTGACATATATACAGTATATATTAATATATACATATGATTTTACATTTCTTTCCCTTCCAACATTTTGATTAAAAATTTTTCTTAGTATCAATAAATAATGTGACGTTCATAGGGCAGAACTAAGTATAGGGGACAATATTAAATGTAACACAATACCTGCTACAGTGGTATTTTAACATTGTTTATTGTGTATTTATCCATGTATTATTCATGTATTTATCTCTACAAGCTTTGTGAAACAAACAATGTGTGTTAGTTTTTTTCTCCACCGTCACTCAGAAACTTTCTGAGCACCTCTGCAGATTTCCAGGTGAGGGAGGGGCGGAGCCTCACCGCTCACCAGGTGAAGTGCTACTGAACAATTCAGTGAACGACTCTTTCCAGTTTCCAGGTGACTCGGGTTTGTGAGCTGAACGACTGAAGTGAGGTGAGTCGGTCATTCGTGCTGAACTTCACCTCCAAGCTGACTGGAGCTGCTGAAAGCCTCACGTGACTGTAAGGAGCCGGAAGCTGCTGTGCTTAGCAGCTAGCGCTAGCGGCTAGCGTTAGCAGCTAACGTTAGCGGCTCGCGTTAGCATTACAGCTGCTTTTCTCACAGGGCGACTAAAGTGAGTAATGGAGTTAGACGAGCTGCAGAACAGTGACATTTATATTTTCCTCTCTGGCTGGAGGCTGCAGCAAGAATGACTCAGTGAACGAGTTAATGAATGTGATCACTTGTGAGTCACCGTTCAGCAAAGTGACCCGCGGGTTTTGAACGATTCGTTCAAATTCGATCGTCGCTAAACGGGACCAACTGGCTCTTTGAGCATTAAAGGTTGCCGACGCCTGTTATAGCATGAGAGAATAATCATGGATGACCAGGCTTTCAGTTGTTTTAGACAAATAAAATGAATTTTCCAAATTCTCAAGGTCTTTTAGAGGACATGTGTTATTTAACAAAGTCGATTCAGTTAAAATAAAAGCTTCCAACGCTGGGGGATTAAATAAAGGTGGGAGTTTTCCATCCCTTCACTTTGCCTATCGGCAGGTTCGGAGGAAAGTCGCGTAAAAGAAACTTCACACAAACACACAAAGGAGCAAGAGGAAGGATTTAAAAATTAATTACTTTCTCTCTTATCTCCAGATATTAAGCTGCGGAGATCATATCTCTGTTCGCTGTGACGGATGGGAAACATATAAACGTATTATTGGTGACAGGATCCTCGTCCAGGACGGTTCAGGGAAAGAAAAAAAAAGAAAAGAATCGTCGTTGAAATATAAACTAGCTGGAGATAAAAAAAAAAAAAAAGTGCATTACTTGTGAATTCAAAGGGTGATACAGCATTTTTAAATGTTGCTGATGAGACACCAGTCCTCTACTGGAGACATTCAAAAACAGAAAAACTAATCGACAGGGAAATGAGACAATTTCACCGCCCTAAACAACGCAGACAAGCATTTTCTGTTTACTTTCATGTCGGACATTAATAATTCAAAAACCCCGTCCAGACACTGTGAGCCAGCGCCGGTACGCCGGTACGCCGGTACGCCGCTCCCACCTGAGAACCCTGCAGATTGGGGAAAGGAAGACGTCGTCTCCAAATCTGTGATCCCTTTGTTCCTCACGTTCGCCAGACAAACGCTCCCTCCCACCTCGCCGTTTCCCCCCGAAAGGTAGAAGAAGTCTGTCAAATAGATGATGCACAGTGGACCTGGGAGCAAAAAATAAATAAATAAATATATATATATAACGTGGAGGAGGAAAACAAAATTTATGTACTTCCTTTGATCTGAGGCACATTTAGGAGGATGTGTCACCCGGAATGTATTTTTACATTACAGTCGGCGGCGGCCGGCTTGCATGATCAAGCGACCACATCAAAGGAGGAACGCAGGCGGCGTCTTCAAAACCTCCTGTTGGTCCGGAGAGCGTCCTCATTTTAAACTCCGCAAAGTTGGAGAAATTAACCCCCCCCCTTTCGCGCCGCGTCACTTGTGGTTATCTGAAGCGATCCGTCACCAGAAGAGAAATAAAAAAAACTCTTGATCAGCCAAGTGTGAAATGGACGTAACCCAGTTATCTAATAGCCAAATGAAAATGGCCCAATATACATCAAGTCACACTTCATGTAAATTACTTTTTTTTTTTTTTTTCCGGGAAAGAGGGTGTGGGGGGGGGGGGGGTAATAGGAAGCCACCATCAAACACCCCGAGAGAGAAATGCCCGCAATCAGCTTTGCGTTTTGCCGTGTCACATTGATATGGCTGAGCAGATCACACACACACACACACACACACACACACACACACACACACACACACACACACACACACACACACACACACACACACACACACACACACACACACACACACACACTCACACACTCACACAATCCCCACCACTCAAGACCCAGAGTTGTGACAAGGTGTCGGAACAGCACGACTCGGCCAGTAGCTCTCTGCTCCTTTGGGGATGGCCTGGGAAAAGCACTGTCACCAACTTTAAATGTGTGTGTGTGTGTGTGTGTGTGTGTGTGTGTGTGTGAGTGTGTGTGTGTGTGTGCGTGTGTGTGTGTGTCCTTAACTTGTGTCATTTTCTAAGCAACAGTGATAGACAGTGGCTTGAGGACCATTACTGATATAACCCATGACAGGCGTGTAACAACACAAGGTCATTATACTGCGAATGCGGGCTTAATGTACAGTACAACCAGTCGCGAGGGATCGCAGGATAGTAATGAGCTCTTTTAGAAGGGTTTTTTCTCTCTCTCTCTCTTTTTTATAAAATGCCTTTCTCAAAAGTCAGACCTCCAGAGTCATTAACGCTTCGCCTCCGACGATAATTCGCCGCGGCTCAGTCAGATAATTCTGATTCAGATGAAAGCAGCGAGTCGACGGACGTCTCTTTCTTCCCTCCGGTCGGGTCCAAGGGGGAAAGAAACAACCTCTAAGAAAAGGTAGATCTAGCAGCGCTCCACTTCCTTCTTTATTTTGTTTGTGTTTTATTCCCCGCCCACAGACATTTAGCAAGGTCAGTTCCTTCCCCCAAAATGAAGTAGTGACAGTTTACATGGCCTTAGCGCTGTTTGGATTTTGCTGAAGGACTCGGTGACGCGAGACGTCCACAGCTGCTGATGAAGGAGAAACGAGGGGGAAAGAGTGGGAATCCGCTTCACGTAACTGTACAAGTGGAGCGCTGTCCTTTCGCCGTCCTTTAGATGCCAGATTAAGGCTCTTCTTCAATGAGCGGGTTTGTTTACCACCGGCATAAGCAAACTATTCAAGATCAGAGGAATGCTATTAGCGATGGAGCCGTTTCTTTTTTCGGAACAGAGTGTATATGAACCCTTTGTGGCAGCCGGGACCGTCCCCATGCCGCCGCCCGTCCCCCTCAGGGTGTCCTCCTCGCAGCTTCTGAGAATCACATGTCAGCCGTCCACAGCCCGTCTCGCCCAAGTGACGGAGAGCCAGTTTGAAAGTCTCTGGCTTTGCGGCACTTTGGCACAAATGGTTAAGTTCACTCCGCTCCGCTATACATTTCCATCGCTCTCTGTGAAGGTTCAAGGACTCTGTACGATGGAGCAGGCGTCGCTCCATCGCCGGCCTCAGGCGTTGGAACCCGTCAGCTGATGTCTCGCTACATATTCAACAAGAAAGGCAGTGTTTAAAAAGCGAGAGTGTCATAACCAAATAATTGCCTGATTGAGTTCCCCGCAGACATTTTGACCCTTCGAGAATTCAACAGCAGTTTGTTCCTTGTAAGAATGAGCTACTTGCTACTTGCACAAGTACGACGGTTGCAACTTCTCCATCTGTCCTTCACTGAAACTAAAATCAAACCACGCAGGAGTTCATCTGGAAGTGGACCGACTCTTTAATCCGTTAACGAACCGCGACCTGGCAATGAATCCTTCTGGGGTCGGCGGAACTAAGATCGGACGTGACAAGTGTGATCGCACCCTGAAATGTCCCTCTGGGTCACGGCGGAGTCGGTAAACGCTGCGTTGTGACTCATTAATTTGGATTTTCCGCGTGAAGGAGATGGGGGAGACATGCAGGGCGTTGGCTGGGAGTAGCGCCGAGCTAAGTCACTCCAGTGAGGGGTTCGTACTGAGGGTGGAGGACGGCTGCAAACAATGGAGGGTTCTGTACCGCGTGCAGTCGTCTTGCCGTCATGGCGGACAGGAAACCCCTGAGCACTGTCATCTGAGAGGGTCTGATCAAGCTCCACCATGAAGGAATTTTCAGCCCTCCAGACCTTTGAAGTCTTGTGATTTCTATCTCCTCTGCAGCGAGGACATTTATGTCTTGAGTTGAATAGAGAAGATCGCCTCCCTGAACCCAACCCGGGTTTGAATCCCTCCAAACAATCCGCCTTTCTGTCCTAGAGTCTTCTGGGTCTGCAAAGGTTTGCAGTCTGGTTCTATTTACACATTTCAAAGTAAAAACCTGCCGTTTTGGTGTTTTCCTTTCAGAGTGTAAGGCCTGGGAGTGGTGACACCCTGAAGGCCGCCATTTCTGTTATTGTCAGTGCACTCACACATGTTCACATGACGTATTGACTCATTCTTAAACAGTTTCCTGTCCACACGGGAAACGTTCTGCATCCACGAGACACCGTGAACACGATGTAGTACACATGCCAGGCCTGTAGGTGGTGCTGTACCGATGGAAAAGAAATACAACAAAAATGGAGAAGAAGACGCACAGCCAGCATGTTGCGTTATTAAACCGTCGGTAGCTTCCACCGCACCATCTGGAGCATGTCGTCCACCATTACTGTTATTAAGTGACATCACAGGGCAACCACGTCCAAAGATGGGGGTGATGACATCATCAGCGTTCTCAAATTCTCCACCGGAAACCATAGTGGATGATCGGCCAAGGCTTGCTTCCTTCCTTCCTTCCAAAAAAAGTCGTATTTCCGACACGTGAAACAAGAGTTTTGCATTTTCACTTGAAATCCTCGCCGTCCATCAGAGGAGCGTTTACTCTCCTGCACGTTGGCGTAGAGATGTTGGGTTTTTCTGGGCTAAAGTGCCTTGAAGTGACCTTGTGGCGGTTTGTTTGAATTACACGCTGCATGACAGAGTGACGAGTACAAGACTGATCACCTGTACACTCCGGCAGTATTTATCACTTCAACACTACCACAGGATTTTTACAAACATTTGTTTTAATCCCTGTTGAGCCAGCAGACGCAGATCTGGTTCCAATCAGGACCCCCCCCCCTCTAGAAGTCTGGAACCAGATTATCTCCCAGCTGATGAGGGCAGGGGTAAGAGAATTATAGCCTCGGGGGGGAAACGTGTTGACGGACTCCTGAGGGGTCTTTTAGGCAAATCTAGAGACTAATCTCCTTTAAGCAGTAGGGATTCTATGGCCCTGAGCCTTGTCTGTAAGGCGTAATTGTCCTCTTTCCACATCTATTTACTCCCTTTTAAGTGATTCTTTGACGACTCCCATCAGTCCATGTGGCCGCAATTTCATTTGACCCCCTCCCCCTTTGAAAATCTGTGCTTTTGTAAATGTAAAATTGTTAGCTAGTAGCAGTGGGACAGCGCTGCTCTGGAGCACAAAGCCTGGAATTAAGGAGAAGAAAATCAATCATTGAGTTTTACAGAGTGAAAGGATTCCCCCCCCCCCCCTTCTTGTTTTCATCCTTTTAGAATAAGCTATTTACTGCCACTCAATTCTACACTTGAAACAAGCTGAAAATTGCCGCCGCCGCCACTCCGCCGAGGCGATCCATCATCGTGAAGCTGCAAAGTCTTAATTTGGGCTTTTGTCAAAGTTTGTTGAATCGGCTTTTTTTTTTTTTTTCATTGTGTCGCGCTCGAGCGTCTTCATATCAGCGTTACGTTTACACGCCAATCCGCCCGACACCGGCTGGAGCGCGATACCCCCCCTCCCCCCACCCCCACTTTGCCACATCCATCTCGCTATGTGTCACGAGTCCCTTTGAAGCCCGACCGCCGTTTCCTTTTTATCTTTAGAACGCAAACAACACAATCAAAAGCTCATTAGAAATGCGGCCCTCGTCGTCGTCGTTCGTCGTAATCTGGAGAACAAGCGGCGGAATGGCGGCGCCGCCGCCGCTCACCTGAACGATGGGCGCTCAACGGGAATGGGTAAAGTCTGAGTCGGTGCGACAGACGCCGCCGAGGCGACGCCGTCCTTCCTGTGATGCAGCGTTTATGTTTCACTCGACAAACAAAATCAAAGCCGCTCCTCGTCACTTCCGATTTGCATCAGCGGGTTCTTCTTTGCCCGCCGGATGACTCGCATTATTATTAATATCATCCAGAGTGATCGATGCTGTCAGTCAGCGGCAGAGGCTCACTGGCTCTCGCAGTAGCGTTGCCTCCATAAAACATGATCATTGGAAGTCAAAGCACCGCAATAAACTGTCCTGCCGCAGACGGAGAAGAAACGCTGACGAATGAAACCGCTGCGATTTTGTGTTTTGGGATTTTGCATCATCAATGTATCATTCTGCCTTCGGGAGTTGTGAGCTTTTTCGGTCATCATGTGACTTTTTGCCTTGTTGAATCTGCTTTTTGCATTCATGTTGTCATAGTTTACATGTATGCAGTTAATTTTTGCATTCGTGTCAAGGCTGTTTTGCATTCATGTTGTGGTGTTTAGCATTCATACGGTCACTTTTTGCATTAATGTTTCAACTTTTGCATTCATGATCTGATTATTGCATTCATGTAGAAACTTTTGCATTCATGTTGTCACTTTTTGCATTAATGTTGCAACTTTTGAAATCATATTATGACTTTTTGCCCTCATGTCGTCACTTTTTGCATTAATGGTACAACATTTGCATTCATGTAGCAACTTGTGCATTCATGTACCAACTTGTGCATTCATGTTTCAATTTTTGCATTCATGTAGCAACTTGTGCATTCATGTTTCAATTTTTGCATTCATGTAGCAACTTGTGCATTCATGTCGCTACTTTTGCATTTGTTATGACATTTTGCCCTCATGTCATCACTTTTTGCATTAATGGTACAACTTTTGCATTCATGTTGCAACTTGTGCATTCATGTTGTGACTTTTTGCATTCATGTACCAACTTGTGCATTCATGTTGCAACTTGTGCATTCGTGTAGCAACTTGTGCATTCATGTTGCAACATTATCATTCATGTTGTGACTTTTTGCATTCATGTACCAACTTGTGCATTCATGTTGCAACTTGTGCATTCGTGTAGCAACTTTTGCATTCGTGTTGCAACATCATCATTCATGTTGTGACTTTTTGCATTCATGTAGCAACTTTTACATTTATGTTATGACGTTTTGCCTTCATGTTTCAACTTTTTGCCTTCATTTGTCAACTTTTTGCATTTATGTTTCAACTTTTGCATTCATGTTCCAGATTTTTTCATAGACTTCCAAGCTTTTTGCCTCTACGCAGGCCTTCATATTTTCATAGGGGACTTCTGCATTTGTGTTTTGGACTTTTGCAGGACTGTCGCAGCTTTATGTTTTTGTGTTGTAGTTTATTTATTTTGTGCATTCACTTTTGTCACAGCCATGTTACTCGCGTTATCTCTGGATTCACAGTGGGTTTTTTTGCTCCCACTTTCATGTTGTTTTCATCCTTGTCCTTGCGAACATCACACATCCAACGCGAGTCTGAAAATGATCAAACACCTACATGCGTGCATTTGTTGTTTAGGTGAAACATGCATCATTGCTAGCTTGTAGATAAGCACAGTAAACGGGCCAATTTGCACACATTTTCTTTGACTTTCTTTCCAGTGGGATTAAACGGTTAAAAATAGACAGCAACACCTGTGATGGAGCAGTCGCATGCAGGCCGCCGTGACGCCAGTCCAGAGACGCTCTTCTTAATTAAAATAGCAGCGCTTGTGTCGGAGCAGGTGACGGGCGAATGCTGACTGGCGGAATTGAGCAGCGGCTTCAGAGGCTGCACATTACAACCCCCGCTCAGGACACCGCTCCGCAATCACATTAAATCTCTCATTATAAATTTTGGCAGCCGCACATTAAGCCCTTAATTGTATATTACATTGCAGCTGGCGCGCCTCGCTCTTCATCGCGAGGAAACCCGGCGACACCGATATTTCACTCATTTGCCGTGTAATTGACAGCTGACGTTCTCGGCGCACAGAAGCTTTGCGGCCCCTGAAAGGCGATGAGTCACCTCGCACTGTGTGGGCATCCCAGCGCAAACGATACAACCCCCCCCCCCCCCCCCCCCACCCAGCCAAAAAAAAAGAGCCTCATTAAAGCCCTCCTATACATAACCTTGCAGCGTGTCATTATCTTGACACAAAGGGGAATGGGCCATGTCAACGTCTTCCAGATTTTCTCCATGATTTAACACAAAGTCACTACTCCAATACCTGTGGCTCACGTTATGTGTAATAAACCTTAAGTTTAGGTAATCCTCCACGTGCCTTTGCGCTCGGCTGCAGAGTCCTTGAGGAAAACATGATTGTAAAAAAAGAAATGGAAGGGAAGCTGTAACTTGCTGTAAGCTCATGTTCGGAGCAGCACTTGAAAACAAGCATTAAGGCCGAATTTCTCTCAGTTTTCCACTCTCAAAGTCATTACCAAACTTTTTTTTTTTGTCTTTTATCTCCTCCGAGGCAATATCTAGGTTATTGGGATGCAATAGTGCCTTTTTTTTTTTTTCTTTTTTCAAAATGAGATCTGGAATTACATTTGTCCACAACCTGACTGTTTAAAGAAGCAACCGTGAGCCAAACAACTCCCTCTCAGGCTTCTGGCCAAACAGAAGCTGTGCTTTCTGCAGGTTTTTATCCCCCACTGAGCAGACAAATGGGCTGCAGGTGTGTGTGATCGTACACCTGCAGGACATGGGCCACACACACTCCAACCAAGAACATGAAGAAACATTTCAAACATTTATTTTTCTCCTATCCAATGGAATGAAACCTTTGAAATTCAATACATTTTCCATGGATTGCACAAAAACAAACTTTTCTTTACTATTTTAGCTCATAATCCCTGAAAATGGAATTACAGCATCTAAAATCATAGCATCACAGGTTGAAGATCATCTTGAAAAGAAACAATTAACTTATTAGAAATGATATGGTTTTTATTTATATCAGTCTGCAGATTATTATATTGCGGTTTCTGCCCACACGTGGACCCAGTTCTTCACATGAAGAACAAAATAGTTTTGTTTATACATGAAATCGCAAAAAGAAATAGCTATATGCTGATGACACTGTAGTATTTACATCTGGCCTGTAGAGACGCTGTAACGCCACAGCAAATCCAGAAATACACCAAAAACCACAAAATGTCATGATTCTGGCCGTAAGATTAAGTGTCTCCTTTTGGTTCTCTTCAATTATAAAACATACAACTTACAGGAAAATGTTGATTTCACGGTGGAGATAAAGCTTCTCCTATGAATGTTTTTTCCCCGTGAATTTTAAAGAGAATACCTGTATAACATACTGTGTTTATTCATTTATTTGTTTCTTTATTAATTCATTTAAAGAATTAATTTGTTAAATCACACTGGGAATTATAATAGGGATAATATTAACAAACTATCTTTTTTGTTTGTAACCATATATGCATATTAGACAGACAGACAGATAGATAGATAGATAGATAGATAGATAGATAGATAGATAGATAGATAGATAGATAGATAGATAGATAGATAGAAATGTGCTAATGCAATTCAAAATTGAAGAAAAACATTTCAATAATATTCAATTTATCTGGATGTTTACTCACCTGTGATTGCAATAAAAACAAAATTGCCTTTTGCATTCTTTTATTGAGCCGATCTGCAACTCCAATGCGTTTCTCCGTGGATTCCGGCGCAGCCTTGTCACTGCGCTGCGGCGCAGATGGACTGAAGTCTGGTCTGTCTGCTTCTCTGGTTGCAGCTGCATTCAAAGACGAGACTTGACAGGTGTCAGACGCTCGGGTGTCTCTGTAGCACGTCACAATTCCTGCTATTGCTCAGACAACTTTAGACATTTTACAAGGTGTTGGTGAGTCGGGTAAATAACGAAACAAAAACACAACCAAAACAAGTCTTTCAGCCCTGTAGGGGTTGTTGTGTTGCTGGTGTGTTGCAGAATGCAGCAGGTTTTTGTTAAAATAACAAGTGTAAATTCAATCTTTTGACGACTTCGGTGAGGTTTTTATTTTGGTAACAAAGTGGCTCCACCAGCGATTCTGGCCACACCTGCAGCTGACAGCAGAAATGCAGCCCGTCTGGCTTCGGTCACGACAGAACCCATCGGATCGCCAAAACAAAGGAGATACGAGCTGTATGTATGTCCTCCAGCATTCGTACCTCCAACATGCAAAACTGCAACACGCCTGTTTTTTCCTGGAGCCGTGATTGACAGCGGAGCACAAAGAGCACATAGCTGGGATGCTTGAGTAATTCCATAGTGCCAAAGAGAAAAACAAGGCAGGGAGGAACCTCGCCGTCACATCGGGGATCGTCTCCTGGAGGATTCCAGGTCCCATCCGGGGAGATTTGCAACTTCTTTTTCTTTCTTTCTTTTTCTTTTTTCCTTCCGTGGGCGATGCACGCTGCACGATGGTGGAGTGGGCTCGTTTGTCGGTGCAGCTAAATATAGCCTGACGGGGCGATGGAGCAGGAGAGGAGAGTGGCGCCTCGCTGCGTCTCTCCAACGTCAAGATGGTAGAAGTGGAAGCCAATCTTGTGCTGCTAGTGGGGGGGGGGGGTTAGGGTAACCCTAACCCTAACCCCCCCCCACTAGCGATGTTCGTAATTAACGTGTTACTCTCATATGACCACTTTTTTTTTTTTTTTACCAGTAACAAGTAATCAATGCATTACTATTTCCAAACCAGAAATCAGGTTAAAGTTACTGATCCCAGTCATTGTAGCATTACTATTGTAGTGTGACTATTGTAGCATTACTATTGTAGCTTTACTATTGTAGTGTTACTATTGTATTATTACTATTGCAGCGTTACTATTGTAGCATTACTATTGTAGGGTTACTATTGTAGGGTTACTATTGTAGCGTTACTATTGTAGTGTTACTATTGTAGCATTACTATTGTAGCGTTACTATTGTACTCTACAATAGTAATGCTACAATAGGGTAGAGTTACTATTGTAGCATTACTATGGTAGAGTTACTATTGTAGAGTTACTATGGTAGAGTTACTATTGTAGTTTTACTATGGTAGAGTTACTATTGTAGAGTTACTATGGTAGAGTTACTATTGTAGCGTTACTATTGTAGCATTACTATTGTAGCGTTACTATTGTACTCTACAATAGTAACACTACAATAGTAATGCTACAATAGGGTAGAGTTACTATTGTAGTTTTACTATGGTAGAGTTACTATGGTAGAGTTACTATTGTAGTTTTACTATGGTAGAGTTACTATGGTAGAGTTACTATTGTAGCGTTACTATTGTAGCGTTACTATTGTACTCTACAATAGTAACACTACAATAGTAATGCTACAATAGGGTAGAGTTACTATTGTAGTTTTACTATGGTAGAGTTACTATTGTAGTTTTACTATGGTAGAGTTACTATGGTAGAGTTACTATTGTAGCGTTACTATTGTAGCGTTACTTATAATGATTATTGTAGCACTACGGTGCATTCAGGTGGCAGTGCAGTTACACTATTTGTTGTCCTTTCCCTGAGTAAAAACATATATTGACAGGAAGCCCCGCCCCTTTTTCCAATCGATTCATCAATCAATCAATCAAATCATTTATTTGTCCCAATTAAAAGGTTGTATAGAGCAGGTAGTACAAATAAATAGATAGATAAATGTGGAGACTGTGGGGGGGGGGGGGCAGCTGCTCGAAGTAACTCGAAGGCTACTTGTAATCTAAATGAGTTGCTTTTAAAAACACGTAACCAGTAATCGGATTACTTTTTCAAGGTAACTATGGCAACTATTGATTATCGATCTGGTGCAGCTCAGCGAGAACCACATGCAAATATTGATTTAAAAAAAAAATATAAATATATATATATATATGTTATGAGATTGTGAGTCACAGGAAGTAGTATGCAGTAGTAGTGTGTGCGTGTGTGTGTGCGTGCATGTGTGTGTGTGAGAGCCGTCGTGGGTGGTATCGAGTTCCACACGCTGCTGCAGGCGTGGGCGTGCGGGTCTCCTCATACAAGCATCCCGTGGTATGCAAATCAAGCACCCCTCACCCCCTCCTCCTCTGAAGAACTCCCTGCTGTGTGTGTGTGTGTGTGTGTGTGTATTCCACCGCTGACATTTATCACCTGTGTAGCATCAACAACGGCTGCGCTATATAAAACTGCAGCCCCACGGAGGAATGGAAATGAAGGAATAAAAAAAAAAGAAGTGTATCCTTGTCAAACAACTGGTGCAGTTAAAGTCTGTGAAGTGTGGCTTCAAACTGTCACTAATTAGGGATTTTTTTTTCTCCCCCCCTCAAAATAAAAAGCTGCTGCAACACGAAGTGTAAAAACCGCGGCAGGGATAAATATTTAATACGTCCCAGATCTTTGTGGAGAAAAGAAAATCTGTGTTTTAAAAAAATCTGTGCGAAGAGCGACTTTAATTGTTTTGAGGGAAAAACAACGAGGAGCCACACAAACCTTACGGGAGCTTAAATAAATATATATGTAGAGAGTTTTTAACCTCATCAACACTAATGTTTTCCAGAAGAACTCTCAGCTAATTGACAGTTTTATTTATTTATTTTTAATAGAAATGAAGGTCTTTTCTCTGCTCGCCACAATGTTTTCCTTTTTCTTGGAGAGCAATCCGCTTCTCTTAAATCCACCAGATTAGGGCGGCTGGCTATAATTCCAACTAAGAGGCTTCAAAAATCCACATAAGAGACTTCGGGGACTTAACGAATTCACCGAGGGACGGTGCTAAGCCCCCAAACAGACCGTGGACGTGTGCGTCTCCCGGGCGGCGGCGGCGGCGGCGGTGAGTCCCGGGGGGCGCGTGTGACCAGCAAACTTCCCAATACATCGCTGCCACTGTCTGAAAACTTGCTTTAACCCTTAAAGAGGCGGCGGGTCCTCGCTCTGCGCCGGCCTGATAAACTACGTCTGGGTTCGGGGGAAGCGGTGGTGGTGGTGGTGGTGGTGGCGGTGGCGGCGGTGGTGGCAGTGGCGGCGGCGGCGGCCAAAACGTGTGCAAAGCGGCTAATCGCACGCGGACAGGAGGAACAATGTGGGGAGAGCCGGGACTAAGCTCAGTAACTGGC
Organism: Blennius ocellaris; assembly: GCF_963422515.1. Lineage (NCBI taxonomy): Eukaryota > Metazoa > Chordata > Actinopteri > Blenniiformes > Blenniidae > Blennius > Blennius ocellaris. The sequence continues at coordinate 15,787,096 of NC_137673.1, read as the reverse complement.
GCCGGGACAAATCGATTACTCTTCAGCCACTCGGCCATCGTGAGAGGAACGTGGACAGATAAACTGGGAAATGCAATATTTGCGTTATTGGGCGTCGCTGCGGTGAAGTTCGTCCGACCGCGCTGATGAAGTCGCATGACAAGGCGAAATTCAACGCTTGTTTTGGGGACGTTGTGTCGCGTTTCACCACAAGAAGTCGTTTAGAACATTTCCAGTCTTTTTCAAATATTCTCGTTATGTAAAACTAAAAAGGCATTTTAGTGGCGATAAAATCTAAAACTAAATGTGGTGACGCTGATTATCACTGGAACAAATTCCTTTATCTTATAGCATCTTTAAACAATAATGTTTAACACATTGCTTTTTTAATATAATATACCAATAGACAGTAGTGCGCCACTACTATGCATCAGTACGTAATCCACACCAACAACACATCAATGGGGGGGGGGGGGAGGGGGGGGTCTTGTGCACTGCTGTCATGCTTGTGTTTGTGTACGATTGTATGGGAAACACTACTTTACAATAGAAAAACTGCAACAGATGCCAACAGCAGCGCAGTCTAATCCAGAGAAAGTAAAAAAGCAGCACTCACCCGTCACTTGTAGATTAAATCCTCCTGCAGCACAAAGCCTTTGATGTCTGAGTTCAGCTCATCCGTCTGTGGCGTCGGTGTTTTTCTTCTTCTACTCACAAGTGATGAAGGTCCCAGAAGCAGGTTCTCCATCGTATCACCCCACCTTGCGGTTCAATCAGCCGCCATCGCTCCAGATTAGCAGAATATAACAGTGCGTCATCACACACCTGCCCTGGATTTGAGCAACACAATATATAACCAGTCGTCTTCTGGATTAAGTCGCTGAAATCACTAATTGATTCCAGACACAGATTTCAGAATCGCTTTTTGATTGTTAAAAAGTACAAATCCTGCCTGAGAGGTTGGGCACACCACTTCCAATAGTCATGTAGAATCTATGAGGGGTCGACTTCTACAATTCTATCTGTTTCTGGTGTGTGTGGTGAGTCACAGTGCCCCTACAGGCCTGGCATGCGTACTACACTCCCTTAAGCCTGTACATAGTGACATGTGGATGGAATTTTAGATTTTTTTTCAGAGCGCCGGGGAGAGAAAACAAGCGAGAGATCAAATACCACAACCCTGGGACGTCCATGACTTCCTCCACGATCACAATGCGACGGTGTTTAATCATACATGTAGTTATGCATGATTTACCTCAACAAATGTGTCCCTTTCTTTCTCCGCTAAACTAAAACATTCCCGTCTTCTCCGCGCTCTGATGACTTCGTTTTAAGTTTTCCCCACATAGCGTCTTCCTCTCTGGATCTGTTGATTTGTTTCTTTTTTTATTTTTACCTTGAAGCAGAGACGGGATCATCTGCAGGGCAGAAGCATATAGTTTACCTGCCTAATTGATATGGATCAGATGATCCTCCGAGCCACTGAGACAAAAAAAAAAAAAAAAAAAGTTGAAATGAGGCGAACAGATGAAAACAGAATAAAAAAAAAAAACAAAAAAAAAGAAAGAGCGAGCGAGACGAGGAATAAGCTCACGTCTCTTTCGCTCGGCAGTGGCTCCTATGCGAGACGTTTAATTGCCCCGTCGTTTGGCGGGAGGGAGGGAAACGGCGAGGGTCTCTGGCTCCGCCCCCCCCCCCCCCCCCCCCGTCTGATCCCGACTTTCCAAGACGTAACAAAGGAAAAGTCTCTTATGGGAACATAAACATGCCGCATGCATAATATTCTCGCATGAATGGGCTTTTCCTCGCCTATAAAATCCAATTCATTGCTTCCATATCGAGGAGGAAGAGGAGGGGGAGGGGGGGGGGGGGGGGGACTTATCGGACGAGGTTCATCCAGTTACGCTTGCTTGTATCTGCTGTTCCCGTCCTGTGGGGTCAGAGGTCAGCTGTGTTGCATCAACCGTGCTCGCTTGTTTTTTTCCGCTCCAGGCGGCTCTTCAGCAACGGGGGAGGAAACGGCGCGGTGGGGGGGGGGTGGAGGGGGGGGGGGGGGGGGTGTAGGATACGTATAGTTCAGGGCGAAGTCAGCGGACCTCCTCGGCGGATCTCGGTTTCGATTTTAGCTCGCCGCTATCGGGCATTAGCGCGTGAAAACAAGGTACAGCATGATAGCGCTGCTCCAAGAGCGCCGAGGCGTGAGTTTTACCATGACGCCTACGGGGGGGGGGGGGGGTATCAGGATTGACTTGCTCCTGATGCAGATTCTTGTAGTTAAAGCTAAGAGCGCTGTGCAAGCTAACCCAGCTAACGAAACGTGACGGCAGGACACATCTGCAACACGCTGAGACTTAAGAATGGAGATGCAGATTGGACCATTCTTCCTTCATACACTTTTTTTGTAATTTTAATTTTAACGAATCCATCTATTCTTCCTGTTTTACATAATTTAGCAGCTTTTAATCTTAAAATGGAACCCGTTGTGAAAGTCAATAACACAAAAGGGAAAACCAAATGGCTATTAGCTTCAGGGAGCCGCTACAGAGGAACTTCGGTCAAAATAACTACACGGCAATCAGTATTTAGACAAGTCACTACAGTTCTAGAAAATTGTTCTGCTAAAATCTACAAGAAAAAAAAATGGGAAAGATAGTTTTGAAGTATAATGCTAGCCATGCTACGCTATGTAGCGTCGGTTTCTCTCCATTTGACAAGCAGTAACAACATTCGCGTAATTAGCATCACATTCTAAAATAACAGCGATTCGCACAATTATTGAGTTACATGTTCTTGGGCTCTGGAACGAGTTTAATACTCCAGGCGTCAGGGCGGCTTCCATCGTGACGCGGGCGAGCATTTAATAAGGTTAATCAATAAAGGATGATTAGTTTTCTTCGCCTGCGTTCCCACATTGATTTAAGACGAAGCGGCTCCTTCGTGAAGAATCGATGGCGTTCATAAAACTTTGTCCTCCATGTTGAATCCATCACTTGGTTATGATCTCACTCACACTTTACATTTCCCTTCATTACACTCCATCCGTTCTCACGTGGTTACATGTGTGGAGACCCAATAAAACTCTCCGCTCTTACTGTTACGGGTCATTTCTCTGAGCTGCTTGGTGATTGAGTGCAGCGACTTCATTTAGGATTTGTACTTTTTGGGCGCTCGCTTTCTCTCCGGGAGCGTCTTCGCTCAACGGCGACCACGTCTCTGGAAACGTCTTCGCTGAACGGCGACCACGTCTCTGGAAACGTCTTCGCTCAACGGCGACCACGTCTCTGGAAACGTCTTCGCTGAACGGCGACCACGTCTCTCGAAACGTCTTCGCTCAACGGCGACCACGTCTCTGGAAACGTCTTCGCTGAACGGCGACCACGTCTCTGGAAACGTCTTCGCTGAACGGCCACCACGTCTCTGGAAACGTCTTCGCTGAACGGCGACCACGTCTCTGGAAACGTCTTCGCTGAACGGCCACCACGTCTCTGGAAACGTCTTCGCTGAACGGCGACCACGTCTCTGGAAACGTCTTCGCTGAACGGCGACCACGTCTCTGGAAACGTCTTCGCTGAACGGCGACCACGTCTCTGGAAACGTCTTCGCTGAACGGCCACCACGTCTCTGGAAACGTCTTCGCTGAACGGCGACCACGTCTCTGGAAACGTCTTCGCTGAACGGCGACCACGTCTCTGGAAACGTCTTCGCTGAACGGCCACCACGTCTCTGGAAACGTCTTCGCTGAACGGCGACCACGTCTCTGGAAACGTCTTCGCTGAACGGCGACCACGTCTCTGGAAACGTCTTCGCTGAACGGCGACCACGTCTCTGGAAACGTCTTCGCTGAACGGCGACCACGTCTCTGGAAACGTCTTCGCTGAACGGCGACCACGTCTCTGGAAACGTCTTCGCTGAACGGCCACGACGTTTCTGGAAACGTCTTCGCTGAACGGCCACGACGTCTTTGGAAACGTCTTCGCTGAACGGCGATCACGTCTCTGGAAACGTCTTCGCTGAACGGCGACCACGTCTCTGGAAACGTCTTCGCTGAACGGCGACCACGTCTCTGGAAACGTCTTCGCTGAACGGCCACCACGTCTCTGGAAACGTCTTCGCTGAACGGCGACCACGTCTCTGGAAACGTCTTCGCTGAACGGCGACCACGTCTCTGGAAACGTCTTCGCGTCTCTGGAAACGTCTTCGCTGAACGGCGATCACGTCTCTGGAAACGTCTTCGCTGAACGGCCACCACGTCTCTGGAAACGTCTTCGCTGAACGGCCACGACGTCTCTGGAAACGTCTTCGCTGAACGGCGACCACGTCTCTGGAAACGTCTTCGCTGAACGGCGACCACGTCTCTGGAAACGTCTTCGCTGAACGGCCACCACGTCTCTGGAAACGTCTTCGCTGAACGGCCACGACGTCTCTGGAAACGTCTTCGCTGAACGGCGACCACGTCTCTGGAAACGTCTTCGCTGAACGGCGACCACGTCTCTGGAAACGTCTTCGCTGAACGGCGACCACGTCTCTGGAAACGTCTTCGCTGAACGGCGACCACGTCTCTGGAAACGTGGCTGAATTTCTTTGGGACGCCGAGGAATTAGCAGGCAGAGCAGTTGGAGTAATTGAGATTTAAAGTGGGAAGTAACTGATTACTCTTGTGAAATGTAGTTACAATGATGAAGGAATGGTGGAAAGAGTTGTGGAGCTGCTGTCTCTAACCTTTAGCTCGGTTACTATGGCGACAATAACAGTACAATTCTGTGTGTTTGCTTTTGTAGTGTAACCTGTACACACACACACACACACACACACACACACACACACACACACACACACACACACACACACACTGTGCTTTAAAAAGTTGCACTTTCCCCCATTTCTTTGGCAGCAGAGTTGGAGTGTTTTTCAAAAAGTTGCACTTTCCCTTCGTTTTTCTTGGCAACAGAGTTGGAGTGGTTTGAAAAAGTTGCATTTTCTCCTCTTTTCTTTCATAATAGTTAATGTTTTCAAAAAGTTGCCCCTTCCCTTCATTTTTCTTGGCAACACAGTTGGGAGTGTTTTAAAGTTGTGTTTTTGCCCATTTCTTTGGCAACAGAGTTGGAGTGGTTTCAGAAATGTACACTTTCCCCCATTTCCACAGAGACAGAGTTTTCTGACTTTGTTTTCGAAAAGTTCCACCTTGCGAGCCGTTTAAAAAAAAAAAAAAGCTTCAATACAACGAAAGTTTTTACGTTTTCACTTGACAAGGAGTAAACAGGGCCTAGGACATTGAAATCTACTGTCTTAATCTTTTGGGAGGAAATGCCCAGGGAGGACATGGAAACTCCAAAATAAAAGACTCCTGAAATAGAGCTGCTGTCCCAAAAACAAAGCAGACCCAGAAAATTCACAAGTCAGAGGGTGTGTTAGATTTGAAGTATTTTTTTAAAGTCTATTCTTTCTCCCCTCCGTCATACCTGAGAGGCAACAGAAGCTCACAACACAGAACGTCCCATGACGGACTACTTGTGATGTTGAAAAGTGGGTCACCGGCTCGGGTGTTTAAACGGCGCCAACAACCCCGGGGCAAGAAAACCTCCGTTCAGAACAAAGTCCTCGCTTCATCTCTTCTCAGCATGCGGACACATCGTTTGGATCAATGTCTCTTTGCTTTCTCCTCATTTTACCAACAAACGTGCTCATTGGAGAACAAAAAAAACAAACCCGCACCTCCACCTCTGCAGTGCATGCTGGGAAGATGCTCCACAGCGGACATTTAAAAAAAAAAAAAAACACTCTCCCATCAATTAAAACGACCACATGCGGGCTCCAAGCTGAAAGACGTTGTGGGGAGAATTTTAATTTCACCTTTTCTGCAAAACCTCGTGGAAGCTCTAAAGTCCCCCCCCCCCCCGCCCCCTCCCCCCCCCCCTCACATTCGATTGTTCTGCCGCTCCATCAGTCGCCAAACGTCGGCAGGAGTTAAACACTAGCGTGCGAGGCGTTAATTGACTCCCGCCAACAACAAAAGAGCGAAGGGCGAATGTCTCAGCCGTCGATACTGCGACCGAGCAGAGCCGATCTCTGATATGAATATTAATGAGCTGGAGGACAGAGGGAGCACATTTCATAAATAATAACTCCCCGCGGCTCCGTCGATGTTTCAGACTTGTGCTAATAGAGCTAATGTATCATCCGCAGCACTAATTAGCGGGAGATAAATGCTAATATTTTGTAATTATAAGCCGTTTTGCTTGTTTGTAAAATCTTTCCGTTTGTTATTTGGAGTTAAAAACAACCGAGCGCAGAGTTTGTGTAATTATACCTCAGGTCACAGGATCAACGAGCGCTAGCCGCGTCTACAGTCACAGCTGGTCTGGTATGTTTAGCATTTAGCTCGAGTGTGTCAATGTGCAAAACCCCATGTGGCTTCACGGCTACTGCTAACCGCTAGTTAGCGCCGCAGTCGTTTCCACATTAGTCGCGTGTTCACGGTTGTGTGACGACGTTAGCTCCAGTTAAACAGGAGCAGGGGACTTATGGCATGCAGAATGTACGTGGACACAAATGCAACATTTCAAAAAGTGTGTCTCAAGGTGGAACTTTTTGAAAACGCTCCGACTAAAAGCAGTTTTTTTGAAAAGTCGTAGGCGGTGGTGTCGTTGCACCGCATAGTAAACACATTTTTTACATTTTTTAAAAATGTTTAACCTCGGTTTCTATGGAAATTAGTAAAATCACAACTTTTTGAAAACGCGCCGACTCTGTTTCTATAGAAATTGGGGAAAAACACAACTTTTTGAAAATGCTCCAACTCTGTTTCTATGGAAATTATGGAAAAACACAACTTTTTGAAAATTCTAAGACTCTGTTTCCCTGGGAAAACAACTTTTTTCGTAATGCTCCAACTCTATTTCTATGGAAATGTGGGGAAAACACAACTTTTTGAAAATGCTAAGCCTGTTTCCCTGGGAATAAAAAAAAAAAAAAATACTCTGACTCTGTTTCTATTGAAATTTGGGGAAAACACAACTTTTTGAAAATTCTAAGACTGTTTTCATGGGAAAACAACTTTTTTTAAACGCTCCGACTCTGTTTTCCTTTTCCACGTAAATCTGTTAAAACATTTGTGAAATGCGGCACGTGCCCACCGTGGCAGTAGCAAATGGCTTTCCTGCACACGCTCCATAGATGGAATAGAACTTTTTGAAAATTCTCCAACTGTTTGCATGGAAACTGGGAAAAATGCAACATTTCGAAAACGCTCTGACCAACTTTTTGAAAACGCAGCTTTCCTGAAACGCTGCTCCTGCGCATCACAGCCATAGTTCTTCTGCACACGCTCAGTGGACGGACAACAAAACGGGAATCCTGAGTCACCCTGACATTCCCAGACATCAAAACTCAAAACATGGGACTCAGATTGAATGATCAAACTCGTGACACAACATCTGTCTCTTAAATCAACTTGGCCAGTGCTGTTGCATGATGGGAGCAGGTAAACAGTCCCTGTGAACAGAGTTCTGCACTCTGCTAGTGTCTCACGTTTGTGTGCGTGCATTCAAAGATGTGCGCACACACCCAATCTATAAACATTTATTAATTCATGTGGGACGTCGGACCTCTGGATGCTGCACGCCAAAGCGTCACATGCATCAATTATGACGAGAAACGGGAGGAATTAGTGGAGGTCTGCCGTTTTCCCCGGAGAGACGGGGGAGAAACGGAGGGAAAAAGAAAAAAAACATGTCACGCAGAAAAGCTGGTTTGTTTAGCATTTAGCTCGAGTGTGTCAATGTGCAAAACCCCATGTGGCTTCACGGCTACTGCTAACCGCTAGTTAGCGCCGTTGTCGTTTCCACATTAGTCGCGTGTTCACGGTTGTGTGACGACGTTAGCTCCAGTTAAACAGGAACAGGGGACTTATGGCACGCAGAATGTACGTGGACACAAATGCAAAATTTCAAAAAGTGTGTCTCAAGGTGGAACTTTTTGAAAACGCTCCGACTAAAAGCAATTTTTTTGAAAAGTCGTAGGCGGTGGTGTCGTTGCACCGCATAGTAAACACATTTTTTACATTTTTTTAAAAATGTTTAACCTCGGTTTCTATGGAAATTAGTAAAATCACAACTTTTTGAAAACGCGCCGACTCTGTTTCTATAGAAATTGGGGAAAAACACAACTTTTTGAAAATGCTCCAACTCTGTTTCTATGGAAATTATGGAAAAACACAACTTTTTGAAAATTCTAAGACTCTGTTTCCCTGGGAAAACAACTTTTTTCGTAATGCTCCAACTCTATTTCTATGGAAATTTGGGGAAAACACAACTTTTTGAAAATGCTAAGCCTGTTTCCCTGGGAATTTTTTTTTTTTAAATACTCTGACTCTGTTTCTATTGAAATTTGGGGAAAACACAACTTTTTGAAAATTCTAAGACTGTTTTCATGGGAAAACAACTTTTTTCGTAATGCTCCAACTCTATTTCTATGGAAATTTGGGGAAAACACAACTTTTTGAAAATGCTAAGCCTGTTTCCCTGGGAAATTTTTTTTTTTAAATACTCTGACTCTGTTTCTATTGAAATTTGGGGAAAACACAACTTTTTGAAAATTCTAAGACTGTTTTCATGGGAAAACAACTTTTTTTAAACGCTCCGACTCTGTTTTCCTTTTCCACGTAAATCTGTTAAAACATTTGTGAAATGCGGCACGTGCCCACCGTGGCAGTAGCAAATGGCTTTCCTGCACACGCTCCATAGATGGAATAGAACTTTTTGAAAATTCTCCAACTGTTTGCATGGAAACTGGGAAAAATGCAACGTTTCGAAAACGCTCGGACCAACTTTTTGAAAACGCAGCTTTCCTGAAACGCTGCTCCTGCGCATCACAGCCATAGTTCTTCTGCACACGCTCAGTGGACGGACAACAAAACGGGAATCCTGAGTCACCCTGACATTTGCAGACATCAAAACTCAAAACATGGGACTCAGATTGAATGATCAAACTCGTGACACAACGTCTTTGTCTTAAATCAACTTGGCCAGTGCTGTTGCATGATGGGAGCAGGTAAATAGTCCCTGTGAACAGAGTTCTGCACTCTGCTAGTGTCTCACGTTTGTGTGCGTGCATTCAAAGATGTGCGCACACACCCAATCTATAAACATTTATTAATTCATGTGGGACGTCGGACCTCTGGATGCTGCACGCCAAAGCGTCACATGCATCAATTATGACGAGAAACGGGAGGAATTAGTGGAGGTCTGCCGTTTTCCCCGGAGAGACGGAGGGAAAAAGAAAAAAACATGTCACGCAGAAAAGCCTGCAGCCGCCGTGGTGTGATGAAGGACTGGGCCGGGGCCACAGTGGGGGGGCTGAATTATTCACGCTGCAGGAAGAACAGTGGATGTTGTTTCTACACATGTGCTCTGTGGAAGAGACGATAACGCCTTTCTCTTACCGTCTGGCGTCTCGATTATTGGGGAGAACCACCAGTCTCTCTCTCTCTCTCTCTCTCTCTCTCTCACACACACACACACACACACACACACACACCTCCACCTTCGCTCGTATTGCAATTCTTTATTTCCTGTTTTCAGTTACAACTTCTGTTTATGTTCTGTACATCACTGAAGGCACACAAAAACCAAAAGAAAAGAGAGAATGGAACCGAGGTATGTACAAAATATACAGAATAAATAATTCAATCTAAGTAGGTAGAAAAGCTACATGGTGTGTGTGTGTGTGCGTGTGTGTGTGTGTGTGTGTGTGTGTGTGTGTGCGTACATGGACTGCTTTGAATGGTGAATTGTATAAATCCTGAAATGTCGCTGCGACGGTCCAACGTCAACAAAACTCAATAGTGGCATCTCTCTCTCTCACACACACACACACACACACACACACACACACACACACACACACACACACACACACACACACACACACACACACACACACACACACACACACACACACACACACACACACACACACACACACATATACACACACACACACACACTAAATGATCACACACAAGTGGCTCATTCCATCTGGTACAAATAAAAATGTAAAATAAAACAGACTAAGGAGTTTCAGCAGGACTCTTGATTGTCATGCACCATCTTATGGCGTTTGATTAGTGCAATGCGTTTTGTACAAGGTTACAGTTGTGGATATCGTCGAAGTGCACTACTGAACCGACTGGAGGGAAGGGGGAAATATATAGATAGATAGAAATCTCAGCTGTAAATAAATATAGATCTTCTGGCTGCGGGTTCGTTCGGTGGCCGACTGGTTTCTCCGACGGACACGTTGGCAATTTGCCGACTCGGCGGCACCACCAGCGTTTTCAGGTCGCAGCGTTCCAGCTGGTCGTGTTGACGAGACGCTGGAATCGGGTCACGCTGATTAAAAAAAACAGGAGTTCTGGGTCAAGTGGTGATTGGAATTCACTCCTTCTCGACTTGATCCCATAAGATGTAGACAAGAGGAGTGGGGTGGGGGTGGGGGTGGGGGTGGGGGGGGGTCAATTCATTTGGCTGCTTGTGGAGATCTAATCAATCGTAGGAACAAAAATCCTTTGGCCCAATGTGTTGCACCTTTTCAACAGAAGAAATCAAGCAGTTACATTCTGTGCTACAGTGAAACACATGTGCCCATGATATAATATAATATACTATCATATATATTTAGATTCTGTTTCACGCTGTGTAAAGTAAAAGAGGGCAAACAGGACAAAGGCACTTGGTTCGGACCAGGTCTGGAGTGGCCGTCTGCTCAGTTGAAGGCAGTCTGATGCTCCAGGACCTCCAGGTAGTCCGGCTCGGTGTGCAGGTTGGCCTTGAGCTCAAAGTACTCGTTCTTGGTCTGCTCCAGCATGACCTTGCGTGGCCGCGCGTACATGATGGCCTCCATGAGCTTCAGCTCCTCCTGGTGGCCCGGCACCTGCAGGTCCACGGCCTGCTGCAGCTGCGGCATGTTCTTGCGCAGGTACTCGCTGATGCCGAGCTGCTGCAGCTCTTTCTCCCGCTCCAGGAGGTTGCGGTACAAGGAGCCGGGGTTCCCCAGCGTGACGAACTCCGCCGGGCACTCCCCGCCCGCCTGGCGGAACCTGGGGTTGCCGGTGAGCGGCGAGGTGTTCTCCTTCTCCATGATGCTCCGGCAGAGGTGCTGCTTGACGCCGGGCTCGTCCGCGCCGTAGTCCAGGTCGGCGTCCTTGTGCTGCGAGCAGTAGGTGGGGTTGCGGCAGATCTGCACGACGGGGCTGTGCGAGCGCTCCTCGTACAGCGTGGCGGAGCCGGTCCGCTGCGTCAGGGTGTGGTGGGTGGTCTTCTGCCCGTACATGCTGTAGTGCAGGTGTATGGGCGAGCTGCCGCTGGCGCTCTCGCGCGGCTGCTCCTCGGCCGCCTTCCTCTTGGCCCGCCGCCGCCGCCTCCGGTGGACCACGAGCACCACCAGCCCCGCCGAGCAGAAGATGACCATGAGCACGAAGACGAGCAGGCTCAGGATGAGAGCCGAGAGCGGGATGGTGTCGGTGAGGGCGAGGAAGACGTTCCGCTCGCCGCCGCCGCCGGGGCCCGCCGTCGCCGTCACGCCCTCCTCCCCGCCCGCCGCCGGTTGGTACGTCCCCAAGCCGGGGCACAGCGTGTCGTGATGGAGGTTCCGCAGCTCCGTCTGCATCACCTTCTTTGGCGTGTGGCACAGGATGGAGCCCACCACCGCGTCCTTCCTCAGCTGCTCCACCCACTGCTTGAGGCTGAGCAAGTCGCAGCTGCAGTCCCAGGGGTTGTCCTCCAGATAGATCAGCTCCAGCGAGTCCAGCTGGTCCAGCACGTTGCTCACCGGCAGGTGCATCAGCAGGTTCTTCCTCAGGTTGAGCTTGGTGAGCGGCACGTTGCGGAAGATCTGCGCGGGCAGCGAGCCGAGCAGGTTGTTGTTCAGCGACAGCAGCTTGAGGTTGGGCAGGGGATTGAAGGTGCCGGGGGCGATCTCCTTGATCAGGTTGTATTCCAGGTACAGGTATTCCAGGTTGTGAAGTCCCACGAACATGGTGGAGGAGAGCTTCTCGATGCGGTTGCCGTTCAAATACAGCTTTTTCAAACTGCTCAGACTCAGGAAGGTTTCGTTGTCGACGTAATCGATTCTGTTGTTGGCCAGGTTGAGCAGCTCTAAGCTGTCGTACGTGACAAAATCGTACTTCAAGAGTTTCTGGATCATGTTTCCCGTCATGACCAGCTTAGTGGGGCTCTGCTGGAGGATTCCGATATCCGACACCTTTTGAATCCCTCGATCCTGACAGTGCATGAGAAAGCCCGCCACCGGGTGCTTGTGGCAGGAGCAGTGCTCCACGCACGGACTGTCGGGGACGTGGGACGGCGTCGGCGCCCCGGCGTCGTCTTTGGCGTCAGTCAGCTTGGGGATCTGGGACACTTTGGTGGAGGGAGTCACGACCATGTCCAGGGACTTGGACGGCTCCTCCAGGTTGATGTCGGCGTGGGACGGGCAGAGGACGTCCCGCTTGACTTTAGCCAGGATGGTTCCCTTGAGGTGATGCGGCGTGGCGCAGATCACGTCCCCGATGGCCGACTGCGCCCTCATGTTCTCCACCCAGATCTTCAGGTGCAGGATGTCGCAGTCGCAGACCCACTCGTTGTCCTCCAGCAGGAGCTCCATGATGCGCCCGACGTGCTCCAGGAAGCCCACGTAGGGCAGCGTCTGCAGCTTGTTGCCCCGCAGGTCCAGGTGCGTGAGGGGCACGAAGCGGAATATGTTGCTGGGCAGGAACTCGATGGCGTTGTCGTTGAGGATCAGGACCTTGAGACGGATCAGCTTGTTGAAGGCCCCCGGCTCGATGACCCGGATGAAGTTGGTGTCGGCTTGGAGGAACTCCAAATTCACCAGGCCTTGAAACGTGTCCTCCTTCAAAGTGACGAGGAAATTGCTGTTGATGTGCAGTTTCTTCAGCGAGCCGAGCGCACCGAAGACCCCCGGCTCCAGCTCCTGGATGCTGTTGCCCCCAATGTGCAGCGAAAGAGCATTCCTCAGCCCGTCCATTTCCTCGGCGCGCAGTTCCACCAAGTCGTTCTTGTACAGATTGAGGTGGAAGGGCACGCCCGGCGGGACTCTGACTTGCGAGATCTTGCTGATGTTCCTCTGCTCGCAGTTGAGGTGGAGGACGCCATCTTTCCCCTCGCAGGAGCACAGGGAGTCACAGGACTCGGCGGCGGAGGACGGCGCCTCGGAGGGCTGGGCGTCTTGGGGTCGGGCCGCGGTGAGAAACAAGCCGAGGAAAAGGAGGCGGGGCAGCATTTCGGCCTGGGGTATCTGCAGACACAGAGAGATGGCAGAAAAAGAAGTGTTCAAAAAAAAATCATACAGAATGTCTGAGCTTTGTGTCATCCAAGTTGCATGTGTTATAGACTCGCCTTGTTGTACGCTTTAAAAAAAAAAAAGAGTGTCAAATCACATTTATGAGAACATTATATGCATGGAGAGAAGACACAGTCATCTTGGAATCATTTGTGCATTGTAGAAACGCCTTTACATAGCAAAAGAAAATAAATGAAGAAGCATGAAAAATATATAGCAGCGGCAAGCATTGTCTCCTGCATGCCTTATTAAGTTGATAGATTTCCAAACACACAGTGAAAAGAGGCTCCTATATTTAGCAGCCCAAGAGCAGCGTAGGTATTAATGTGGCCTGTCCTGCTGATGAGAATCCTGACAAACACTTTCTGTCTGGATGCGGAATTTTACTCGCGTGTAAATATATATTTCAAAAGTATGACGAGCAAGATTCTTCCGAATGACTCACAGTAAGACAATACTGCTTTAAAAAAAGAAGAGAAAAGACTTTGGCATTCCTTCGCCCTCTTCCATGAGGACTCATCTGAACTAGAAGTTACTCAGTGTGAGTCACCGGAGAAGCGAAAAGTCAGTCGACGTCGAAGCGCTTTTCTACCTACAGATATGATAATGAGCAATGTTTTTTGTTTTTTTTTAAAACAGGAGAGTGAATCAATCGATTTCCTTTTGTGGCTGAACGACACATGCAATACATGTATTCAGCCCAAGACTGCTCAGCACTCGATGTTCCGTTCACCGTGAAATTTATTCAACAATTAATGTCAAATGTGTATTTATGCCTCCACACCTGCACTCCTGGAAGAACAGCGCCGGGAAGAGTGGCGCTCGCTTGCTTACATTTGAATATTTTCACTTTGTGAACATAAATGGGGGGGAAAGTGGATTTTTTATTTCTCAAAACATTCCAGAGTGGTAGAATGTATAGTGAAACATAGATTTAGTGTAGCGCTGATCTCTAAAAACACTGAGACCGGCAAGAACAGTCCTTATAAAGCCCCGACTGCAGGGCCCAGCATCACTTCGTGAAATGAAAACTCAACGTCCACCAATCAAATATTCACTGAGATAACTGAGTATTCTGGAAGAAGTAAGGATGGGAAAGTTCCCACAGCTCCGAGAACAAACAGCACCCTTTAACACTCCAACCAATCACAATTGAAGGTGGAAAAAAACCCAACAAAAAACCCGTCTTTTCAGTAGTTTACCCTATGGAGGTTGCTCGGTACAAGAATCGGGAGGAATTCCAAATGTGGAGAAGCGTATGAATAATAGATCTATAGATAATCTTGACCTCACAAGTGCATTTTCATTCTGCGTCGGCATTCATGAATGATAAACACGTTGATTGTACTTGTTTTGGTAGATCGCATGATTAGCTTGTATCATGTTAGCCTATTGCCGTGTCAGCACCCATCATTTGAAAATGTTTATCACTTCTCAATAATGCAATCTATAAAAAAAACAACTTTGATCACATTTAAAGGTGTAAAAGGTCAGAATTGTATATTGAGCCTTGATGGCTGGCAGCAAAACAGACATATTTGGCCCACATCTAGGATTTTTTTTAAAGAAAAATTCCATTTTCGATTCCATTTTTTTTCTCATTGCACTTAAAAATCACTGCAGACATCAGATATATCGTCAAAAGTGCAACTTTATTGCTGCGATTGTCCTCGGAACTAAAATACTTATAAACAATCCCAGAATAAAAGGTACATAAGGCTCCGTCATTCAACACTTTCACAAGCTTTAATCCGGGTTTAAGCAAAAAGTGACACGGCAACTACGGAAACCCACAAAGAATGGTAGAAGGAAATGTGAAAAATGTCAACAAAACCAGTGTGGGGGGGGGGAGGTGGGGGGGGGGGGACTCAAATTGTTTGAGACAAAGTCCATATATCGATTAAATAAACTTTTTTGCAAATTCAATATATATTAAATGACTTTATTTTGCTCAGCCCATAGTTCTGTTGTTAAAGAATATTAACGATTGCTCTCCAACCCAACAATATCAGAGTTATTATCGACAGTAGGCCAGACAAACAACAGTGGATTGCAAAGTTTCAGTTCTAGTATTGAGCATCAATCAATGTCTCTGTGGCAGCGCACGATGCAGGTTGCTTGTTTTGGCAGTGCGAGTTCTCCAAAGGCTTGAGCGTGGACTGCTTCGCCTTGTTAAAGGAATCCCAATCAAATCAACACAGTTTCCCTGGGGCAGGCCCGGGCGTGACGAGCTGGAGCCAGTCCCACGGAGAAGCTCTGAGTCACGAGGTGGACGTCTTAAATAGCACCCGACCTTCCTCTGACCTCCGCCCTCGTCCTGGTGAGAGGAGTGACACATGGTGCACACATCCAGGGTTCACAGCCGCCCGCGGCCAGTAGTGCTTTCTTTATGTTGTGCCGCAGTGTACAATGTCAATAAATACTTGATATAAGCAGACTTGCTTGAAGGGAAATATCAGTCAAAGCAAAGAGCCGATCTGAAATATTCCCTGAAGTTGCAACTTTGCTTCTATTTCTCACTTTTTGCCCGTCTCGCCACGCTCTCATGCATCTTCTGTGCTTCTGGGTAAAGTGGGGAAAAAAGAAAGAAATATATATATATATATTGATAAACCGAGTCAACAGAATCTCCGATGTACTCTGGGTTTTCAGGCGTAGGCACTTCAAGGTCTCCCGTAACTTTTCCCACAGTTGATCACGAGTCCTCACTCCACAGATTATCGATTTAAATATCAAGCACACCATGAAAACCTCATCATCAGGTCAATTAAGAAGAAGAATCTGAAATGCTTCTTGCCAAACGATTATTGATAATGTCTTTCCGCCTCCGCTGACGGACTTGTACGGGGAATCGGCACGACGTCGGACACGATCAATAGTTACTGGAGTGTTTCTGCCTGCAGGGACGAGGAGAGGGAATCTGCCCCTTGACCTGCACCTCAGGAGAGCAAAGGAATCAAAGTGGAAGGCAAACAAGTTCAAAGGACATCAATCCACCGACCGTCTACATCAGTTACTGCGATCACCACGTGATGGGCGATAAATGACCAAACACGGAAATATCTACGACGTCTCTGTTCTCCAATTAACAGTCTTCTTTCTCTATTGGGACCCAATTTTAACCAGAACATCTTTATATATATATATTTTCTTTTTACAAGCATCTGTGGGATCAAAGAGCAGTCTTGTTTTGATTTTAGCCATTTATATTCTTTAATTAATATAAATTCATTTTCAAAGTAAAGAATCTGATGAGTCAGACATGTAGATTTTCTTTTTTTGCATTTCAATCAGTCTTTTGAGAATTGTATATTACAGATGTTAAGAATAATATACAGTTTTGCGCTCCCTTCACTGTATGCAAAATTATAGTGATAATCCACATTTTTCTTAAATCACATGAAGATTATCCGAGTACACCAACTGCAACTGGTCGCATAGAGTTGAAACATGTCTTCCTTTTCATTTCTTCTATTATCAGCCTGTTAAAAATAGACCCATTAGATTAGAAAGCTCCCCGTTTGTCACCAGAAGAGAAATAAACGCCCAGCATAATGTGTCAGCCCCATTAAATATGTATTGTTTCGCCGGTGATAGCGTTCGCACGAAGGCTCCCAAATATCTCCGTCTCTTCATTAATTGATCGGCGTTTGCTTGTTTGTGAGTGTGGCGGCGGCCCGGCGCTCACCTTCCCGACCCCGAGGGCTTGTGGGACATGACGGCATGAACAGATGCTATCGAAGCTGCATGACGGCTGCAGAGGGCAGATCTGGAGAGGCGGGGCTTTCTGCTTCCATTTCAAACAGACTTCTGGAACTGATGCATTTTCCAGGCAATCAATGTTGCATTGGGGGGGGGGGGGGGGCGCAACGTGACGAGCGCGAGATGAAACACTTCCGCTTTTTGCTTTAAAAAAGAAAAAAGTGCATCTCTTGCTGCTCGTACAGTTGAATGAGGAATCTCCTGAAGCCCTACGAGATCTCCTCGTGCATCTGGGCGACGCTGCTCGTCTCCACATCAAACAAAACCAGAAAAAAAATAAAACCAAGTGTAGCTGTGGGAGAGCTTGAGAGCAAAGGGGGAGACGAGAAGGGAAACATATACATTTATTACTCAACGGGCTCTGTCCACTTACAAGCCCATAAATAGCCAATTCATGCTTCATTTGCAATAAACTGTATTGTTCCGGCCCAGCGAAGTGTTTCATAATGTCACGATGTGGTTCCTCGTGAGCGTCGTATCAAGTAGTGGAGTCGTTCTCTCGGTTGCTGCTCATTAGTCTGGGATCTGCTGCACCCTCATAAAAACCTAAACAGCGGCCTGGAGTTCAACTTTCCCCAAACATCTCCGAGGTCAGAGGTCAGGTGAAGCTACAAGTCTTGCACATGTGAATAATTCAGTGTTTTTATTTTATTTTTTGGGCTCAAGGCCGCTGAAGCGAGACGAAAAGTCGGGCCGGGTTCACCGCCTTCCAGTTTTTCCAATGAGCAAAGAATCCAAATCACATGTTTAAGACGTCAGTTCCATTCCCCCATAAGACCGTCTTCGGGGAAGTGGAAGGGTTCTTGCACGTCTTTCCTGGACATTGAATGGACGTCCTTTCTGGACGTCCAAACAAGACCCCAGGATGACGATACGCGATGAAAAAAAGAAAGTAATAAATTGCGACGACACCTGGACTCGAACCCAAACCTCTTTTACGACAGGCAAGATTCCAATCCACACATTTTTCGTCACGCCATCCAGACGTCTTGTTTGGACGTTCACAATCCAGACAGGAAGTCTTACAAAGGACTTTGTACTTATGTCCACGTTATTTCTTCCCTCAGCAACCAGCCGGCGTAACAAGACCCCGGGACATGTTACGTTAACGGCCGCGGCTTGTCTCCGGAGCGCAAACCTTTACCGGTCAACTCGTGATTCCCTCCTTAGTTGCCCCGATGCCGTCTTGTCGTTGACGGCGTCCGCCGACGTGTTTCACCCGGAGAGTCGTGGGCGAGCTTCTAGAGTCCGTCATGCTTTGTCGCCCAATGGACACAACGCAGACGCGGATGTGAGCGGCGTGGAGCGGCGCACACTTTCCGCCTGACGGTTCAGAATATTATTTTTAGATAATACGAACGTAGCTATAGTCAAGTTCTGTCCTCGTCACTGTCAAAGGAAGTAAAGCACGCTGGAGCCACAAATAGCCCATAAGGCAGAAAGACTTAATTCCTTTTTCTGTAGCGTGAGGCAACTTGATGTACAAGTATGAAAGGCTTGTTATCCCTAGTGGCACCCGGCAGATAGAACCATTCTCCCCAACTCCGTCACAACTGATAAAAGTCAGCCCGTGTTTGTGTTTTCCAAAGATCTGGCGGATAACGCAGAGTTTTTTTTTTTGGGGGGGGGGGGGTTTTCTTGAAGTTGCTTTGTGAAAAGCCTCACAGTGGCCTCAGCGTGAGCGACCTCGGCGCCCCCGCTCGCCAGCTTACCTGCAGCTGCAGTGATTAATGGATGTTGACAAGAAGGGAGGTTGAAGAGGAGCACGTTTTAATTCGCCGGAGCGAGAGCTGCGCCGTCAGGCCCACGTAAACACGTGTTCAAAAAATACCAAATAAAAAACCTCCAGTCGCGTGACGATCAGACGAGTTGACACTTCACTCCCGGCACTTTCTGAAGGTGCAGTGTGAAGAAAAAATAAATTAACTTCACCAGAAGTTGTGTGGCGAAGCCCCTGTTTCGCCCTCTGGCCCGGAGGTGACGAGAGAAACCAACGCAAAATGCAACGGCGTCTTCGCCGCCTCGCTCTCTGCTGGTGGGCCTTCATTTCTGACGGAGAACATATTGCACGATAGAACTAATAATAGAACACAAAGGCTGCGTGGAGCGGGGAGGAGGAGGAGGGGGGGGGGGGGGGGGGGGGGCTCCACTGGCGAGCGTGATTTCGCAGGCCTGCATTTCAAATGGTCTGTTTAACTAATGCGCGGTAATTAGTTCCCCTAGAAATGAGCAGGCATATTATGCTGTGTATACAGTGGCGTCGAGGTGTGTTTCGTAAGCAGACCCATCTGTGCCAAACACATGTATATTTTCCACTGTCCCTTTAAAAAAAAAAAAAAAATGAGAATGAGCGAGAGGGACACTTTTAATATTCAAGAGTGACTCACCAGCAGGACTGGCAAACTGTAGATACATTTGTTCAGAATACTCGAGCAGCAAACGTCAGTAAATAAGCATATTTGTCGCAGTTTCCATATTTGTGCTCCGGTAAAGTTGTGTCAGTCCTTCATTTTGGGAGCATTCATTCCTCGCTTTTAAATACCACGTTGTTCCTCGTCTTTTTTAAAATCTTTATCTCGTCTCAATCGGCCGTTTAAAGAGAAGCATCCAACCCTCAGTGAAGAGAAAAAGGCCACGGGCTAATGGTAATGACAGTCTTATGATTCACTCCAGAAATAGGTGAAGATCCGCCGTGTGATAGACAAAAAGGCCCTCAGTCTCAGCGGAGCCACATAATGTAGGTGGACGGACCTGCTCGCACAGGGGAAACAAAAGACGAGGCGCCACCCGGGACATTCTGTGCCCCGCGCAACAATGCTAACAAGGCAGCTTCTGTTGCCAGAGGCGCGAAAAAAACAACGACAAACAAAGTATTCGGCGAACTGAATCGTCATAATTTGGCTTTAAAAAGAGTTTTAACTGCCGGTGATGGTCTGAACATGCTTTTAAACAGAAGTGCCAAAGACATCAAACCAACGCTAACAAATAAAAAGCCGCTGCTTTGTGAGATCACGGAAGCTTGAGGGTCGTTTCCGACAAGCCTCGTATCAAAAGGTGATAATTGTATGACGACGCACACCTACGGTTCTTCGTAGGGACTCTGCTGAGTCGACTAATTGGACGAGCTTACTGCAAAGTCATGAGCTGTTTGTTTTATGGCCACAGCTGCTAGCGGCTGCGATCATTAGTAACAGCTGAATGGGATCCGCTCAGGTGACAATTAGCAGGGAAAAGCCTCCGAAAAGACAAAGTCTGACACCTTGTAGGTTTCCCCCGGATTGTATTCTTCTTGTTCTAGAGCAAGAAGGACAAAACCCCAGCGTCCTGCCAGACCAGAGTCCCAGACCAGAGTCCCAGACCAGAGTCCAAGACCACAGGTTGGCCAACCGACGATGAAGAATGCAACCGACGGGACTGAGGAAGTGAAAACGCAAAACTCTGGTAGTGTGTTGGGGGCACCGTTTACACCACAACGGTGCTCGGAGCCACGAAAAATGCAACTTTTCGGAAGCGTTATGACTCAAGTTTTCTTGAAAACAGTGGAAAACCACAGCTTTCCCAAAACGCCCGGGCTTCGTCTCCATGGAGACGACGGAAACGCCACTGCGACACATGCGCACCATGGAACAAGAGCGTTGTGACTCCCAGTGCAGATTCTCCTGGGACTTGGTAGTTTTTACACTTGACAGTCGGGCTGGGCAATCTGGACATAAAAACAATAAACAATCTATGATTTTGATTGGATTGTCAATTTTTTTTCCCTCAATGCATTTAAAAATGACAACAGACATCAGATATCTCATCAAAAGTGCAACTTTATTGCTGTGATTGTCCTCAGAGTTAAAATGCATATAAGTAATTAGTAAACGAGGCTCCGTCGTTCAACAAATTGAAGCTTTAACGCAGGTTTAAGCAAAAGTGCAACGGCAACTGCGGAAACCCACAAGGAGGGGTAGAAAGGAATGTGAAAAATTCCCCAAAAACACAAAATGAAAAATGGTTTTCGGAACAAATTCGATCAACCATTAAATCGATTTTTTTGCCAAGCCCTACTTGACTGTGCACCGTCATGGCGGTCCGTCCATACGCATGTCCTTGCTCTCCCATTGTTTGTGTTTATAGCGTATTGTTTTGTGCGTGCATGTAGCTGGGGTTTCATTACAAACCTAAACATCCCTACATGCTAACTACATCTTTTTCAGAGTTTCTAAACGGGGCCGCAGTCCTGATTTGATCATTTTAGCATGTAAACGATAGGCGAAGTTCACAAACCACCGGAGCCCTGAGGATTAGCTGTGGGTTAACCAAACCAAAACCTAAACAAATGTTCTCAAGCGCCAAGGTCAGACCATTGAACTCAGGGGGAGAATTTGAATGCGTCCACTCCAGGTGGTTTGGAGAAAAGGTTTCGCTCTCGCAGCAATCCCGGGCTGATAAAGTCGTGAAACCTTGGGAATCGTGTTCCCGTTGCATCAGCCAAGATTGCGTCAAACTCTTAGTCCGGGTCTCCATGGGTTAAAGGGAAAGTTGTGACAGCAAACAGGATTAGCGCGGAGTCACATGCTGCCTCGCTCTGTTGGGTGAACGTGTGCTGGCAAGTTTTATCTGTCAAAATAAAAGCCACAAGAGAGAAATCAGTGCTTGGATGGCGTCGCCCCGTTCTCTCTGTTCTCTGCCCTCTCCCGATTTATTCGCCAGACACTTCCATAATTCATTCCCGCGTCACTCTGGGATCGGTATAAGTTGCTTTGTGATGCAGAGCCAGTCGAACGGAGAACTCCGCCCAGCTGACGCTCCCGGGCTCGCCGATGCAAATTCGGCTGAAGGGAATCCAGCGTTGAAGCCGGAGGAAAGAACAAGCCTCATTGGAACAGTGGGTATCGGAGGCGGAGCTCTGGGATCGACCAACAGACCTGCAATGGTCTCAAGACGGTCAGACGTCAAGTTGATTTGTGGTGGACGCTTTAATCACTGAGTAGGGTAGAAGTCAGTGGACAGCACCTCCAGCTCCTACTTGTGAGGAAAAGTCCAATTTAAAGGTGTTTTTTTTCTTCTTTTAACTGCCAAGCATAAAATAAAATAAAAATGTTTGGAACCATAACAAGACGTTAAGGATTAAATGCATTTACAGACAACACGCTGCCTGTGCACGAGGCCATGTGACACGGGGGGGGGGGGGGCTGCGTCTCAAACAAAGGCAGCGGGGTGTTTATTGTCCTGAATAATCTGCTCACTGAGCGTTTCGGCTAACCACAGACCAACACCGCCAACACGCCACGCTCCCGGTGGCTGGGTGTTTTTTGGGGTTTTTTAAAAATCAATATTCATGAGGAAATTTGTGGAAACGGACAGATTGGAGGCTCGGTACCTCAACAGAAACAACAAACTACAAAATCATAGTGCTTGTTGTTTTGTTTCCGTCCCCCTTGTGATCTTAGAAGCAGATCATGAGTCTGGTGTGTCGAAAAGAGACTGTAAGACTTGCATGTGGTTGCTAAGGCTCCAAGTAAGGAAAAAGAAAAAGAAAAAAGAAAAACTATATTGAGGAGCCGTGCAAGGACTCTATTGACTCGCCAGACTGCAATAAGAGATGCACTGGCCTGGAGCTCACACCACCTCTATTGCTCCTGACAGGGAGCTTGATGGGAAGAGCTATTTCCTCCCGTGTGTGTGTGTGTGTGTTGGTGAGACGACACACTCCCGGCCAGGACTCGCCGAGAGACTGACTTCAGGGCGCTCAAGGCCTGGAACGGCGAATCACAAGTGAGATGCAAGACAGTGAGACTTGTTGCGTCCAGCGAGGGGTTTTTTCATTTCAGCCTGACATGGGATTGCAGATTACAGAGTGTGTGTGCGTCTCGTCTTTGTTTACACACACACACACACACACACACACACACACACACACACACACACACACACACACACTCTCCCTCTCTCTCGCCCGAGCGCCCCGCTCTGTTCCCAGGCACCAATTACGGCGGGACTTGTCCCTCCTCCCTCTGCATTGGAAGTGATGTGGCCTGGCCTGCAGGGTCGACACCACCGCTACACCCACGTATCTGCAGAGATCCTGCCAGCGCCCGCGGTGCTCCACCGCCGTCCTGGAGAAATGATAATTATGACATCCGCCCACTCAAGAGGCAAGAGATAGTTCAACTCTCCTGCCCCTTGTTCTTCTTCCTCCGGTTTTTTTTAAACAATACATATTTGACTGATTCAATATTCTGCGGCTGCCTACTTCCTTTCCGCAAGCTTCTCCAGTGCATCTGCAGGATTGTGTGTGTGGAAATGGCGTGCATTAATAAAGTTTGAGCGTGGATTCTTCCACCGGGCCTGCAGCTCCTGCCTCCGCTGGAGAATCTGCAGGCTGCTCGCACCTGTCAGGCCGATTTCCTTTGGCTGCTGCACGCCGTACAACACCTATTCAAACACATATTTGTGCTTCTCTCCGTTGCAAACAGTTTGTTCAGCGCGGGTCTAAAGCTCCACTGCACCGGCTGATATCCACAACAGGTAAACAGTGAGGGGCTTTATTTTTTTCTCTCATGAAAACCGTGGGGAGGTTCAGAATATATATATATATATACATATATATATATATATATATAAGCAAGGCCTGTGAATTTTCACAGACTTTCTCAATTATCCCCACTACCTTTATATCTCCAAACTCACCAACCATTAATTAATCTCCCATTCAGGCACATTAAATAGAGGTCTATACATTCACCACTGATTCATCCATGCAATAAATTGGGATCAGGACTCAATTATTCCATGTGCAACTTAAAGCTAATTGGACAGCACTTTGCTCATTAATGTGCACTTAATTAAACTGTAACCTCCTTGTCTAATTGAAGAGAGAGCAAAATGCGCACTCCGCGCGAGACAAAGTGCAAACTGATTAAATTAGGCACAAATTCTTCCACATTTGTTTAATCAAAGAGGAGACCGAGCTGGGCCAACAGTGTTAACGTCACTACACCTAATGAGATGGCGCGAGGGAGCTGTCTGATTGGCTGCCACAAGCCATGACGCAAGGCCTCCGCTATTAAAGCAAAAAAAAAAAAAAAAACAATACACCTGTGATTAAGCAGGAGCAGGAATTACAAGCATGCATGAGTAAGAACTATATTTAGCTGAGTGTTCACGCCAAACTGGAGTGGCCGGGGAGGAGAAACGGTAAGGTGAAGCAATCTGGTCCGTGCAGATGTGCAAAGAAAATAAAAAAAATGCGCCAGTTAAAGCGAAGTTTCAGGGCTGTGTGTGTGTGTGTGTGTGTGTGTGTGTGTGTGTGTGTGTGTGTGTGTGTGTGTGTGTGTGTGTGTGTGTGTCCGGATTACCATAAGGCAGCGCAGCGCTGTAGGATACAGTAACTGCGTGTGGCAGGCAGCCAGGTGTGCTGGAGGTAATGGAGCCCCCTCAGGAAAACTCCATGTCCCTCCACTCTCCCCGACAAGCCTGTGATACTCTTTTTTTTGGTTTGTTTGTTTTTTAACACTGCCTATCCTCTTGGCACACACATGCGTTGATTTATTGGGGCGCGCCGTGCGTAAAAGTCAGACCGTTGCCACATACTTCAGCCAGTCACAACCTGCCCATAAAGGACACCTGGATTCACCTTTTACAACCCCCCCCCCCCCCTCCAAAAACAAAAACCCAAATGCGCAGGAAATAGGTCACCACTCGCATGCCGGGGTTACATCCAAACACAGATATGGAACCATCGACCCTGGTTCTTGACTTACCGACTACAACTGATGACAAAAGAGGCAGGTTAGTCCAGATGTGCGCGTGAGGAAGCGACGCATTGAACAGGCTTTCGCAGTTCTCTCCTTAAAAGAAAAAAAGGAAAAAGAAAAGAAAAAAACTTCACGGGGGTCCTGTACAGCTCCCTCTTATGATCCCCGGTGCGCACGCCGGTGCGGGTGCCGCTCCAGTCCCGGGATGATGAGCGCAGCAGCCTGCACTCCCTCCCTCCCTCCCCCCCGCTCTCCCAAATTAATTGAAGGGTTTTAAGTTGCGGGGATGCGGCGGAGTTGTAATCACACGCGCGCGTCTTTCTTCCATCCTTGTACAGTCCGCTCGGGGAACGCGCACCAGCTGCCCCGCTCTCGCGCCGCGCCGCGCGCTCTGCGTACTTGAAGCAATCTGCGATATATTGGACTTGCTCGGCAATTTACATGCTGTCGAGGTGGACTGGAGGAGGAGGGTAAGGCAGAGGCAAGGCGGAGGGAGTGTGCAGCAGCAGATCCGGAGGACACCTTCACAATTAAAGACGCATTTCTTTTGCACGTTATGCGTCCTGCAACTCCACTGCAAACACTGCAACACACCAGACATTTGATCATTTGATCATTTCTTGTTTTGTTTGTCATTGAGCTTAAAACTGCTCCCAACCACAAGATTAAAAAGAATAAATTTTTATCCGTGTGTGAGGCAGAAAATGTGAAGCTTCTGGTCACCTGCGTGCGTAAATCTGGGTGTTTTGACACATTTTGGAACGCTCCATATCAGTTAGTCAGAGCTCCTCCTCATGGAGATTCTCACTACACCAGGGAAGGAAGAGAAAAAAGAGAAAAATCTTGCATTGATGAGCTTTAAATAGCTTTGGATGCAGCTACAAACCCCGATGCAATTATTTATTTTGGGCACATAGTTTTATAGAATAGAGAAATGCTTCATTAATCCCGACAACACGATGTGTCGTAAAATGACATGCAAGTGACTATTAATCTCAAAATAGTTGACAATTGCGTCGTGATCAATTTTTAATGTAACAATGAAAAATTACAACAATAATCAAGAGCACTGCATAATGTGAACGGATATATAGTTCCTGTGCCAGCAAATGGTTTTGATGGGAAAACTGCAAATAACTGCAGTAATGCAGTCCTGTATATGTTATTACATTATTCATTATAGTTATTACATGTTTATGTTATTATTGGCTCACTTATTTTTATCGGATTCGTTCTTTAATGGGTTTATTTAATTGAAAATGGTTCAAAGTATTGATCGGTGTTCACGTAAAGGAGAATGTGGAAGGACACACATTTGTGGGATGAGCATGGAGTGCAATCCAACAACACTAATATTCTACCTCGCAGATATTTTCGGACATTTTGGTGCTTTGTAGTAGAAAACTCAAGTAGAAAAGGGAGGTTCATGCTGCTCCGTGTCCTTGTGCAGGACTCTGAGCCGCTGCCGGTCTCCAGCTGGGGGGCGGCTCGGCCTGACCCCCTGACCCCCCCTTACTGCGGGAGCTGACAAATCCATCATCATTATCCCAACTTAAGAACACTAAGAGAGTCTGGCAGATCAAACCACTGTACCAGCAACCTTGGGGTTGGGCTGATCGCTTTCAGATGCAGCAGGTACCCCCCCCCCCCCCACCCCACCCTTTTGGGGTTTTTTATGTTTTCTTTTTACTCATCCACAGCTTGAAGCCGGAGTGGCTTTGTGACGGGATTATTGTAAATTGACTCCCATCTGGAACGGAGCGTTTGACCCAAGAGGTGGTCTGAGGAAGAAGCGGTGAAAAACGACAACCTTGGAAACAAACGCAGGCTTTTATTGGAGAGGAACGAAACGTGCCAAGTCGACGTGCGACTGATTTATGCAAGAAGAACCCCGCCAGAGGTATGGAGCCCCCCCCGGCGATATAAGTGCTAATAGCCCTTTCATCAAGCAGGGGTTGGAGAATGGCTGTGCAGGAGACTCGCCCTCTGATGGCCTCCCACTCTCCCTGAGAGTAAATACACCCCATCCTTTCAGGGCCTCCTTGAAAAATGCTCTCACCTACTCTCCCCTCGCAGGGAATCTGTTAAAAGCCATTAAGGCTCTTTTGTCAGTGCGTGCTTTATGTGGCGCCCGGCGGCGGCCCAGGTGCTTCATCATAAGTCCGCTGAAATCACAGGAACGGATCCGCAGATAAGATCAGTGTTGCTTTTTGTTCTTGCGTTTGTGGACGGAGGCCACTTCCACACTTGGCTGTTAATGCGGCGGTTATTCACTTGATCTGCTTGGTGATCACAGAGGGAATCGCTTTATTGTCTCGGGTCTTACTTGACATTGATCGTATTGCGGTTCAATATTTGCATTCATTCCCAAGACCAAGACCTGAATCGTGAGTTTGTGTTGGTCGTTTTTGGCATTTTTTGTTACTGAAAAGCCTTCAAAGCGTTTTGAAGATGATGTGGTGAGCATGCCAGGCCACTGGGGGGCGCCGTCAGTTGCAAATACACTACAAACATTAACAATGGCGAGTACCAGTTGATTTGTTCTGACGGTAAAACGTTGCATTCTCAGTGAGTCGTGGCCACGGACACCACAAACAATACCGACGTTTTGCCTTGAATTTCACGACCCAACAAGACGGCCCACAAGCCAAAAAAAGAATTCCAATACCGAAGTGAGGGTGAAACCTTACAGTGATGGTTGTTCCCCGATTAGAGTCCAGGTCTGGTTCAAGGTCCTGGTCTGGATCAATTGGGGGGGGTCTAGAGGTCTTAACGAACATGTCTTAGAATCTGAACGTGACCAAGACCTTAATCTGTGGATTAGTGTCTTCCAGCTCAGGATCCTGGTCTGGATGAGTGGACCAGGGCCATATTGAGTCTGTGGAGGTCCGGGGATGAACACTTCTCAAAATCTGAACGTGACCGAGAGCGTAATCCTGGGTTTAGCGTCTTAGCCTTCATCAGAGTTAGAGTCCTGTGATCTTTGGATGAACACATCTCAAGATCTGCATGGTGGAAAGGGTCGTGGTTCGGAGGCGTTGGAAGCGTCAAGACATCAATTTTCTAAAAATAGGACGGAATAAACACCGTGAGTCATCGCTGTTTTCTTATTTCCATATTATTTAACTCGGCAGGATGTGCGTGGAATCGACCAATTAGCTCTCCAGTCACTTCTCTCCGCTGCTGTCAGCAGCGATTCTCCCGCCCAATCCCTTTAATGTCGGTCGCCACGGGACTCCTCAGCCGCTCTCTCTTGAAATCACCGAGCCGCTTCGGCGCACGGCGGCAGAACTGAAGGCAAAAAAAGTAGGGTGACACTCGCAAAGGAACCGTCTGTTGGCGAGCGTTCAGACGCGTCTGTCCCGCTTCCATCAGAATCACCACGGACTGAACAACCAGGGAACTTTTAGAAAATAAAACTAAATCCCTGCTTTCAGAGCTACCTCTCCGTCACCTCTGTTTATTGACGGGAACATGGCAGGAGTTGTATCGGAACAATCCCCCCCCCCCCCCCCCCCCTGTTATCTAGTCAGTATCTTAGCTACAACTGATCACACGCATCATTTCTTGTTTTTCAGAAAGTTGAGAGTCTCCCGCTTACTTTGCATAATGGCCACGTAACAACGTGCACAATTATCATCAGTGCGTTCCACAGCTGCTTGCCTTCCATTTTCACAATCACGGTCCTCGATTGGGTGGCGCTTGTTTTCGGAATCACACCGATGCATTCTGGACTTTCGCGTGGCCCTCGAGGGGTTAAAGCCGCCCCTGATATCAGACAGTGAAGGATCCTCCCCCATCTGTGTGTGTGTGTGTGTGTGTGTGTGTTGGGCCCACCTACAGTACACACTCCCGTGCTGCAGCGTGAGACGTCTCGCATGCTCTGCATCAGCGAGGCTTTTTTATTTTTTATTTTTTTGGGGGGGGGGGTAAATTTAGTCTCGCTCCTTTTTATTCCTCCTGTCAGAAGCGTAGCCGTCAGAAACAGACTGCAGGATTCTTGCACTGTTCACCTCCTGCACTCAATCACCGGGAGAAAAAAACAAAAAAAATACAAGTGTAAGGCAAATCTGCAGGGAAAGGCTGCTTCCATACACACTGGTTGCCATAGGAGACTAAGTTTTGACCGCCCCCTCCCCCCCCCAATGAGGACTTTTTTGCGTGCCATAGACATTTGCAGTCTTTGCATTGATCCCAATATACTTATTATGCACTTTTATTCCCCAACAAAGCGGCAGAGACCTTGTTATTCCTCCCCGCCTGACAGCGCTACACAGCACATTGTGTGTTTTTTAACAGGCCGTTCCACTTTCCCGACACTTCTGCAGCGAGGTAGAAAGTCAGACACCAGCGCGGCTTCGACAGTCAAGCTGCTATTTTCAAGTCTATTTCTGGTTGTATGGTGGGATTAAGAGGAAGTCGTTTCAGCTGGTCACCCGGGGTTTAAAACCAGTTTAATGTGAGATTAGACCAAATGCTTTGGTCGCATCAATAACAACCATTCTTCACTTTCACAGCTGTGATTGTGTCAAATGGCTTTTAAATAGCTTCCGACTGCGGTGAAGCGGTTTGCTCTATTGCCTCACGGTGAGGAAACTCCCAGTTTGAGTCCGGGCTTAAAGTCTTCATGCTCCCGACTGTAATTTCTGGCCTATATGGCCCAGTTTACGCCACAATACAATATATTAGACAATATACTAGACAATATCGTTAGCCTTGTTGCATAGTTGCCTAAGTCATATTTAACATTTTCGGAAAACAAGCAAAATGTAGCGTCATTTTAGACTCCAGCAAGCGTTCTGATAGGCTGAGAACATAGAGAATAAGGTGATGCAGCAGTGTTAGGAGAGTAAAGTTAGGCAGATGTCATAATTTGGACAAAAATTGACTCAGGCAATTATGCTATTAGGCTAACAATATATTACATATATTTTAACAAATCACATTTTGGCCTCACCTGTTGTCGGGTAAAGAAATCTGCCTCCGGCCTTCAGGTTCAATTCTTCAGGCGTCTGCAGTGTAAAACTAGTGTCGTCAGGCTGCTGCTTCAACCAGTCACATTATAATATTGGCGACTCAGAGCCTTCTAGTATTCAAGCCCTCTGATTGGACGGTTAGAGAGTCACTCTCCAGCGCTAGCTGGCCGCATCTGCACTAACAAAAACAAAGTTATGTTGATTTAATAGCGGTTTTGTCAACCTACAATGACTAAAGGAGAAGATAAAGACAATAGGTTGCTGATTTATTGTGAAAAGAATTTTCAAGAGGTACTTTTCCAAGAGGTCATTGAACGCACCGCAGCACTCCAGGAACAAGTTTGGTGTAATTTACGAGAGCTCACTACAAACTCCATGACAGGGTTCAGGATTATATGATTTTCAAGACCACAACAAGCTGATGTTTGTCTCCCTCCTCGACCCCCACAGGTTTCAGGAATACCAGACGCTTTTTCATGCAGGAGAAGAGACGTGAACTTGGATTCTTTTTCATCCGTAAAGGTATTTATTCTGGCTGTACGAGCATCTCTCTGTGATGCAAAGGCTTTTTATACTGCATTTCTGCATGGCAACATGGATTTTGTAGCCATAAAACAGTTATTGAGGGCTGGATTGACTCAGACCAGCAGTGAAGGCCTGAGTCTGAAATGCTACGGCCCGTCACTGGTTCTATCCTCCGCCCAAAATCACAAAAGCAGTGGACAGTGCATGCACCATTACCCACAATCCACTGCTCTCATTGCCTTGTACCTCGCCACAATCAGCTCGATAATTTCTTTTAAACTGTATTGAACATGTTTTGGAAGAAGAAAAACGAATCAAAAGCAGAATCTTATTCAAACACTAAGCAATGGAGAAAACGTACAATATCATTGCACAACAACTTTGCTCTCATGTAAATGCAAAACTTTTCAAAAAGGGAAAACACGTCGCATTTATTCATCTGGTGTGTATTTGACCAGACTTTGACACATCTCAGATGCTTCCGTTGCGACTGCAGCTCCTCATTGCCATCCATACATCCATACATCCATACATCCATACATCCATACATCCATACATCCATACATCCATACATCCATACATCCATACATCCATACATCCATACATCACACATCAAGCGGGCGGAGAGCCTCTCAGCGAGACGAGGAGCCTAAAAGTGCTCCTCTGATTGGTCTGAGCGTCCTCGTGCGCTGCCTGCTTCAAGCTAACGCTGAGTGTACTCGTGATCCGCCGACGGCTGAGCCAGCCGTATGCTACGCACATAAAACTCCCCAACAAGTGTTCTCCGGTTCAAACTCGGAGCCGTTAATGATAAGGAAAAGCATTGAAACCTTCGGTTATCGCTAACGCAGAGCGCCAGACCGCAGCGGGACGCATGAGCGGCTTCTCAGTCGTCCTTTAAAGCTGCCGGAGAAGATAGCGGCTAACGTCCTCGACCGCTTCAACAAATCTGAGGACGGGCGAGGAGCATCAGCAAAAGCTGTAAACATGTTCATTTTTGTAATTTGTTTTTGTTGAGGTTGAAATAAAAGGCTGTGTGTTCAGGTACACTCACATGCAAGACAGTTGACATTTGGAGTCAGCTGGTTCACACTGTTAGCCCAGCGACTTAGCGAGCGAGACGACAAAGAGCGCTTCCTCCGTGGCGGGATTGAGACCCCGCCTCTTTGACAAACAGGCCGACGGTGCAGACCGACTCGCTCTAATTTCGTCCTCTTTGTTTTGACTTTCCATCGCCTGCCCACCGCAGGAAAATGTCACCGGTTTTAGCAAGGCATTTTTTATTTCTTTTTTGGCAGAAATGAACTTGTGGCAGTCGGATGCACAGACGCAGCAGCTCGGGGGAACATGGCAGGTGTCGGATTTGATCCCACTCCCCCTCGGGGGCCACGACAGAGCGAGAGGAAACAGGTGCAAATGGCTGATCTGACAGGAAAGGACAGAAAAAAGAAGTGCCACTTTATTTCCTCTATGAGGATCGTTGCTGGAAATCACAGACTACGGAAGGTTTAGACCTCAAATATGGGATCCAGCGCCTTGTGATGGTTTTAAATGAGGAACTCCTGCCCTGCAAGAGTACATGGGAACGTAGTTAATTTACGGGTGGAATTAATCAGAACTAAACACATTATTTCTATATGTCTGATCAATCTGTGTGCAACCCAGGGGTTGGACACTTGGAGCCGTTTCGCAAAAATTCTCAAATCCTGGTTAAAAAACAAAAAAAGGCAAAAATGGTATAATTGCTAAATTGGCAAAAAGCGAATAAAAAGCAAAAACAAAACAAAACTACTGGGATTACCTCAGAGTCAAAATAACTAAAATCATTTTAAAAACAGCAGAAACAGCCAAAGTTTCTTGGAGTCATTAGATTGACTAAAAATCAACAAAAAAGGTGAGAGTTAAAACAATTTAAATTTCTAAAATTGCTTACAAAAGACAAAAAAATTGCCTGAACCCCTAAAATTGCCTTAAACTGCTAAAAGTGTTTAAATGGCAGAATTAGTAGCTACAGACGACTAAATCGCACAAAAGGTATAAAACATAATCAGAATCATTAAACAGAATCAATGGAATTTGGTCAAATAGAGTTAGGGAACTTTTAAAAATAATTAAAGAAGAAGCACAGCTGAGTGAAAACAGCCAGATAGCAAGAAATGCTAAACATGCTAACAGCTAAATCTACTATAGATGGCCAAAAAAGATAAAACCTGAAAAATAACATTATCTCTGCATTGTAGACATGAAACTTCGGAAATACAAGAAAGTATTTAGAACTCAAGTATTGGTATAACTTTGTAAGCCACGTCTTCCCCGTGTCCAAGGTTTAACCTGCCAACGGGACTTCAGACCAATAAGTGTGAACAGAGACTGTACAATTCTACTGTCGTTCAAGATGATCCAGTAGTGTTGGTGTCAAGACCACCTAGCCTGAGACCGACTCAGACCAAAAGTAGGGTATCCCTAGACCAAGATGAGACCAAGACTTTAAGGGAACAGGACCCAGAGAAGACCAAAACCATGGCATTCCGAGACCAAGACAAGACCAAGACTTTAAGGGGACGAGATTGAGTCAAGACCAAAACCAAGGCATCCCAAGACCAAGACAAGACCAAGACTTTAAGGGAACAAGACCCAGACAAGACCAAGACTTAAAGGGAATGAGACCCAGACAAGACCAAGACTTTAAGGGAATGAGACTGAGTCAAGACCAAAAGTAGGGTATCCCTAGACCAAGATGAGACCAAGACTTTAAGGGAACAAGACCCAGAGAAGACCAAAACCATGGCATCCCGAGACCAAGACGAGATCAAGACTTTTAAAGGGCTGGGACCAAGACAAGACCAAGACTTTAAGGGGACGAGATTGAGTCAAGACCAAAACCAAGGCATCCCAAGACCAAGACAAGGCCAAGACATTAAGGGAACAAGACCCTGACAAGACCAAAACCATGGCCTCCCCAGACCAAGACGAGACCAAGACTTTAAGGGAACAAGACCCAGACAGGACCAAAACCATGGCATCCCGAGACCAAGACGAGATCAAGACTTTTAAAGGGTTGAGACCAAGACAAGACCAAGACTTTAAGGGAACAAGACCCAGACAATACCAAGACAAGGCCAAGACATTAAGGGAGCAAGACCCAGTAAGACCAAAACCATGGCCTCCCCAGACCAAGACGAGATCAAGACTTTAAGGGAACAAGACCCAGACAGGACCAAAACCATGGCCTCCCCAGACCAAGACGAGACCAAGACTTTAAGGGAACAAGACCCAGACAGGACCAAAACCATGGCATCCCAAGGCCACGAACACCTTGAAAATCTTGTCTCGCACCAAGACGACTGTGAAGTCGGACGACGCTCCGGTCCGAGCGTTCTCGGACACGCGATGCTCAAACAGCTCATTCAACCATCATCAAGCCACAAGAACAATAGATGATCGTATTTGTGATCTGGTTGCATCGGTGCCGCGGTGCCCTTCCCCCGGTCTGCTAGCCACCTGCGTGAGTCACCGGGCGATAAGCGCCAGCACCTGCCCGACCCGGAGAACCTGCAACAAAAGATGACTACCTGAGCAATATCCTGCTTATTGTTCACCGGGGACCACTTTTAATTAACGCCGCCTTTTGTGTCCGCAAAAAGGAAGGATGTGAGGCTATTGTGATCAGGACGCCCTTCCCCCCCCCCCCCCCCCCTCCCCCCCCCTCGCCTTTTGTGGCCACGGCTCCCTCTACCATCCAGACGAGGACTCTGCTCCTCTGAAGGACTGCAGAAGCCTCCGGGCGCTCGCCCTCCGCCACGGTTCCCCTCGTTCTGCTGCCGTCGGTCACAGCGGGTCACTGGTGGCCATTTTGGCTCCTTTCTGCAAGCAAAACACTCATATTTATCTGTCTGCAAGTTTAATGTGTTGATCAAACAATAAACATGCCATTAGTCATCGTTTCATGCATGCAAACCCCAGAGGGGGGAAAAAAACTGCAATTTACTGAGAGATGCAGTTTTTCTCTCTGTTTTCACCATCAGAGCTTTACAGGCTGGAAGGAACATGTGCTGCCAATTGTTGGATTGTATCGCCCTCTGCTGGCCATTAAATGCAACAGCAATCCACTCCACTATAAGGCAAAGCTTGCATGTGCATTTATGAGTAAAAATGTAATAAAGTAGGAGAATGATTTTTTATCCAAGAAAAGGAAGGTTTTTTTTCCCCGCAAATGTTCGTGCCTGTACACACCGCTGCTAAGAAAACAAAAAAACATGTTTGTGTTGTGGCAAATAAACCGTGTTTTGGAATTTAATCAGCAACTAATTGTTGTTTCACCCTCAAGACATCCCAATCATCCATCACGGTTCCAAAACCCCGGGACAGACGGGCTTCCAATCAGCTTGAATAATTTCCCCCCCCTTCCAAAAGGCAATTAAAATCTGAGGTGAAATATACTGTCATTAATTAAATTCAGCTTTTCTGACAGCGCCTGCAACATCAAACGCTCGTCCTGAACTGTGAGATGTATGGCTTTTTATCCCTCCTTTTTTTTTCAAATGTGCATTTTCAATGCAAAAGTGTGCAATCACACGTCAACGAGCTGAAATTGTGAGATTGGGCGTGGAAACGACGGCGTGCGTGCGTGTGCACGTTGAGACGCGGCGGCGATTCCGCGCGGCCGCGAGCTCGCTGGGCGACGGGCGACGGGCCGCACAGCGGAAACTCAGAGGCTGACGCATCCCTGGGCCTCAGCTGCAGGCTGCCCTCCACTGGCAATTACTTTCATCCACACACTGTGACCACACACACACACACACACACACACACACACACACACACACACACACACACACACACACACACACTGAATGCTAATTCTGGGCTCACGGGCCGTGCAGCTTTGGTCGTGGACTCCGGTCCTGATCCCCTCCCACACACTGGAAATCCTGCTAAATGCACCCTGATGGCTGCGTGGTCAGTGTCTCGGTCAAATGCATAAACACACACACTCCTCTCTCTCTCACACACACACACAGACACACACACACACACACACACACACACACACACACACACACAGAGGCAGAGTGAGTCAAGCTCCGTGCATTGATCAGTGAAATTCACACAAATGACGCGCAGAGGGCAGCAAACCTGAAGACAATTAAAGCGAGCGGTGGGGCAAGGAGCTCGGGGGAGCAGGGGGGGGGGGTGGGGGGGGGGGGGGGGGGGAGGAGGATTAGGCGGGCAGTGTTTGGCTCCAAGGATTAGTTGTGGGGGTGCAGGGGGCTTTAAAGCCGGCGATAAGCTCTCCAGCAACTAAAGGTCGCCTCACCAAACAGACTGGGGATCTCAGTGACGGCCAGGTAGCTCCAGATGCAGGAAGTGTGTCATGGAGCGGTTAAATAAACATCTGGGCCGCTGGGAGCTTCAAACAAACGTACAATGAAGGACAAGAAACAAACCTTTTCTTTTAAATGTATTGGGAAGCAAGTTAATGCAAGTTAAGATAAGCAAAATCTATTTTTATTCAAAGATGAACAATTTTACAAACCAAAACGGTTTCTGCGGAAGTTGAACACTTGTTTCGCCTTAATTTGATTAACAAATCAAAATACAAGATGCTGCAAAACGCAAGATAGACCTCTGAACTATATACAAGTAAAAAACACAATGTTGCATTTCATATATACAAGTAAAAAACACAATGTTACATTCATATATACAAGTAAAAAACACAATGTTGCATTTCATATATACAAGTAAA
>NC_137673.1:15634872-15750807 GCF_963422515.1 Blennius ocellaris | reverse complement strand
CTGAAGCTAAATTCCTCCGTGATTTCTTAATTGCTTTGCAGGATTGGAAGATTCCAATTGAATTGTGTGTAATTGTTTATTTTGCATGTTGAAAGGGCATGGATTGAAAAAAAACAACTAAACACAGCATGAGGGGAAGAACAGCGCTCCAATGTTTTCCAACCAACGGATCCAAGTGTAATTACTGTTTTCGCAAGTTTATTGCTCTTGTAAGTGACTGATAAGCAATTTTATTGCCCTACTCGCTCAGCACAAATATCTTGCACTCTCTTATCAATGCTGCTTCTCTTTTTCTTTTCCTCCTTCATTGCCAAGTCATTCAACTGCCAGCAACGTGCAAGAAGTTGTGCAAATCCTCAAACGCCGGCACAAAGTTTGGAGTTTGTTCCCCTGCGCAGATCAATAACTGAGACGGCTTGCAATCGCAAGATTTTTTTTTTCAATCTCGAGACACTTTTCTCTACTTATTTTTACTCTTTTTTGGCGGGGGGGGGGGGTGGGGGGGGGATTTAAGGTGCAAGAGCATTAATAAAGCGCTGATTCCAGCAGCCTGATTGCTGGCAGCATCCACCTCCACTTAACTTAACGGCCCTCATAAAATTAACAGTGGTGATAAAACACACACCGCCAAAGTATGTTTCTAATGACACCTGGAGCCCCGCGGGTCATTTATGTAAGAAATTATACAGTAAAAAAAAAAAATCCCAGCCAGCGACTACATGGGCTCAGTCTTGGTTTGAGGATTGAGGAATTTTTGGGGGCGGAAAGTCTGTTGATTCCTAGGGTTAAGGTTAGAGTTAAGGTCAACTGATTCGTAGGGTAAAGGTCTGTTGATTCCTCGGGTTAAGGTTAGAGTTAAGGTCAACTGATTCGTAGGGGTAAAAGGTCTGCTGATTCCTAGGGTTAAGGTTAGGGTTAAGGTCTGCTGATTCCTAGGGTTAAGGTTAGGGTTAAGGTCTGCTGATTCCTAGGGTTAAGGTCTGCTGATTCCTAGGGTTAAGGTTAGGGTTAAGGTCTACTGATTCCTAGGGTTAAGGTCTGCTGATTCCTAGGGTTACGGTTAGGGTTAAGGTCTACTGATTCCTAGGGTTAAGGTCTGCTGATTCCTAGGGTTACGGCTAGGGTTAAGGTCTACTGATTCCTAGGGTTAAGGTTAGGGTTAAGGTCATGCTGATTCCTAGGGTTAAGGTTAGGTTAAGGTCTGCTGATTCTAGGGTTTAAGGTTAGGGTTAAGGTCTACTGATTCCTCGGGTGAGGGTTAAATTCTGCTGATTCCTAGGGTTAAGGTCTGCTGATTCTAGGGTTAAGGTTTAGGGTTAAGGTCTACTGATTCCTCGGGTGAGGGTTAAATTCTGCTGATTCCTAGGGTTAAGGTATGCCGCTTCCTCGGGTTAGGGTTAGGTTAAAGTCTGCTGAGTCCTAGGGTTAGGGATAAAGTCTGCTGCTTCCCGGGGATTGGGTGAGGTTAAATTCCGCTGATTCCTAAGTTAAAGCAAGTGGATATTTATGCGTTTTATGACTTCACTTTGAAGGACTTTATCACAGAAATTGCCAAACTGACATCATTTCCAGTGAAATCGGCTGTTTTAAAGCCTCCCATCAGATTTCATGTTTCTTTGACTTTCTCAAAGTTCTTGACGGGCGCGATGTCTGTAGGACTTTCAGGTATGTATTAGGACGGATTGATCAATGATGTAGATATTTTAAAGACGTTCCGTCTACTGAGCATGAGCAGAATAACTAGTGACTAGCATGCGCAGTAGCAGCGTTATTCACCTTTTCAAAAAGATGCATTGTCCGTTTCCATGTCAACAGAACCTTAGTGTAACGCAGCTTCACTGCGTTGTTGTTGGCCGTGCAGGTGGCCGCTCCCCGGCGCCTCCTGCAGGCAGGCGGCGGTGGTGAACAGTGTCTAGAAGCTCCTCCAGGCGGAAGAAGCTTCTAGACACTGTTCACCACCGCCTCCTGCAGGCAGGCGGCGGTGGTGAACAGTGTCTAGAAGCTCCTCCAGGCGGGAGAAGCTTCTAGACACTGTCACCACCGCCTCTGCAGGCAGGCGGCGGTGGTGAACAGTGTCTAGAAGCTCCTCCAGGCGGAAGAAGCCATTACTCAGGGCACAAGTCTCAATACGTCTCCGCAAACCCAGGAGGAACATGGAAATTGAAAAATCATCTGCACTGCGCTGAGATGTGGAGTAAATGATCCCACACTTTGGAGAGACAGGGGCGGGGGGGCGGGGGGGCGGGGGGGGGGGGGGGGGGGGTGCTTATCTGTTGCTCCTCGTCTTGGGTGACTCATTAAATCTCGCGGCCCGGAGGGAACATATGTTTAGGCAGCAGAGGTTATTTTAAACCGACAGTGGAGGAGCATCCATCATTACATCCTCTTTTTTTATTTTTCATGTATAGGTGTGCGAGAGCTGGCAGTCCCCCAACCCCCACCACCTCCCCCTACCTCGACCCCCCCCCCCCCCCCCCCCCTCGGACACTCGCCGGTGTTTTGGGCTTGCGGGGAGGAAACGTGATCAGCAGGGAGCGCATGTGACTTCCTGTTGTTTTGAGGACGCGCTCTGTGACACCATGACTCACTCATGGGGGGGGGGGGGGGGCCCTCGAGGAACCCGAAGTGTCAGTTTTATGAACTTATTTCCAAGATACAAGCGTCTGCAGCACGTAAAGATATGATATGAAGATGAGTCATGTGTGAGGATTAGTTTTTCGCACACCGACCCCCCCGCCCCCCCACACCCCCGCCCCCACCCCCTTCAGTCACATTCAGGCCGATATGACAGAGCGCCATGAAGCGTATCGCAGGGCTGATGCTCGATCAGGAGTCATCAACAACATCGCAAGGCCGAGCGCCGAGCACCACACTTCTCAAAGGGCATTTTGTCACTTTTACAGGGCGGGGGGGGGGGCACTTCCTGTCTCGTTTTGGAGCCAGTCTGAGAAAACTCCTGTGACGGATTCTCCCCTGTGAGCAACATTTGCGTTAACCCCATCCTTATATCCGCCATGTTGCTCGTATATATGCGCGGCTTCACAAAGCGCTTCGTTTCAGGAAAGTGTAGTTTAGTTTCGGTCCCTCGCTCTGGGGGGGGCCGATGTTCTCATGAGTTAATGAACACTTCAGAACAACCACGGTACGCTCAGCACTCTCACTATACATCAACTCTTGTCATTTCAGCAGTGGCGGGATTGCAACATGTATTTTGAGAAGGGCCAGCGAATCAGAAGGCTGGAATATAAAAGCACAAGTCGGAGATCTCTGCTCTGTTCAGCATCGCCTCATCAAGACTTCTCTTCATACCTGAACTCCAAGTACATGTCCGAACTACCTTTTGTCAGACCTTCGTCTCAAGAACCCAGACGCACTTGTTCACCCAACACTGGACAGGCACTATATTGTAGTGCCCCCCCCCCCCCCATCTTAAAGGTCACGTGTCCAGAGAGGGAGATGGCTGCAGTACGCTCTATCACAGGAAGAGTGGCACTAAAAGCCCGACGCACCAGGAGGAGTGAATTCCTCTCTGAGGGCTGGTTATGTCATTCTCTCTCTCTCTCTCTCTCTCTCTCTCTCTTCCCTCCTCGCTATCTCCGGGTGTCTGTGCTGCTGAAGCTGAATTCTGTATATTTAGAGAGAGAGAGAGAGAGAGAGAGAGAGAGACAATAGCCTGCTCTCTCTGGTGCTTATGCTGGTGTCCCATTTTTCCCGCTCAGCCACTCTGGTCGTCCTCCTACGCACTGCAGCGCCATTGTCATTGAAATGAGCGTGTAAGGAAGCGTTTACTGTAAACAGTGGCTTTAAATTAACTTGGCGCTGTCTACCTGCTGAACGTGAGAGAGAGACACATAACATGTGGGGGGGGGGGGTCTTCAGCCCCGTGACTGGCGCTTTCACAAAGTGACGTGTCTCTCAAGTTCATTAAACGTTGGTCCCGTCTTTTATCTCACACTCTGAGTTTTCTCGAAGAACAAATTGGTTCAATAGTTTGTCACCAAACAACAAAAAGGCGGAAACCCTGCTTAAAAGGCCTCAAATTGCTATGATTGCTATAATGCCTGTAAACTAGCTAAACTTAGCTCTGAAGGCTAAAAACACTGAAGAGGTCAAAGATTTTCAATGGAGAAAAGCCTTTTAAATAGGTTAAATCCATTATCTAGCCTTTTAAATAGGCTGAATTAAAAAAAAAAAAGGTGAAATACAGCTAACTACTTATTTGTGTTTTAATTATTTTAGTAGTGAAATAACTATAAGCTAAACAACTGCAGTTAAAAGTCGAAACTAAAAACGGTCAAATGCCTTCTGGGGCAAAAATGGTTCAAATGTGCATATTGGGTAAAAGTTCAGGTCCCATTTAAATGACATTTGAAGTGAAAATGTGTTCAGAAACATTTTGTGTTTCCACGTGCAATATCTTGAAAAGTGCCACAAGTAAGTGCTGTTGTTTGTTTTGTAACGAAACCACATACATGCACACAGAGGAATAATACGCTTTAAATATTAACAATGGGAGTTGGATTATGATTGTCAAGCCCTTTTCAAAAATGTGAGTATTCAGTGTCTCCAACAATGACAATGAGATGTCACCCTGTTTAATAAAAAAATACACTAAAATGGAACTTTTTCAGTTCATTATTCTGTCTGTATTTAGAGCCCGTGAATAATTAAAGGGAGAAAACTGTCCGTTGTGTCTAATTTTAGCCACATTTAGCAGATCTTCTGCAACTTCAACGTACATTCAAAAGAAGAACATCAGATTTGACTGAATTTTGGGGGGGGGGGGGGGGATCGATTGACGAGGACGAAGTCAGGAAAGCAATTTTATTGTTGCTTGCAATCAGGAGCAGAAAACCATAGAAAGTCAAGTTGCTTGATTGCACGAAGGCGGTTCAGCTACATACATCCCGATCGGTGCGAGGTCATTCAGCCCCTTGATTAAGACCGCCGAGGGTGAGCGTTGAAAGAACAAAACTGTAATCACGCTCCGTCTCCAGGAGGGGGATGTCATCCATCCTTTATATCTTATTGTGGCTTCAAGACTCCAGAAGGGTCGTCAGGCCTCTGGTTGACGGTCAACGGAGAAAGGAGTCGTTTTGCAAGAACAAACCACTCCTGGTTCAACTTGAAGAGTCTGGATTGAGCTTCAAGGTAGTTCTGCTGCAAGGAATGTGCTTTCAAAAGTTCAAATACAAGTATGTAATGAAATCATCGCTGTATATTTGTGTCTTTCTGTATGTCTTTCAGCGAGATTACGGCAAAACTACAGCACGTATTTTATCGAAACTTTCAACACGGATAAATATTAGACCCTGGAAGATTCCATGAAATTATGGAGGTGATCCGGGAAATCTTGTTCTTGTTCATGTTTTGAAAATCTGTGTCCAGTTTTAAATAAGACCGTCAAGAGATTACTGTTTTAGGGTCCTGGTCAGATCTGATCGGGAGTAACTTAAAGGGTTGTGTCCTACTATGACAGAGTCTCTTCAGCCAGATCCTGTTTGTAGAATCCAGGTGTAGTTGGAAGGTAAAACGTCTACATTCTGATTGAACGATCCAAATGTTGAGAGTCTTGGTTTAGCTGACAGTCAGGGTTTGTCTTGAAGATAACACACAGTCTCAAAGTCACATTAAAAGACTCCAGGTGTGGTTTAGAACACCTTCGTCTGGGTTCAAGAGTCTGGGTCGAGCTCAGAGGACGCTTAAACAAGACATAAACTGATATAAGGAGGAGGAACCAGAGAGCAGGAAGTTGGAACTTTACCAGGAACAAGCTCTGAACAGATGTTCCACATTGACTAATAGTTCTGTCAGTGACGGACGAGATTTGACTGGTGGAAGGCGGGTGCACGACGTTCAACCAGCGTCTTGAAGACCAAGTAAAACGTGAATTTGAACGTTGGCGGATGGAGGCTCCGACCTCCTTTTTCCCCCAACTTGTCCTTGCTTCTCCCGCCGACCCGCCACTCTGATGAAGCAATGGAAAAGCCTGCGTGCGATATGAGCAATCACTTCCTCACCTGCTGGGCTGATTCAGACGGATCCCGACACCTCACAACTCATCGCCCGTATTAATAGGCCAGCATTTAATTCATTAATATTTCATAACCCGCTGCGTGACGTAGAGCCACTTCCTGTTTATTACACACTGTTTGCCCTCCGAATATGCTAATCTCACCACCGTGTGATGATGTATTATTATTCTGCGAGGGATCTCTTGATAGACTCCGCTAACATAGGCTTCGTGGACGCCTCTGACATTTTCCTTTTTAATTAAACAGGTGGGTGACACGCTGGCCGCCACCTCTTCAAGGAAGCTGATGAATGCTCGTGCCGTTCTTTACAGCGGCTGCCCTTGAACAAGAGCCGGGCTGTATTAGTCAGCCCAGTCACATTAGATGAATATGCACAAAAGAAGAGAACACGGCGATGAGACGGGATAC
This sequence comes from Blennius ocellaris, assembly GCF_963422515.1. Classification (NCBI taxonomy): domain Eukaryota; kingdom Metazoa; phylum Chordata; class Actinopteri; order Blenniiformes; family Blenniidae; genus Blennius; species Blennius ocellaris. The sequence goes on along the minus strand of NC_137673.1, from coordinate 15,744,364 downwards.
AGATTTTTGACAAAGAGCCTACCCAGATGGATGGAACAGAGCAGCGGGATTCAGTCAAATGACCCTGATGAGTGTTTGGAAAAGGGCAAAACATCCCCCAGACGACGGTTGCAGAACGCTGGCGGTGGCGGAGGGGGGTGAAGCGACCATCTTAAAACCTTGCCATGTTTTAACTTTAGATCCTCTGATTAATGAGTGTGAGCGTCCTCCCCGAGGAGGCGCATCGGCATCCGAGAGACACACTTCATTTGGTTCCTCCAAAAAAAAAAAAAAAAAAGATAGGTTATTTGCCAAACCTCCTTCAGACAGTCTTATATACACCCAGTAACTGATGAAATACAGATAATAAGCAAAACTCTTTCCTTCTCCCTCCCGTACGTCATTTATTTGATCAAAATCCAATCCAGCCTTGTGAAGATTTTATGTAAAAGGAGAGAAAGAAATGAAATAGTGTCCAGAACAAATGTTCTGTACCGTTGGCTGTTGTCAACGATACAGGAAAAGGTTCTCCATAACCAAAGTCGTCTGGGCCGGGTCAGATCCTTCCACTTGCCAGTTCAGGGTTTCCTGAGGTTTTTGACGCACGTGTGATGATTAATGGATGAACGACGGCCAAAGAATGAGTTACATGACGGACTCACGCAGAGAAGTGATTGTTCTCTCACACCGTGGACTGTCTCGCTGATCAAAAAGTCCCCATGACTTATTTAGTTCCCTTCGCTTTGGTCTGATGTGATGCTGCAATCCAGTGGGTAGTTCATTGTCCTTAACAAAAATGTAAAAGATTAAAGTTTAACTCCATTTTGCTCACTTCTAACAAAAAAACACTCCATAACCACATACCAGGATTCAGCGGATGAATCAAATTCCGTGATTCATCTGGTTGAGCACAGCAGTTCTCCACAACCGAAGCACTCAGGTTCCACCTTTCACCTCAATAAATAATTACTTGGATGTCATGTCTTGTCAAAATCTCTACATTATGCATCAGCCTTGGTACAGTTTGGTTTTTTTTTTCCGCTGATTGGTGCCTCCGCGAGCCGACAGAGGAAATACGGGTCCAGCAATAGTAGTTATCAGATTGAATGCTGAATCTCGTCTTAGATTGACCACATTGGATTGAAATGGAAAACGTATGGATTGGAACCGCTGAACACATGATTGGAGGCTCTTGCAGCCCTACAATCAACACCCTCACATCAATCCTTTCATCCAGCGTTCATGTCAACAGGCTGACTCCGTCTCTTCGCTGGGCAAGAAGATTGAAAATCATCGACTCTGTTAAAATTGCATGAACCTTTCAGGGATGATTAGTTCCTGTCCACGTTATGGTTCCTTTACATTTTCAGAGCGATTGGGTCAAAGGTCAAGGTCTAGGTCACAGAAACACGGTCAGTTTTAATCCAGTTAATGTCATCATGACGCAAAATGTTCTGTTTTCAATCCCCTATCTGACCTTTGACCCCCAACCGCCAACCAGGGTAATGATGTCACTGCATCATGTGACACATCAGACAACAGGGATTTGAAAACGGAACATTTTGCTGTTGTTTTGATATCAATCGGATTAAAACTAACCACGTTATGACAAAAATATGTTTTGGACTTTTACGCGATTTCATGTGATTCGGGTGGATAGTTTTTGCAAAAAGTTAGTAAAATACATAAATACAAACTCATAAATAAATACAAGCAGACAAAAACAGAAGCTGCGCTCCAACTTTCGGTAGCAAAGGTAAAAGATACACGTTAAAACAGTACACTTGGTCCCATGTCTGCTAAATTGTCTGTACAACAACTTGAACTATTTTCTATTTTCTAATTTTCACTTTTTTTCTCTCACGTTAAATCAAACCTCTTTGGGCGTTTGATGACACTTTTAAAATGACATTCAGCCAAATGCATTCTTATAATTTCTCTGAAGAATGAAGAAATAGTCGACATTCATTAGAAATCGCCCGAAACACCTGAGTTACTTGATAAAGCCAATAAAAACATGTGAAGTTAATCTATATTCCTCCCCAGACTTATTAACATAAGTACAATGCCTGTACAATAGCTGTTTTTTTTTTAAAATTCCGAATGGGTCATAATAGATCAAACTTTAAAACCTTCCTCCATTAAAATAATAACAAAAACCATCACAAATCGCATGTGACTCACTTGAAGTGACGCGAACATGTAAACCTTGTGAACACGACAGATTAACGACGGCCAATTAAAGCGTCTCGCGGATTAAAACCTGAGCGGGCGTGGGGCACTGGCGGTGTTAAAGATCCCCTCCCGTGGAGGTTTATCGCCGGGGGAAAATACTAGAATAGAAAAAAAACCCAGTTTGCACCCTGAATGGTTTTTTTCTTTTTAGATGTATTGTTTACATGTCAGCCCGGTTCCTCCTGTAGGGTTGTAGTTGTTCAGACGAGTGCGCCAGCAATATGGTAATACAAAAAGAAAAGTCAAGCGTTGGTTCTTTCCCATCAAGCCGGCGCTCACTCCAACAATGAAGGCTGAGCTATTGCACCGCCGTGGAAATAGAGTGTTAGGTATTGCTCAGATACTTTTGGCGTGCGGGTCATTTCAATCCAGCAGGGGTCAGCGTTCCTATTACCCTATTGTTGACTTTTAAGTTGAGATTGGTCTGCGTGGTCCAGGGACTGGATTCAACCATTTAAAATAGACGTAAAAAAGTAGTTGTAGTGGGGAAAGTTTCCACTTTTAGTTTGGTTGAAAATAGTTGAAAAGCCCAAAATCTTAGAACGTCACAGTCGCATGTTATTTATTGGTGAGGGAACAAGTATGATTGTAAATACTAATATCAAAATCAACATTTTCATAACAAAGAATATTTTACTTTACAATGAAAACTTGACGGACGGACGGCTCCTCAAACAAGTCAACGTTTCGGAAATTAAAAATGAAGATGACACCGTTCCAGAGATATTCTGCAGATAGAAGTCCTCGTCATTTTGGAAAGCAAGTTCCCACAAACCCCTCCCCTCTGCTTCAGGATGAGGAGTTTCAACCAATCAGAGGCCGCCCTTTCAAAACATAGACCACATGTTATCCACGTTGCTCGTTACTGGGCGCCGTACAAATCCGAAAGTCAGTTGCAAGTTGTCAACACGAGCCGATAGTTCGCTATATTTCGGCGAAGATAGGCGAATTCAGGCAAAAGTAGAGGGTCGCAGGTATTAATGGACATTACACACTTATTTTAGCTTTTCTGAAAATTGACCGTCAAAATGGCTCGCTGCCTCAAACCATGAATATTCTACACATGCCAAGTGCACGCATGTATTTACATTTTCCACATTGTATATATATATGCTGGGCTAGTGCTTGTTTTAATCACATGTTGATTGAAGGTCCGGCTCGGCCGCGAGGTGCCGACGGGAACGTAATGTACTCATTTGCTAGCATCACGTCGCTATTGGAAGATCATCTGCGGCGAGCGGTGCGTCACGGAGGCCCTCTACAAGCGCGGTGCTGAGGTGGAACAGAGTCGGGTTGGGGACCCCCCCCCCCCCACCATCCCCCCCACCATCCCCCCCACCCCCGTCACTCCCTTCCGTTGCATGTCTCCGCAGCAGTGCAGCCAATAAGGAGACCTGCGGCGGATGTGTGGGTGTGCGTACATGAGTGTACATGTCCCGTGTGTGTGTGTGTGTGTGTGTGTGTGTGTGTGTGTGTGTGTGTGTGTGTGTGTGTGTGTGTGTCACGCCGTGACGGCCGCTCGCCTTCCTTCCCCCGGGAGAGGAAGGGGAAGCCCACGTGCCTCCCGTCACCTCGTTCATTCCTTTTCCATCCATCTGATTTCCTCTGGTTTTGAAGTCCAGCACCATTAAAAAGGCAGCGTTCTGATGTCACAGCCCCCCCCCCCCCCCCCCCCCCCCCATCATTCTCCGTACACCCACCAACTGAGACTCTACTGCACTGCAGCGGATTCTCTCCTCTTCCTCAATGGACTGTCACCAGATTCACTCATCGCGTTCACCCAACACCGCAGTGCCAGCTCACACAGCTAGCTTTCGGTTTGCGTGTGTTCTGAGCGAGGCGTTTTTGCAATCACCTGTTTTCACACAAGAACGATCTGCAGGAAATGGCATCGTCGAAAACAGAATGGAGTTTGATCGGTGGGGGAAGTTATTAATGACACATGAGAACATCACCTTGAATCGATTATTCGATTTATTCTGTAAAAAAAAAATACAATCTGGGAGATTTTGAAAGGATTGCGAAGTCTAAGAATAAAGTCCACAAATAAAAGTCCTAGGGGGCCAGTTGATGAACAGCATTGAAAAGCAGCATGTTAACTAAAGGTTGACGGAAAGAAACACAATCACACCCCAGTAAACGAGTAAACAACGACAAGTTGTTCACTCAAAACGTCCCGATCGTCCCGCCACCTTCACCTCAGCGAGAATCCCGTGTTAAAAACCACCGTATACACTAACGCTCAGCTCTGAAATGCCACCGCACTGCCGACATCAAAAGATATTTGCTTTTGAAGAGGCGTCAGTAAGCCGTTGCTAGCACCGACAAGGAAAGGACTTGTGAGTTGCAGATGCAAGAAGGAGGGTGAGTGGAATTTTTCTTTTTGCCCACCAGTGGTCCTACGACCCCGGATAGAACATACCTTCAAAACAAGTGAAAGGGAGGTTCGGTGGAGTCCTCAGCAGAGGTCTGACACTCCATCTGGGGGATGTCAGGAGATTAAAAAAGCTGCCCTGGCGGTGATGAATAGGAGTCCAGATCTGAAGCATCACACAATGCCGCTCGGAGCTTTGCTGCAGAAATAAGCTTCGTATCATCGTGTTGTGAAGCAGATCTGAAGCAGAAAACATCCCTTTATCTGCGGAGAATCACCCTGGGTTCTGCCACAGTGTCTCCACAGTTCATCTCCCCTCTATTGTCAGAGGGGGGATAGAAATCTCTGGACGCGCACCTTAGGAATGCACATAAAGCTTTTATAATCAGTTTAAGGAGAGATGTATGGATACATCCCCCCCGTCAGAATCACGGGATGAGGTTCGGGATAAACCCAGGACGCCCCAACGGAGCGCATCAGCTGGAATTTATGGAACATATGGCTGATTTCCTGCACATCCACAGCCGGGGAAATGTGCTAAGTGCTTAACGTCAAACAGCTGAAATATATCATTTCACCATTCTGCTTAATTCTCACGTGGAGAACGGTTGCTTTCCATAGGTATAAATCTCACCCTTCAGGAGATTAACTTAGGACGGGGAACGGCATAAATAATGGTTTTTAAGCAACAAGACGAATGGCCTGAATAAAACAGTCATGCCTGACAAAAAAATCTGCGATGGCAATAACTTTAGTGCCGGGGTGGTGCATTGTGGGACGCTATTGGGAAAATGACTGCTTCCCCGGAATACAGAGCAAAAAGGGAAGCAACCGTGTGTTTAATATTCAGATTGCATCCCCAGTTTTGAAAGCTGTTGGAGACTATTTAAATTTGTGAATATCTTTGGACTGGATCTCCTTCCTAACAGGAGATAGTTGCGCCAACGACGCGGCGATGGGAAAAAAACACAAAAACCGTAGCGGGACGTGAACACGGCGTGCGTCTGGGAATTTCACGCAAGGATCCACACGCACAAAAGCAGAATTAAAGCCTTTTTATGGTGATTTGGCCTCACGCTGTCACCAAACACCAGCAAATGTAGGATAAATAGAGCATTTCGTGAATGCGTGGTTGTCCTGTTCCGATTAGTTCTGGCCCTGGCTGGAAGTGGAAAAACAGGATGCAATTAAAAAAAACAAAAAACAATTGATGGAAATTTGATGAACGAATGAGCGGTTACACACACACACACACACACACACACACACACACACACACACACCCTAAGAATGATCAATCCCCTTTGAATTTATGCCATAAATCTCCACATTTCGGCCACAAACGCTTCCGTCAATGAGACAGCAGCCCTCGTTGCTCCTCCCCAAAGGGGCGTGGCTTCCCAGGTGGTCAGTTCGTCTCTAATTTTGAGCAGCCGTCACACATTTGACCTTTGAACAGCTCCTGACATGTTTACATTTGCACATCTCACTTTCTCACTAATATTTTTGCACTGCTCTGTTATTTTATTTTATTTTTATATTTTTATTTTTATTCTATTTATGTGTATATACTTACTTATTTATGTATGTCGGCTCCAGGGTAGACGGCAAAATAAGAATGATGTGACAATAAAACACCTTGAACCTTGAACCACATCGCAAACCATCAAGTCCTTTTCAAAAAACGAATTTGTTTTTGCTTTTAGCCGTTTGTCTCAGAACAACGAATATGATTGACATGTTTTTCTTTTTCTCTAACAAAGTGACATTGTCATGATTCCATGTTGGATTTTCCACAACATGAAATATACTATGTTGGCAATTTAAGCCAAGGTTTTTCACGTGAGATGTTTTTATATTACTTTTCCATTCTATTTTCCTTCTTTTTTTTATTGTATTTTATTCTTTAGGGGTTTTTTTTTTAGTTTGTTTACATGTTGTGGTACAAAATTGTGTTGCTGGGGACTCAGAAACTTAAAACAAAGCACCCAAAAAAAACCATGGTAATATAAAAGGCATCAAAAAGCAAAGTACATCTGTGTTGGATAAAATGTCAACACGTCACATGACACGAAAGACCAAAGAGCATTATTTGTTTGCAGGAATTCTGCATGAAAATGTTTGGTCACATTTTTTTTTTTAAATGTTTCATTGACGATTTATCCAATATTAATGTGAATTTCTTTATTTGCAGTCCTCCAGGGGGCCACCGCAGGCTTTTAAAGTGCCTTCAAGAATCTCAATACAAAATGATTATTACAAAATGCAGCATTATTACATGACATGAAAATGTATAACATGATTGCATGTTGTCCAAACAAAACAACAATTGAGTGTCTGCATTCTGCGACATCTTCAACTCTTTCATAATGACTTCATCTCATGACAACACTCTTTTGAGAGGAAACACAAACACTTGACTTTCTTCCTCATTGGTCCGAATCCAGAAGCTTTCATTTGTTGAGCTTGATATTAAAGGATGAGACGGAGCGTCCTTACAGGTGCAGCATAATAGCTTGTGTTGGTTGCTGTGGAGTCTTTAATGCAGGTTGTGGAATGGGACAAATGAAATTCAAAAGCTTCAGATGGAAGGATTGTTTAATTTTACAAGAAGACCGGTGGTTCCCAGACAAGCACCAAACCTTTTGGACCCCAAATCTCTTCCTGCTTCACCTGTTTCTAAAAGACAGCACAAACATTGTCAAAGTTATGGGACCCCCCCCCCCCCCCAGGTTACAAGTCTTCATCTCCCACAGTGGAGGGAAGCTATGAGGAATTATTTGGCCCGCTGACAGACCTTGTGATGATGAGGCGCCCAGCGCTCACCGGGGAGCCGCCGGCACGCGTCACAATTTAAAACGCTGGCGCCGTGACACAGTATAGACAGGAAAAGATCAGCCAACTTCATCTGCTGCGCTTTGATATGCAAATCTCCACATCGCTATCGATCCGGAGGAAAATCCCCGACGTCGCTTCCTTTCCATCTAAGACGGGTTTACAATCTTTATTCCAGGTCATCAAACTAATGTAAAGTGTGTCAGGGTCACAATTAATACAACATGGTTTCTTTGTCTACGAGTTGATTTTTCACGGGCGATGACCAGAAAATATTAATCTTAAAGAAAAGATGCTTTGTACCAGATTTGTCCGAGGATAGTTTCCATCTGCAGGAACACATTCTATTATAGTTATAATTATTATACCACATACATATAACAAATATCATATATAAATAACATATAACATATTAGACATACATTATACATATATGATTACAAATCCATACTACACATTATACATATTACAAATATCACCTACAGTAAAAATTAACATTAGCAATAACCATTCAAATGCATCACCCTGTTTCATAAAATCCATACAGATTACAAAAAAATATTCTGCAATACATTATACCAACAACACAACAATAACGAACGCAAGATTACAAAACACAATCTAAACATGACATTTAGTAAAATTAGTGACAATATTAAGAACATTAGCAACAACCATTAAAATTCATCGCTTCGATTTCTAAAATGCAACGGACAGTTTAAATAGGTTTGAATTAATAGGTGCTCGGAGTCACTGAAAATAGAAGTTTTGAAAATGGCTGTTAACGTGGAACTTTTCAGAAACGCCCCGACGCCAAACTTTTCTGGGACGAAAATGCAAAAACAATGCAGCAGGTTCTCAGTTAAAGGAAATTGTAATTCTGAGCTAATTTAGTCACATAAAGTGAAGATTTCTTTTACGAGCAAGCGGAAAATAACAAGGAAAATATCACGTGGGTTTGTCTGATGACTAACTCATCAGTAAGTTCATTTAAAAGGTACATTATATAGAAGAAGCTACAATTACCTTTGCAAATGAAAGTTGGTGGCAAAAGTTATGTTTGTGGTTGTGTGCATTTCTTTATTTTTGTGGTTTTTTAAATCTATTTTTGCAACTTTTTGCAAAAACTATTAAACCGAATTTAAATACACAGGACCGGATCTGATCGAGGTGCAAACTAAACTAAACTAATTGTGACGCGCAAAATAACACAGAATTGTTTTACTGCGTTTGCCTTAATGAGTATGGAACATCAGGAGCAAATAAGTATAGTTAGACTTTTGTATTCTCCTTTTTAAGTCTCAGCATTTCCTCGACAGTAATAGATCATCAACCAGATTTTATTTCTAAGAGATCATTGTCATGTGAAAAGGGTCCGAAACAAACAAAACCCTTATTCAAACTCTCCTGTTTGCAGAAGGTGTCATCTATGGTGTTATCAAAAAACATACAAAACTGAAAGTGCAGTGCAAGAGCAGCCAAACTGGCAAATTGTATGCATGATGTCAGTAAATGAGACTCTTGCCGTCTGAATTGCAACACCTAGAAATCCCTCCGGGACACTTCAGTCAACACAGTTTTAGTAAAGTCCTCCACAAAAGAGTAGAAGTGAGACTTTTCAGATTGAAAACATTGGCCACGTTAGTGTAAATCACAAAGTTAGAATTCAGATGTATTTCTGTCTCCTGGTATCGTACCGATACGGACTGATGTTGCAGTACCGCCGGTAATCATGGGGGGGCAGTGTTGACGTTAGAAGCGAATAATAAACGGAAGTTCTGGAAAAGCGGCGGTGTGACATTTGCGGATGTATAAACTGGCGACCTCCTTCTCAATGTCAACGTGAATGTGACTGCAGTTCCCTTTTAAAACGAACTCTGTTCTTCTTCCTGGTGTTGGTCGAACTCGTCTCTTCGTGGATCGATTGCTAAAAAGCTCATGCCGACACGTCGGTCTGCGTGGAAGCAGCAGTGACTCGGTTCAAATATCCGTTTTCCAAGAGCCTCAATGGACCGTGAGAGGCCTTCGTCTTTCTGGGTCTTTGTTAAACATTCTCACTGGTATTGATCAGCGGAGTCCCGCTAGTGTGCTTTGCCTCGGCCTCAATGACCAGCAGACCAACACCCTTTAACGGCTTTAGTGATATTGACCTTCAGGCTTTCCTGACATCTTTATGACACTGAGAGTTGCTTATGGACAGAAAGTGCGAGAGCAGCTAGAGTAGCCCTTTTCCAGTACCAGATTAATACATCAAACATTATGCCCATAATCATTAACCTATTTACTGTTTATGTCCATGTCGTGACCTGTACTTGTCCAAGGCTCTCGCTCGCTACCGTCGCTGCCGGCACATAGATTATTTTTAGTGGGCTACCCGGCGTGCAGGTGTTGAGAGGGTCACGCGCAAAGGGTCAAATGTTGAAGTCTGGAATTCCCACGCCGATAGAAGCGACCCACTTCTCTGTCTGCGATGTGCTAGATTCAGAACAAAGAGAGGAGACATTTTGTAGCGGATCTCCGCGCTTGTTAGCGAGTGGAATTCTCATTTGGGTCTTTCATCTTTTCCCCCATTTGGAATCCAGTTATCGTTTAGAATTCACAGGAGGACCACATCGTGTCTATAATCGCAACCTCGTCGAGTCGCTTCGACGTCAGCTGAACGTATGACCGAGACGTTCAGGAACATCCAATGCAATTAGTTCTACATATTCAGTAATAAAAGATTAAAAAAAATCAATAGGTAATTTGGAGTTTTTCAGGAATCTCATTAATTGATCGGATGACTCACGGCTCCCATGTCTGTCTATTTCCAGACGTTCCCTTGCCGTCAGTAATGGAAACCTGCTAATATGATGTCATCATCCTCCACTTCTCCAGAAAGTCGCAACTTTTTGCAAAGTGGACAACTTTCTATGTACCTGCATGAAAGCTGTGCTGATCGGCCCCCGTTGCCATGTGAGACCTGCTCCATCTGACTTCCTGAAAGATTTGTCATGTGCCTAATTTAGATATTCTATATTCTGGGTTTCCGGACCCACAGGGAAGGACATAATTGAATAGGCTGTGTCAAAGCCTCCCCCACTCCACAAAAACCTCCCAGGGACGTTGCTACCGTTAATTATCTCCCATTGCAATATGGCCTAGTTTTATAATTACTGGTCCTGCCAAATATATTACAACATACTAAAGCCCTCACCAGACGGTTATTAATTTACTGCGCGCGATCCGTCGACTGCACCAGTTGTCTGCTCACCTTATTTACAGACTGGGTAACAATATTTGCGCTGGAGGGTTTTGATTGGATTGTGTGTCACAGGCACAGACGGCGAGTTAAGAATCTGAGACGGGGAGTCTTCATTAGCCACGCATATCTCGTCGCCATTAGTGCGCTCGCTTCGGCATCAAAGGAGCGGCGGGATTGTACACAGTCGAGATTAGTCCACTTGTCGTAAGCCTTGTGAAACCAGCTGTTTAATGTCTTGCTTGGCTTCCGAGAGCAACTTCCTGAAGTATGGAGCAGGAGTACAGTCTCCAATCGGAGGCTTAGCTGTTCTTTGAGCTGAATGCCGGCGTAATCTCAACCATAATGCCGAACACACTGATGTGAAAAGCATATAGAGTTTACTAATATCAACGCTCGCTTTGGCAAGCATGGAGGTTCGAGTTGAAACACGTTGGCTTATTGGTTCAGCCGGAGAACAGTGTAGGGGAGAACTGGATCAAGAAAAACACTCAGTCTTTTGGGTTGTATGAATCGAAATTTGCGAATCTGCATTTCTAGGACTCTACAAACAATAAAATAATGTGAAACGGTAAAAAATTCAAGAGGTTTTCTTTTTCCTCTCATTACTGATGTGCTATTTTGGATTTTTGTCCACATGAGTACAGGGCTGATTGGGCTGTCGACGTCGCGGCCTTGACACGAGACAAATAGTTGAAAAAAACGTCCGATTCCACTAGACACTGTACGATTTTAACAATCTTATATTTTCACAGCTTGCCAAACAGTACGACATGGATCTGATCAACTTTGGGCCACGACATGACGTTTATTGTGTTCAGATTGTACGCCGATGATATCCGTGAGTGACCGTGCAATAATCAAACCCTATCCATTCACGAAAAAGAAACGAGTGAAACATGACCTGTCTACACTGTGATCTCCTTTATAGTGTGATCTCCTTGATAGTGTGATCTCCTTGATACCTGTCTACACTGTGATTCCCTTGATACCTGTCCACACTGTGATCTCCTTGATACCTGTCCACACTGTGATCTCCCTGATAGTGTGATCTCCTTGATACCTGTCCACACTGTGATCTCCCTGATACCTGTCTATACTGTGATCTCCTTGATACCTGTCCACACTGTGATCTCCCTGATACCTGTCTACACTGTGATCTCCTTGATACCTGTCCACACTGTGATCTCCTTGATACCTGTCCACACTGTGATCTCCTTGATACCTGTCTACACTGTGATCTCCTTGATACCTGTCCACACTGTGATCTCCTTGATACCTGTCTACACTGTGATTCCCTTGATACCTGTCTACACTGTGATCTCCTTGATACCTGTCTACACTGTGATTCCCTTCATACCTATCTACACTGTGATCTCCTTGATAGTGTGATCTCCTTGATACTTGTCTACACTGTGATCTCCCTGATACCCGTCGCCCTGGAGACATCTACGTGTTTTGGAGAAAAATCCACCAATGTTTTTTGGGGCTACAGTCCACATGTTCTTTTCACGTGTTTTGCCACCGTGGTCGCAAAGCATCTATTTTGGTGTTACAAAAATATGTAGTTTCAAACTGCATTTCATTTGGTTATTGAGATATTTAGTTCGTTTGTTAATTAGTTAATTGAAGTCATGACAAAAACCCACATTTCTGACACCGTCCGAGTTTTATCACAGGTCGTATTTGGTCACAAGACAATGACTGTCCTCAAAACGCTCCTGCAGTGTGATGTCGGATAACAATCGTCATGATTGTTGTCTTTTGTCTGTGACGGCCAGAAATCACAGTGTATAGCGTCTTAAGTCATCAAGAACTAAATAAATGGGTTTTGGTTTTGACATTTTCTAATATGGCCAATACATACAGACCCTAACATTAAAGTCCAGAAAGAAATTATTAGAACAATAAATAAAGCTTCCTTTTTGGAAACCACTAATAAACTATTTATAGAATCTTGTACATTACAATTCCTAGACATTATATACCTAGAACATTAGAAATATTATTTTCGAATGAAAAATAAGTCATCCCACCGGTTTTCAGATTTGCTTTTATGAAGAGAAAATAATTATAATTCAAGAGGATTGGCTGTCATTGAAAGAGGAAGTGTGAGAACCAATGTTAAATATAGATGCGTTTCATTTCATTATTATAGAATAGACGGAACGACAACTTAAAATTGAAATTTCAGTCACGCTTCAACAAAACAGTTTTAAATAATTATTTGTTACAATGAAAAATTATTGAAATCCAAAATAACGTTTTAGTTCTTTCTCTTCTATAGTATTACAAGAAAGGAAATAAAAACACGTGTGCATGAGCTTTTAGGCACTATAAACTGAATACACAAAATACAATTTTTGCCCTGTACATGTAACTGAATTAAACCATTCAATCATTCATAACTCCCTTTGTCAAATAACATGAATCTGGAGGTAGAACTCCTGCACTGCATGGTTTATTTTAAACATGATGCTTCATATAAACTGAGAATTTCAAGGTCAATATTGAGACATGTCAGACTCCTAAAATACCTCAATATATACTGAATAAATATAAATGGAGTAATTCACAGAATCGTCAATTTAAGAAACACATATTGTATGATTGTGAATACTTTCACTTAAAGAGTTGTCACGATATTGGAGGAGGTGATCGTTGCATCAAATGAACTATGTTTAAACAACTAAAAGAATAAATCCTCGACTTTCTGCAGCTGTCTTGGTTTTCTTTTTTTAATACAGTGATATGCTTCAAGTGAATTTGTCATATAACATACGGGGTGAGAATTTTTAATTAAAAATTCAACAGTTGAATGAATTATTCCATATCTCATCATCTTGGAGAGCCCCCGGGGTAAAACTGAGAGATGATGTAATGCTGACCACAAGTGCTCCTCTTAAGCTTCTATTCCCAGAGCTGCGGGTCGTAAATAAGATGAATTATCCACCCGAGTGCTTTAGGTGAGATACACCAACACAATCATCTGTTGTGTTTGTTGCCCGTTTGTTTCAGAGTAAAACTCGGGTTGTCCAAAACTCGTCGCCACTTATTTGTTAAACAATGTTTGGAAGCTTCCAGCTGCTGGAAACCAAAGACTGGGAAACTGCAGGCGTTAGCCACCAGTGCACTCTGTTCTGCAGGCATGAGTGCTTCACATAGCAGATACGGTTTGTTGGTTTGCCTCTCGGTGAGAACCCAGGGCTTCCTGATTGGGCGGTTCCTGCCGGAGGGGAGGAGTCCAAGAGGTTCCTGATGCCTCATGTGAGGCGTCGGACTGGATTTTCTTGAACTCTTTCTGACCTCGAAGGCGTAGCGGGGCTGCAGGGATGCAAGGGGAGCTTCTTGCAGGGATGGACGAGCTAGAAAGCCGAGTGTTCTGAGGGGTCCTGAGGGGGCCCGAGGGGTCCTGAGGAGGTCCCGAGGGGTCCCGAGGGGTCCTGAGGAGGTCCCGAGCAGTCCTGAGGGGTCCCGAGGGGTCCTGAGGGGTGCACATGAGGGAGGACCTCTGCCGGGCTTTGCTTTGTGTTTCTGACTCATCCTATAGGCTCGGACGCTGGAACCCAGAAGCTTGAAAGGATGCACATTTCACGCACCTGCAAAAACACATTTGAGTGACACCTAGCGCCTCCTTTGTTTCCGTTGACACTGAGGCCCCCACTGGCAGGCCGATCGATCCAAACGTCAATACCTATTGATACTAAGGCTCCATTCACACTGCAGGTCTCGAGGCTCAATTCTAATATTTCGCTGGTATCCAATTTCTTTGCGTGACCATTCACATTGCATTTTGAACACGACCTGTGTCAGCCCGCCGTGTGAACGTGATCACCCCCAGAGCACAGAAGAAGATGTGAAGTCACACCAAGCACACACAGGTCAGCCCCAGGGGTTCCAGATGTGACTCACTGTTTTCAGCCCAAACAAGGTAAAACCCACACACCTCAAGGAAAACATGCCCAAATCTCAGCCTGTGTAGGAATCATGCTAAACCACACAAATATTACATTTGTAATAAAGAACCACACCATAAATACACAAATTCACAAAATAACGTTAAAAGGTAAGAGAGTTTGTCTCCCCAGTTGGGGGACATCAAACATCTGGCAACGCTGGTCAACAGAGATTCACTTTCAAGTGGTTGTTCAATACGGGCAGACGGAATCTAGACAACATGACGAGGAAAGAAGGAGAGTGAGGTCAAAAAGTGAGCGCAGCTTTTAACATTTAGGCCGAGCCCATTCCTCCGGTTCCTCCCATTCCTCCCATTCCTCCCGTTCCTCCGATTCCTCCGGTTCCTCCCATTCCTCCGATTCCTCCGATTCCTCCCATTCCTCCCATTCCTCCGATTCCTCCGATTCCTCCCATTCCTCCCGTTCCTCCGATTCCTCCCATTCCTCCCATTCCTCCGGTTCCTCCCATTCCTCCGATTCCTCCCATTCCTCCCATTCCTCCGGTTCCTCCCATTCCTCCCATTCCTCCCGTTCCTCCGATTCCTCCGGTTCCTCCCATTCCTCCGATTCCTCCCGTTCCTCCGGTTCCTCCGGTTCCTCCGATTCCTCCGATTCCTCCGATTCCTCCGGTTCCTCCGATTCCTCCCATTCCTCCGATTCCTCCGGCGCTTATTCGTGACGTCAGTCACACGTCAGTCACACGTCAGTCACACGTCAGTGACGAAGCCGTCGCATGTCGAAAAACATCTGAATTGGCACCACATACGATCGAGGCCTGGCTCTGGTGCGAAAACAAATCAGAATTGAAGTTTTCACACGGCCACAGAACAGGTCGGACGTGAGTCACTTCAGAATCACAACAAACAAGAACAAATCAGAATTGGGTTGCGTTTCCCTCCAGTGTGAACGAGGCCTGAGCTTCAGGTTCTCTCCTGTATGTATCATGCTGCTGCATCCTGAACACGCTACCCTTCAACGATCATTTGTACACTTTCTTGATTTAAGAAAAAACCCAGACCTTTAAATGTAAGGGAGGAAATAGTTTTGAATTATGATAAGTATTTTCAGTTAAACTAATTCTTTGATCTGATTCTGTTATTGGTATATTGCATGATTAACGATTATTCTCTTTTAATTCCTTTTAATTCTGATTTTACTGCAAAGCACTCTGGTCACCTTGTGTGTTCTCAAAGGCTTCATAAATATATGTTGATTGATTGATTGATTGATTGATTGATTGATTGATTGATTGATTGATTGATTGAACACCTA
Organism: Blennius ocellaris; assembly: GCF_963422515.1. Classification (NCBI taxonomy): domain Eukaryota; kingdom Metazoa; phylum Chordata; class Actinopteri; order Blenniiformes; family Blenniidae; genus Blennius; species Blennius ocellaris. Next base: position 15,728,472 of record NC_137673.1, on the reverse strand, counting down.
TTTGTCCAATTTCAGAAAAGATTTTGGAGACATTTGAAGCTTTCAATGAACTCTGGGTCCTACAGAAACAGTCAAAAAATTCCTTTAAGCTGTTTAAAGATGTATACAAGTGCGATGTGTTTGACATATATGTATATATATATGACATATATAAATTTATAACATAACGAATGACACCACACGCAAAACGTTTTTCATGCAATCGACCCGATCTGCTGGAATCTTTATGGTTTTTGTGTTTTGTTTGAATGGTGCAGTGAAATATCCTCAGCTGAGCAAATCGGAGCTTAACAGCAAATATACTTGATTTTGACACAAATGAGAAAAGACGCAGAAGTGTTGCAATAAATTCTGCTAAAAGAAGTCGTGGTGGGCCAGCTGGAGAAATGCTTGGCCACCAGAACATCTTTGCACGTCTTCTTCAAATATAGAGACCATCATAAACATTGCAAATCGATCTTTTTGCATTGAGCTTTTAAAGAATTTTGCATGATTTGACTCACCAAAATCGATAGTGTACACAATATCCTAAAGGCTTTATTAGAGCAGTAATACACAACTGCTGCAGCCTCTTTAAATCATGTAAAAAAAAAAAATAGATACAATTTATTTGATTGTTGACTCAGTTTTAAGAAGAAAAATATTTTTTTACTCAGGTAAAGTAACTGTCAGAAGCTACAAATCAAAATGCGAGACTTTATTACCCAGTTTGAAAGAGTTCTTGCATTAAACATTGGAAACAGTCGGAGGGGTAAAAAAGGCCAATAAACTGGCTCCAGTCCTAAAAGTGTTGCCCTCCACTTCCATGCGGGGCCTTTACGGCCGGCCGAGCCACCTGAGGACATTTTTACGGCTTCAATTACTGAGTGCTGTTCTAAAATTAAGGCGAGCAATTAAAAGGCATACCACTTACCCAAATGATATCATTGACAAAGGTTAACAGCGAGCGTCGCCAAAGATAGTTCACGACAGAGCACGTTCAGAAAGCAGAAAGAAACTCTATAGGCTCCGTTTTTTTTTTTTTTTTTCCCTTTTTTAAGCACAGTCCCACAGCATGCGCCTTAACTGGTAAGGTCACGATATATAGTTAACCCTGCTCAGATTTTATTGCTTTGATCCCCCCAAGCAATGATCTATATCAAGCGCAGACTCCTCACCTCTATTAGCATAAACACTTGCTAAATTAAAGAAAAGAATATGGTCTTCGTTGTGCCCTACTTTTAGAAAACTCCAGTGTGATTGCACGTGGAGGGCTGGAAAAAAATGTTTACTTTCTTTTATTAAGGGGTTGTTTTTTTCCTCCATGCATTGATCAAAGGGAATAAAGTTGTACATTTAGGCACAAACGCGCTGTTAGCTTTTGTTCTTTAATTTGTCTTCAGGCTCTATTTTTGGGGAATAAAATGTGCACTCATAACAAGTTGGGAAACCTTACTACTCCTTAGCTTTGTTTCTTATTGTACTATAGTTTAAATTGAATGTCCACGCACCATATTAAACAGAAAATATGACAAAAAGCTGCTGGTAATGTGGTCTTCTGGTCGTGTCCGAGGCCCACTGACCTTTCTGCAATTCAGACCTGAAACATGCTGGTTTGTTTCCTTTATATCTAAAACCTACTGGATTGGTTGGACGGACTTTACCCAGATATTTCTCCGTATTAAACCGTCTTTAAAGTGCATTTGTGTGTCTGTAATGTGACACTGATGGAGAAAGTAGCAGTAAAACGGTTCCACTCAATAAATTAGCTACTGCCGGTTTTTATCTGTGCCAGGCATGTTTAGTGTGTGACGCTGTGAGGAAGGAGGGAAAACACTGGGGGAATCAGCAGCTACTGTTTTCCTCCCATTAAGAACCAACATCCCTGTCATTTTCTTGAAATCCCTGCGTGGCTGTGTTTTGTCCCCTCTCTTGTTATAACCCCCCCGTCAAGCAAAAAAATGCGAAGACAATGCGTTTTCACACGAAAGGTCATGGAAACGGGCCGTGCGCTGCCTCGACTTCCCAACATGCATTGGGAGTCTTTCATTGTGGAGCCGTTTTGGTGTCGTTTGTTAAAATAGTTTTGATTTTGGGCTGTGGTTGTCTTGGCTGGGGCCTGTTCGAATTGGTAAGAACAGGTGCAAACCAGTTTACTCCCAGTTCCTCTATCTTGATGTCCCGTGACTGGAAAAGTCCTGGCGGGGACAGCAGGGAGAGGAGGAAGACCTAAAAGGAGATAAAAAGGAGGCAGTAAGGCTGAGCCGGGGTTCTTTTTCATTCTTTCCCTCTGTATTCGCTTCTGTTCTTTGGTTCAGAGAAGCAACATCCATCCGTGGTGAAAGGCTCTGAGAACCCAGAAATATTTCTGTAAGTGTTTTTAGGTAGATTGCTTTGTAATAAAACTCAAGTGTTGACTTCATTCTCAAGTTTCATGTTTGGTGGCTTCAACTCACTGTGGTTTTCCATTTCCCTTACACGGGGAGTGAGCGGTCCCTCCTCGGGGGAGCGGGCCCCCAATAACAAGGACACAGTGTGCCCGTCAATCTGTCTCAGGACTTCAACGTCCATCTTCTGTGAGGTGGGCTGTTTTGCACTTAACGCAGTGACGACCGACGCGAAGGCCAACTGCACCCATTACGGGATCTGTTGTATCTTTTTGAAATGAGTGAAGGAGAATCACCAGTCAATCACAGAAACCTCTGAAACCTTTCAACATATTTAACCATGTTCCGTTTTTTTTTTTTATGGTAAAGGGGTTAGGATTGTTTACATTTTTTCGGAGCTCCTCGAAATTCTCTCATCCACAATAACTGAACTTGCCACAGTTTTGTTCAGCTGTGATGTATTATAACCAAGGTATAAAACGTCTACATCTCTAAATCGGAATAGAAAATGAAATCAGTTCTGGTTTGTCTGCTTTGAAATCTTATTTATTGGCTCGTGATGTCAAGATGCATCGTCATAAATTGGACGTCATCAAACATTTCAGGCATCGTCACCACACCGTCGCACAAGAAAGACCCAGTCACGTCCTGGACGCTGTCCTACAGCCCAGCCTTTACCAACGGGAGATATGGACCCATTTTCATTGCGTTGCCAAAAGCATAATCAAATGTATGACAAATTAAGTCAATTGATCCATCAATATAGTTTCAACATGGGACGGTGGATGAAAATCGTCTTGTTTCAATAATAGCTTTTTCTCTCAATTAGCTTTGACCCTTTAATGGGCAATCATTGGTGTCATTGGAAAAAGTACATATCTTTTGAATACATTTAATAAAAATGATAGTTCCAAAATAAATGTGTAAAAGGATCATATTGACGGGATGTCTGAAACATGAATGTATGAACATTCATAACATATGTTAGTTAGAAGAAAGATAAAGAATCTTCCAGCTGTTGAATCAAAAGAATTGATCACATATTGTCGCTTGCTCCATAAAGGGTTAAATGTGATTTTTTTTTTTTTTAGGAATGAAAACCATTCATTTTCCCCTCGACATTTCCTGTGTCATTCATCCACTGTATCCACAGCCAGTTATTGGGGAGCCTTGTCATTAGGTGTGGGTCCTCCTCCAGGCCATACAAAGCCTTTTCTTCTCCCACTCCCGTCTTTCATCTTTCATCTGCTCGCGCCCGTTAATTAAAACGCTGAATGGCGCACTTTAGGTTGCAAACAGCAAATTTTGTTGTCTGACCTTTTCCTTCCCGGCCAACATGCGACGGCGCCTTGATGAGCGGATAATGTACGATCCAGTCCGACACGGAAAATTAATGAGACCGTAGTGGAAGAGAAAAGAGGGAGTGTGTGTTTTTTTTTACTTCTTCTTTCTTTGTTTAAGGTTTGATTTACTCTTTGTGGATTATGTTGCGACTGGAGATGGAAAATGGTTAATGGCTGTAATGCAGTGATTCATCATGTGGACACTTCAATGACTGAGTGATGGAGGAGATCATGCAGGGGGGTAACCATGGTAACCAATGTGCTTGTTCTACGCAGCTATGCATAGTGAAAAAAATCCTCCTCAATCTCCTTTTCGTAATAAGTGGAATTGCACTGCTCCTCAATATCGTACTCAAAAGGAGAATTAGCATTAACGTTCCAGAAAAGTCGAGAGAGTTAGCGCCGACGACTCATATTGCTTGCCGGAGGCCTTTCAGTGCTTAAGAAAGAGGATGAACAACTCATTCATTTTAAGTTGTTGAGTTTACGTTACACGTATGCCGGTGACTGCTTCTCTCCAGACAGGCTGCAAATGAGAACCGTCCCGCCGCAGGCCGGCTGCTTCCACCCAGGACACAGAGGTCGTAGAATTCTCTCTGGCTTGAAAGTAAAATATACCCTTGTCCCTTTTTCTTGCTTTCTTTTTTTTTTTAAATTCCTTCCTTTTACCCTTAATCCAATATGTCTTCGTTTTATGAGGGCAGGAACCACCTGATGATCCACCGCCTGTGGACGAGTCTCATTAAGTAGTTTAATGGTCCCAAGAATTCACCTCTATGATCACGCTCGCATTGAAAACGCATTAAGTTTAACTGTGACGACCGACGCAGGCTCGCAGCAGTTAATACAGTAATAAACTGTTGAGCTTCTATTGAACTGGGTGTAAAAGTAAGCTAGCGTCCGTAATAGGCGTCTAAACTGGGTGGCGGACATCCAAAACTAGCATGATGCTAGGTATTTCAGCACTAATGTATGGGAACCAAGGGTTTAGGTTACCAAGAGAGAACTGAAATAACCCAAAATTATGTCGGAATATTGTCTGCAGTTATGATTTTCATGCCTAAACATTTGCAGCAAGATAAATTGGCAACATGCTAATTTACTAGCGAAGCCCCTCGATTGATTGAAAAGATATTTGAGTTTGTTATGGACATCCCTCTCTTTATCAGCAGCTTTTTAGTCCCTGATGACTGTTTCCCTTCTTCTTCTTTTTCTTCACTTGGGTTCAACTGTACTTGGAACCCGTGAACTTGCACTACTGCCATCTGCTGGTTGCATCTCGTCCATACCATTCCCACAGCTCAAAAGAAAGAAAGAAAGAAAGCCCTGTCACCAACTTTCATTCAGAAAACTAAATCTTTAATATATATATATATATATATAAATCTTCTAACTAAACTCGATTTATATAAAGCTAATCAAATTTAATCTATCAACATAAACAAAAATATCATCAGCTAAAAGACAGAACTCAATCTTGATTACAAGGAACTGGTCCTATCTCACAACTTGTCCATACATGTGGCACCTGTGCAGTCGCCTCAAATATTCCTCACCTCGGTCGATCCTGACAGCCAGAGCCTCGCCCTCCTCTGCCCCCCAATCCGGTCCAAACACCAAAAAGAAATGAACAACAGGCAACGTAGTGAAATCAATGGGTGCTGCAACAAGCAGAGGTAAATAAGCCCGTTCATCAGTCAGAAAGCTTCGATTGGCATCAGCTTCCACGCAGGAGTCGTGTTCCTGTGCGCCTTTCGTGCACAGCGGCAGCTTCCCAGCGTTCGCCATCAATCACCTGAGCTCAAAACTAATCACCATTTTCCCCCAGCCGATGCCAACACGCTAACTTTGAGAGGAAAAAAAAGTCCCCCCCCCCCCCCCCACCCCCTCATTGAGGGGGGCGCTGGGTGGTGCTTTAAAATGCTGTTGCAGCTTCTGTTTTTGGAGGAGCTGAGATATGATTCAAAGCTTTGACAATCGGATGCCGAGGAAGAAGAAGAACAACAACTATTTTGGGGGAATGACGGCAGCCCACTAGACGGGGTGACTCAACATTTAAAAGACGATTCAGCGCTTCGGCACTTCTCTGAAGTCGGTCCAAGATGGCCCCTCAAAGACAAGATACCATTGGGGGGGGGGGGGTCCCTTAAAACACCAAGACTCGTCCACATGGAGACAAAACCAAATCAAGACATGTGGCTATACGCTGACAACACTGTACTATTTAGACCAGGCCTAAATACAACAGTGAAAAGAGCAAAGCAGATAGAGACTCCTGTAGCCAGAATAAATACCTTCACTGGTGAAAAAATATCCAAAGTTCACAACGCTTCTGCTGCAGCTGCATAACAAAGCTTGTGGGGGTCGACGAGGGAGACAACTGTCAGCTTTACGTGGTCTTGAAATTAATATAATGGCAAATTATATAATCCTGACTCTTGCCATGGAGTTTGTAGTGAGTTCTAGTAAATTGCAGTGACATGTTGGAAAAGTCTGTCTTGAAAATGATTTCACAATAAATCTCACAACCATTTAACGGTGTGCAGAGAAAGTGGAGACTTTTTGTAATTTGAAAATGGAAGTAAAGATGGAAACAATGGGGGAAAAGAGAAGGCAAAATAGACTGCATGTAAAGAAGTTGCATGAAATTGTGACAGAATAAAAATCAAATTTCTGGCATTTTTAACTTGTGAGATTTTGCTGGCATGGAGAGCAGAAAAATGATGGAAGCCAAATAGAAATTTAAGAACTTTTATGTTATTTCAGGATAAAATGAGTATTAATTTATGATAATTGTTTGGTGACTTCACCAAAGAATTCACTCAAAAGAATGAAACCTGACATAATGTGCTACTTTCTCACTTTTACTTTCGCAATTGATTTTTTTTAGAGTGGACTTTAAATGTTATGAGTAGTTACTCTCTGAAAAACTGCATTTAAAGTGTGAAACATGCATAAATATTGTGAAAAGGTCAGGAGAAGTGGCTGAAAGGTCCACAAAAAGCCAGAAAGTGGAGCCTTTGTGTTTCTCCACGTGCATATGTGTGTGTCAAACTGCTTTTCCCAGCATATTAAATCAATATTGGCTCTCCGCCTCGGACCAACTTTAAAAGCTTCCCTCCTTCCAGTCGTGACTATTTAGCCATAAACTGTTTTAACACTTTTCTGGGAGATTAACAGCTTGTGACTCACAGGAAGTGATGAAAAAAATGGGCAATGGAAAACCATTGCCCATTGTCTTTGGGTGCACGGTAAAATAAGGAATCTCACGAGTTGTTTTTATATTCGTGAACTTAACTAAGCATGAGCTCACTTTTTTAAACTCGCCCACACATTTGTATCGACTGTTATTGATGAGATGTGACAAAGATGAGGAAAATGGGCATTAAAACTTAAAATTACAACAAAACATGCGTCAGATTTCCATCAATGTGTTCAGATATAGTTTCAATTACATGCATCATACAAAATTATGCTAATGTCACCTCGAAACTAGTATTATGATCGATTTCACTTCTTTTCCAAGTTTTTTTAACTCTAAATTTATTAATATATCTTGTTTTCAATGTTGCCGATGGTCATAATACTCAGGAGGCTTAGTTTTGAAATGGGCATTATATATATATATATATATATATATATATATATATATATATATATATATAGAGAGAGAGAGAGAGAGAGAGAGAGAGAGAGAGAGAGATGCTATTTTTCCTCAAATTGACAATTATTGATAGAATTATTCAGACTATTGTATTTAATTCAATTCGTCCAGTTAGATCTGAAAAGGCAGCTATTTAGAGAATTCCGATTTGTACTTTTTTTCCTTTTTTCAATTAATTTCTTTTTCTTCTTTTTTCAATTTCTTGTTTTTTTTATCTCTTATTTTTTCCCTTCTTTCTTTCTTTCTTTTTTTTTTTGAAGTTATTTATGTTGCCCTTTAAAACATGTTGAGTAACCTATGAGAACATTATCAAAGTCTTTTTTTCCTTTGATTATTCAACTGGATTAGTCTATATTTAGAATTTATTACAACTGCCAAGCATCTTTAAGTACAATTCCATTCAATTAAAATGATTAGTTCGATGCTCTGTAAGTACGACTGTAAAGCCACTGACAAAGTGTTGTTAATGGGTTTCCTTCTTTCTTTCTTTTTCTTTTTTTTACCTCAGAGGGAGTTTAACCCTGACAGACTTGCTGCATAATTACTGGATGCATGCGTAGCTGCCTCAGATTGTACCGTACGACAGAAATCCCAACATCCTGCCAGCTTAAGACTCTGGAGCGGCCCTGAAGTGCCGGCATGCAGAGTGTCGATCGACTGGTAATCCTCGCTCGCCCACGAATTAGGTCACACGCGTCACTGCGAGCGTGAAACTCAACCCCGACCGATTCAAGAGGTACGGAGAGAAAACACAGATCGGGCAGAGGAGGAAGAGAAAGCAATGAGAGGAAACGAGAAGACGGTTGACGATGGTGAAGGGAAGTGAGCGAGGAGGACGAGGGGGACGGACGAGGGGGACGGACGAGGGGGACGGACGCGGCGCCGTTTGGGAGAAAAGCGCCATTCGGTGCGGGGAGTTGCGCGGAAGCTACGCCTGTTACGAAACAAAGTGATTAATTTCGACGGTTAAATAATAAAAGTGGCGTTTTCTTTGAATGATGACTCAGCATTATTTAGGAGTGTGAAGCGTTGGTCATGGCCAGCTGGTAGATTTTTTTTAAACTACTTAGGGAATTAGCGGCGGCAACAATTGGCAAGAAACTGGATTAACTTTTAAGATTATAAGCTTGACGCGCCTCCTCCTGCTGGGTTTTTATCTCTCTCTCTCACACACACACACACACACACACACACACACACACACACACACACACACACACACACACACCAAAGGAAAAAAAAGAAGAAGAAGAAATGGCAGTAATGATGCACTGCGGGTAAAAGGTGGTTTGAAGGCCAGAGCTAATATTATAACAAACGAGGAGTGGTTCTATATATTTTAATCTGCTTTCTTATCCTTGATCAGGTTTGTCCTTTGGTGTCCGCACCTCGAGCGCCGCGGAAACAGAAAGACAAGGTCTTTATCGTAGGCATCATCGATGTTCATTAGCGCCGCCATTAACGCCCATGTCGTCCTCCCCGCCGCCGCCGCCGCCGCCGGAGGCCAAACTGCTTCCAATTTGCGGGATATCCGAGGATCTGCTTTCAGCGTAGCGTGACCTCCAGGCCGCGGAGAACGCTAGCACGCCGGTCTCCAACGACCACTTGGTCGAGCAGCAAACCTGAACGCAACAAACTCTTTTGGAAAAGCGGTCACCATGGCAACGGTTGGGCAAAAAAAAAATTCACAATGAATAGAAATAAGTGGAGGGTAACGCTAGATGTGATTCTATGCATTTATTTCGCAACAACACATTTTTGGTTACTGAATGGAATCGGTCAGAAATGTCGTTTAGGCCTCAGCTGTTGAAAATGAACATTTTCATGCAAATGATGGTACGAGTAAGAGTATTTTCTCAAAATATTAGTTATAATATATAAAAACCGACCAATTTTCTAAGTTAAAATGCAGCATAATTACTAAAAGAGCCATTAACAATTCTACCGAATAATCTGATGACATCTTGAAGTGCTTGGTGTGAAAATAAATGCGCAGTGGCATAAATCTAATCAACACATGTACATGTGATGTTTTTTTAATCTGGCAAAAATTATTCTTGTTTTTTTTAAATGGCTCACCAATTTCTCCATTGTGCTACATCTCAAATTTAACGTTGCACTTTTTGTATATGACTGATGATGTTTTATTTATTTGTCTATAATGTATTCTTTGGGTTTCTGCCAGACACATTGCATTACATGTTAGATTCTTCTCTGCGAACGCCACACCAGGTGTTAGCCACTCTCTTCCCACACCTCTTCTTCAGACCTCGCCTCATCTAAAATAGGAAAACGTGCGAACGAGTCAATGGAAGTGAAGTCTACTTGCTGAAGGTGCCGCGAGGTTGCTCAACTTCCTCGAATGCAAACGAACAATAAACCCCAAAGTGATTAAAAATAAATTAAGGTCTTTCATTCTTCAACAAATATGGCAGAAATGCAGCCGCTAATGACGTCCCTAATTTGCATTTGCAAACAGAAAAGATGGGCCCAATGTCATTATCATAATAATAATATACCTGGATAGTGATGGCAAGTTATTAATTAATGCATAAATAGAGAAGTTATTATGTTTTAATTGTGAATATAGTAAAGTATCACCCTATAATTCACCTCTTGCTGAGATTTTTAACTACAAACCAGTGATTGCTTGAATTATCCTCATTAATTTGTTATTTTCACAAATTTACTTTTACTTTAGTCGGAGTAAGACAAAAACGTCTGCGACTAGAAATGTTTGTACGATCTAATTTGCTATGTAGCAGCTAGCAGTTGTGTAGTTTTCCATCACGGGGGACCTACATTTAACAATATGGAGCAGATAATTGAATAACTGAGCGTATTCCTTTGTGACAGGGACATGAGCCGTCACACAACATGGGATTGTTTTCTAGAAATGGCTTCATTTCCTCAAAAAGCTTTAATGTACAGAACAATGTTCACACAGAAATTGCAGAAGCAGCAACACCTGGTACACAATATCACCTCAAAAATCATACATTATAGAATAAATATCATTAATTTGCGACGCAACAACAGTTTATTTGCCGTACAAAATTGTTTATGCATGAACTTATTTCTGAATAAAGTTATCAAATTATCAAAGATTATTCGAGATGAAGAAACTAAAGAGATTGTGGCACAAAAACTGTAATTTAACCAAAGCAATTATCACATAATAAGTTTATTTGTTACACAGAAGTTGAGTACGTTGAGATTGTACAGGAACGGCTTTGTTTCCTGGACAACAAATATTTATTACCCAATAAAATCTGATTTTAACTGCATGAGCAGTTCAGTTTGATGTACCGGTGTGTCCTGGTGTCACTTCCACCCCTGTTGGTGCCACAGGGTGGGTTTCAATGTGAGCAGTGACACGTTTTTCATTTTCAATTTGTTTCCTTTATTGCCTTAAAGATGCACCATTTGTCAAAAGTACACCTGATTGAAAATTCAAAAAACTCCAAATGAGACGGTACCTGTGCTGTTACGATGGAGAACGTTCCACTAGATCCAAACGGAGCTGCGCCGATTGTCTAAATGGAGACTTTTATCATTTGTGTGGAGAAAATCCACACTGACGTGAGGATGAAAGAGAAAGTGGCTCCATGTGGCGGTACCACATGTACCTGGAATCAAAGTGTTGTTACACTTGAGGTGAAACCCTGTCAGGCTTTTTCTTGGGCATTTCTGTAAAAGTCCCTCCGCGGCCATTAAGCTCCGCTGTGCCGTCACCTGAGCGTTAGCGACGCGGCGCCGCCGCCGAAAGAAAAGAAAATCCTCCTTGTTGATGTTCACAGATCACCTCTTACCTCCTTTGATCTGCGACACGATTTGGACGCTTTAAGGATACGAGGCACGTCGGGCACACGCTGTGCGCCGGCGCCGCCACTCTTTGCTGATCTAAATTGTCTGCTAAACCGCATGAGGCGGATGCGACGACCAGACGTAATCATCAAAGCCCCCCCCCCCCCCTTCCATCGCCCGCTCTCGGTTGTTTCCATATGCATCACACGATTGGCAAGTCGATGGAGGTGGTAGGTGTTCAGTCCCCCGCCGGTGCTTGATCGAAAGCACATGTGGCAACGGTGTTCCTCACCTGGTGTGCACTTGTGTGTGCGTGTTCGCCAGAGGAAAATCAATGGTGGTGGCTGATACGACATCCAAGTGGCAATTGTGCTTCGTTTTTTTTGTTTTTCCTTGTTAGACCTCGGTGGTGGGGGTTTCTGGGAAATCAGCGCAATTCTCGGCCGTCTCAGACCAAAGATGTAATGGTGGGTAAATGTTTAGGAAAATCCCGGCCGCAGCTTCAATCGGTCGGGCTTCGGCAACAGTTTGATATTTGGAGAGTCATAGCGTCAGCTCAAACAAACCCAGAGAAATGTAGCATGACATATATGTCCGTGTGACGCCGGAAGGCTAGCGTAAAATGCTCTTCTTTTATTTTGGGTTTAACGGCAGTTTGCATCCATGAAGTTGTGTTACCGCCACCTGCTGGTTCCATCTATCTCTATAGTTTCTCACTGCTCTCATCTTCCCTCATGGCTGTTTCACTTCTTCTTCTTCTTCTTCACTTTGCACCGCTTGTGCAATCAGGCCGAGTCGGCGAAGGTTCAGCTCATAGTCTGCAAAAACGATTATTTAAAATTAGCCTTGGTGAGCGGTGAACAGTGTGAGGGCTTTCTATCCACGTCCAACTCGCGGTAGGGTCGCTGCTTTCCTTTTGTCTTGTGTCACTTCTGGGGGCCGAATCAGCTCCTTTCATACTTCAAAGTGGAGCAGCAACGTTTCGGGGGAACCTGCATGCTGCAGAGCGTCGTACTCATGTCCGGTGTCGTCCAACTGGCCACCGTCGATCCAGAGCAAACTTCCAGACGCGAACAACACAGAGGAGCAGCTCACACTCTTGAACTCCGGGAAAAAGCCGGCACATTAAGACACTTTCCGGCTCGCTCCCTCCACCCGTCCACAGGATGACTTGACTCATGTTGCCATGGAAACAGGAATTACCAAAAGCTGAATAATATCTGGATGGAGGGCAGAGAGAAGGGAGGGATAAAGAGATGTTACTTCACTACAGAACCCAGGAGCTTTTCTGTGCACTTTCCAGATATATATATATATATATATATATATATATATATATAGTTTTTTAGGGGGGGGGGGGGTTCTCTTTTCCAAGTTAAAGGCCCAAAATAGCAACAAAAAACCCCCCAAAACAGGAATAAACCCTCAAAATGAATCATCAACTTCTCTTTATTGTTAATTCTGACACAAAATAACAGGAAAACACATTTCTATCACAGAGTGTATGCTTATATGTAACAGCATCCCTCAAATAGAATTATTTTTTTTAAGGTACGAATCGCAGTGTGATTGTAGTTCAGAAATGATGTTTCCGTGCATCGCGAGAGAAAAGTCAAATCGGTCATTGAACAAGAATAGCTTGAAGGTAAGAAAATAAAACACAAAGATGTTAGTTTGTCAAAATGATCTTGTCATCAGGATACTAGGCTGTATTATCGTGGAGCCAAACTGTTAGCACATGAGCTAAAATGTTAGCACTCCATACCTTTAGCTTTGGATAATGCTTATGCTAATAGTTGGCTGACTCAATCTCAGGAGAGTAATAAAATCATAAAAGTAATCCACTTTTAATGTGCTACTAGTAGGCAAAAGTAGTTAGATTACAGTGAGGCGAATCAGCGCTAAGGAAAGTATTAAGTATATATTTTGTCTAATTTATTAGGATTTACGAGAAACCTAATGCGATGAACCTGTAACTTCTTATCATCTCTCAGCCCGGTGTCGTTCCGCAGGGCGGGGCAGTTTGAAATGATAAAGATTTTTGCCGTCATCATCAGATTTTCACGACACAACTTCCAGATAATCACTTCTTCTACAGCCCCCCCCCCCCCCAACTCCCCCACTCCCACCCTTTCGACTCATTCTTCATAAGTCCTTGGGTTTGTTCAGTTCAGTGGGAGAAAACTTGCTTTTTGTTTTTTTGTGTGGCACGTTTCCATCTCTCATCACTCCAGCCACGCACATCATCACACACGCCGCGCTGAGTGCACGCACGTGTTTGGTTTTTTTCCTCCCGACCGCCTCCTCCAATCAGAACTCATCTGTCAGGAGCGCGATCGCTGCGTTCCTCTCCCTCCGCTTCTTATCGCCGTTACAAGGCAACGTCTTAAGTGGGGGAACTGCAGATAAGATGAGTCGCAGGAATGAGATATCACCGGCTAAAACCCAGATTTAATTTGCGATGGAATTTCCTAAACACGGGGTGCAGGTAGCACTTCGGGGGGGGGGGGGGGGGGGGGGGGGGGGCACTCCATCTGGGCAAACAATTGCTCTCCGCCTGTGACAACAATTCCTAATTAGTTCAGTGTGATTAACTGGAGGTTTTGAGTCGAGTCCCAGACACCAAGAAGCCACAGGTGCACGTCGGGCAGTCGCACAAAGAAACAGACACATGTGATTTGTTTGCGTTACACGAGGTCGGGGTGGCGACAAGCCCACGTTTTTAGAATCAGGCTTCGTCCGCGTCAATGAGACGAAGCTGGTTTTACTCCAGAGAGTGTCAGAAGGGGATGAACGTGAGCTGGGCGGGGTCAGGGGGACGCCTTGTCTTCGCAGGACTTTGGCCACAAGTTCAGTTCTGGTAACTGAAGGATAAACACATCAATATTGGTACATTACTGACTGTTTCACTTGAATGCTTGGTGTCTTTTACTTTTTTCAGCACAACCTCACCTATGTGATTCGACAAGTATTTACTTATTTTGACATACTGGGTGAACACACTGGAGAATTTCAAAAGAATGAGTGGGAAAAATTGAGAGCCACAAACACGGTTAATGAAACATTTTCACTACTATCCAATTAGTATGTGTACGAATGAATGCACAAATGTGTCACGGTTCACACTCAGAGAAACACGGAACCAGGGATACTCTGAGTACTTTAATAAAAGACGTGGCAATGAACACAAACCAAGAACACAAGCAAACAACTCCAAGAGCCAGAATTACAGACGTACGGACTAAACCTAGAAACAACAAACTAAACCCATCAAGCAGAAGTCCAGAATCAACAGAACCACTACACAGACTAAGGAACCACCCCTACAAACTTAACGCAGGACAAAACAGACTGAGGCAAGGCAGAGCAGGGTACAACTAACAGTAGGGAGTTTTACGGTCCGACGGCAAGTCTTCATCTGATGCCAGCTTTATTGAGAGAGGTGCATGCTGGGAGAAGCCACACCCTGCTGCAGGTGAGAGACCTCAGGTAATCAATACTCCACTCCTCCACCTCACAGCATGCAGGACACGCCCACCTAGGAAAGAGGAAAGGAGGGAGGGGGGAGGGAACAATGCTGCCACGAGGCAGAGCCAGAGGAGGAGGTCATGACATAATGTATCCAGAAAAACACATTTATATGCAACTGTTTCTATACAATCAATTCCCAGGAGATTTTGTAACAATATGCATTTTTATAGCAGTCCAATACAATATATATATATATATATATATATATATATATATATATTCCTTGTGTGTTTATTATTATTATCATAGTTTTGATTAGGTCTGGAACAGGTACCAAACATATTTCACTGCAGGGGGGCTGTTGTCGTCTTCCCATACCCTCATAGCAACAGCGATGCAATTTACTGATTGGCTGATTAGTTTGTGGACTTTTGATCAATAGGAAAGGACTGTCAGGTTTCTACTGTTTCTCTTTGCCACTGACTCACACAGAATCAGCTGCTTCACCATTAATTCCTCTACAACACATGGTTTTTATTTTTATCCTAGCTCTGGTTTGATTAGGCCTCTCAACAACATTTAAAAACTGATTTAAAGTTTAAACCATTTGAAGTGTGAGTGTGGCTGTTGCTTCCTGCTACGTCATGCAAATGAGCAAAGTGTCACTTTATGCAATTTTGTCAATTGACTCCTGCCGCATGTCGTCAGAATACCAAGAACTTGTTTGGGGTTTGTACTGCCACGTTACGCAATAAGGATGCAATATGTGATAATGTAATACACGTTTAACTCATTAAGTAACGGCCCTGCATTTTGTAATAACCTGTTACATATTGAAACCGTTATTACAATATGTGGGTTAAATGAATTAATGCACTCAGTGGCACTTTACAATCTCGTTTCATTTCCTCAAGAACAAAAAATGGCTGGTTTAAAAATCTACCAGCCATTATTACATTTTCTTAAAAAAAAGTGGAACAGCCATATTTTGTACTAACTGTTGCAATACGGAGAAAACGAAGTTATCATACAATATGGCAAAGTTTATTACAACATGCATTAAAGAGTTGTATCAATTTTTAAAGATTTTATACAATCCAGCATCAAACACATGAAAACAGAAGACAAAATGTACTTTGTCCTCCCACTGAGTTGAGCCTCATTCTTTCCGATAAAAAAACGAAGTCTACACACATCAAGAGCATGAATCCTTCCAAACTGCTCCACTTAGAAATGTCACTTCTTGCCACATGCTAGCGTTAGCCGCCGCCGCATGGAGGGGATCCCTCGGCGCGGCGACATGCTAACTCATGTGGAAAACATCAAAATGAAGAAAAAAAGATCCATCATTAAAGAACCGGCTTGGAACATCCATTCTTTCATTCCGATGTTTGCTTTGAATATTCAAAAATCCCTTTCATCCGGAACCTTCCGCACAGACTCGTCACTCTTTGCCAACAACTCCTCTGTGCGCGTTCATCTTTAAAAACCCAGCCACTCTGATCAAAAGGTGATAAAAATAGAATGGAGATGAAGGCGACAGATCGGATTCCGCACTGTATTATGCATTACAAAAGAGCCGCAGCGCACCCTTTACCTTCTTTGCATCTTATATCCCCAAACTGGGAGGAATACCTTTTCTATAGCTGCTGGAGGAAGACCTATAGCAGCCATTTATCTCCAACGCACACACACCGGAAGCCTTGAACGTTCCCTTTGACTAACAAGTGGAAAACAAAGACGGGGCTTAACAGGGATGCTTTGCAACATATTTTTACCCTTCTTTTTTTTTTCATTGCAAAGATACTGTAAATTTGCTTGTCACAGCATGTCAGGGAGAACGCTAGCCCGTTAGCCACCAAATGAGAGGCGAGATGACTTTTTGCACTGGCCCTTTGTCGCACAACGAAAAGTGAGTTTTCCAGAACTTCCCATGTCCTTGTCACTCTAACTTCTAAATAGTGTGGCACCAGTGGAGTGGCACCAAGAAGTTTTCAGAAAAATACCATTTCTATCATAAGTGAAAGCAGCTCAAACAACTAACGATGCTCAAAAAGGGAAAATAACTAAACAATCTCAAAAATGGTTAGAATAGCTAAAATGGGATGTGAAGGTAAACAAGGAAAAATACAACATTAGCAAATAAAATGGCCAAAATTGTGAATGAAAAATGTCTAAAACTATAAAAAAAAACTGCTAAAATATATAAATTGGCAAAAAAAAAAAGAATTAAAAGTTTGCATTTGACAAAGGGACAATAAAGGAAAAAAGGTGCAAAGGATAAAGCTAAATGGCTAAAATCTAATAAGGAAGGGTTATCAAAATTAGTTATCATAAATGCAACCTAAAGTGCACTTGTGTATGTGAACACATACGATAAAGACAATTTCACCAGATGTGTTGTCTTCATTTTGACGGTCAGATATTTTCCAGGCAAATTTCCTTCTTGAAAGTTGTAAGAAAAAAAAAAGTTTCTTTTAGTAATAAAGGTTGTAGACCCCTCCTAATTCGCCCTTTTCCCTTTGCGTCCTCTCTTTGAATCCCACTAGTCTCGCCCTGGATGTTTTTCCTTAATCAGACGTCCCAACGGTTGCACGAAACCCAGCGACATCTCAGAAAAAAAGAAAAAAATCAGATTCAGTTCCCTCCCCGAAGACCCCGGCTGCACTCCCTGCTCTGCAACGTTCCTTTTTTTGGGAAAACAATTAACGAGTCGCTGGCCTTCTATCTCAAAGTGGAACCAATTTGCTTTGGGGATTAGACACACTTGTGCCATGCCAGACTGTCTTTGATTGAGCCGGTTGATACGGGCATTGAGCGGCGGGCGGCGGGAGCCAATGGGCTGCATGTGACACTTTTTGAGATCGCAAAGCAGATGTTGCAGGAGGCCGTGAGACGGTGCTTTCTTTCCAAAAGTGTTGAGGCTCGTTAGAGCCCGGTATGTAATGACGATCCAAATTATAGAATAGAATACCATAGAACAGAATAGAATAAAATAGAAAAGCTTTATAGTCATTGAAACACCGTACAATGAGATTACAAGGTGCAGCTCTCTTTAAAGTGCCGTTTTATTAAAAAAAATTTATATAAAAGAATGTGCTGATAAAAGCAAAACTACAATAAAAATAAATAGATAAAAAAGCTCATAAAATGGGAAAAACAACACCAGTCAAATATTGTTGAGTGCAGTAATGGCTCTTGCATATAAAGAGTTTCTTAGTCTGTTTGTTATTGCTGTTAATGTCCTGTAGCGTCTGCCAGACGGTGACTGTGTGAAAAGTGCAGAACCAGGATGGGTTCTTGAGGATCTGCTGGGCTTTGCTGCTGTGCAGCTGGAGAACCAAACCAACACAGTATGGAAGAATGCTCTGAATGGAGCGTTTGTAGAAGGACACTAACAGTTCCTGTCTGAGGTCCTTGTTTTTTAGTATCCTCAGAAAGTGAAGTCTCTGCTGTGTCTTCTTGATGATGGTTGTTGTGTTGGCACTCCAGGTAGGGTCACCCTCCATGTGCTCGCCCTCCACTCGGTCCCCGCCGGTGAACAGAGGCGGAGTATCTGTCTTTTTCCTTCTGAAGTCAACGACGATCTCTTTTGTTTTGTTGACGTTGAGGAGCAGGTGGTTCTCGGTGCACCACTCAGACAGCCTCTCCACCTCGTCCCCTCTGGAGATTAGCCCCACCACGGTGGTGTCATCAGCAAACTTTATGATGCTGTTGCTGTGTGGCGGTTCAGTCATGTGTGTAGAGGTTGTAGAGAAGGGGGCTCAGAACACATCCCTGTGGGGAACCGGTACTAAGACTGATGACTGAGGAGACATGGGGGCCCACTCTCACCCTCTGAGGACGGTCTGTCAAAAAGTCTTTGATCCCTCTGCAGACAGAGTCAGATATGCCCAGGTCGTATAGTTTTGACACCAGTTTGTTTGGTAGGATTGTATTAAAAGCAGGCGTACGTGGGTCCCTGATGTTCCGGGTGGGACTGAGCCCTGTGGAGGACTATTCTCATGGCGTCTTGCATTGACCTGTTAGCCCTGTGTGCAAACTGGAGAGTCAAATCCGGGTTGTAGGATGGAGGGGATGTATGCCCGGACAAGTTTCTCAAAACATTTAGTGATGATGTGTTAGTTCCACCAAATTGATATAAAATATACTATAATAAAACCTGTAACGTAATAACGAGTCGGTAATGTAACAAAAGTGCTGGACCCGAAATGTAAGAACATTTCCAGAAGAAAACGCAATTGTGAATGCTGAAGGTTGAAAAAAAACTGCTCTCCTTTGATCTCTGCATTTCTTTGCTCTCTGCTTTGATCTCCATGAGGTGCCTCTCTCATCTGCTTTGTATGGGACTTTTCTTTTCTCCGTAGTTTTTTGCGATCTATTCAGAAACTGTTAATGACGGAAAGAGCACGCAGCAGAGCAGTCATTTCACGAACAAGCTGCGCATTTTGATATTCAAACAGTTCAAATCGGTTAAAGATTTTACGAGATATAGTGCAGTGGCAAATAAGTCAGAATAATAATAATAATAAAGCTTTGGTTGGCACACTAATGTTTGACTGCCTACAGCATTCACACCAAATCATTTAGAAATCCCCAAATTAAATGGTCAACAATGAAAAAAGATTGAACAAGAATTAAAATTTTATCTGTTCAATGCTTATACAATGCTCGTACTCGTCAAAAATGCTTTATCCGTACTGGATAACTTGTCTGTAACAAGTATCCGGCTCATCCCTGGTATATAGATATACATAAAAAAGTCCAAACTTTTCTCACTCATTCTGTGTTATTCAAATGAAAGCAGGTCATGTTCAAGTTCAAACCATAAATCATTGACTCATTTCATGAAGTTAAAATATTTTCTCCTGTTCCACAATGCAATGTTAAAAGTTTTTAAATTTTGGGTTTCGGGTTTCTTACATTATGGGCCAGTTATTACAATTTGGGTTTTATTTAAAATTCTTATATAACATTTCAGGTTCTGTTGCATTATATTTGCTAACATTTTGGATTGTGGTTTCACATCGGGCTCTAGCAGGGCTTTAGGAACAAAATTAATTAGGCCCGTTTTGAGGAGTTTTCCTCCCAGCATCATTTGCATTTTATCTGAATACGTTGATGCATTTAGCGGCGGATGTAACTCGGCGTTGTCGAACGAGCATCTGAAATGTTGTGTGGAGAAATCCCATTTCAGGGTTCGGTGGCTCTTCTGCAGCCGCTCATCCGGGAAGCCATGAAATATACGCGTCCATGTAAAGCTTGTCTATTCAATCAATTTCCCCCTTTTTTTCAATTACTGACATTACTTCTCGGTGCGATGCTGGTTCCCCCCCTCCCTCCCTCCCCCCCACCTCCCTCCCACCACAAGATACATGAAACAAGTTTTGGGTCGATCACAGCCGAGGACAATTAGGGCGACTGCATACAAGCTGATGTATTTTCCTTCTTTGTTTGGGCTCTTTTCACTTCAGCGGCATTTTGGCGCTGAAAAAGATGACCTTGTGCACTTGAAACTGCGACACACACAGAACCCCATTCAAAGAAGCTGTAATTCAGCACCGACAAAAGAAAACACCAGAGTAAGACTCATCAAAAACATTTTTTAAATATTTTTTAAAAAAAAGCCTCACCTTGGTGAGACTATCAAGATTGACAAAGTTCAGATTCATAGAAAAAAAAGACAAAATGCAACCAGGGAACAAATAAAAAAGGTTAATGACTCTTATGCACAAAACATCATCTGCTAATTTTTATATTTCTTCTCAAACTGTAAGCAGGTTTGCTTGTTTAATAAAAGCACAGGATAACATTTTAACTCCATTGACCTTTATATTTGCTGCACAAACTAAACCCAAACTCAAAACATCTTATGGAGCAACAGGAAGAAGAAAAATAAAGTGGGGATCTTCACGATGAAGGGGTTTCTTGTTTGAGCCCTGATAGTTGGATCTGTTTGGAATTTGTATGATCTTCCCGTGCAGGAATTGTCTTTGTATTCTGGAGTTTTTACAATAATCAAAAGCACATTTGACTTATTGACTCTAATATAGGACGTTCCTGACTGTTGGCCAAAAAAGCTAATCTCACTCTAGAATTGTATATCAATGTATATGATCGTTTATTATTTAAAAACATTTTTTTTTCCGTTTTTGGCCTCTTATTTTTATTGTGATTTTTCCAACAAATCCCAGTGAAGAGGCCTCAGATTTCTCCTATAGCTCCGCCCCTCCTGAAAGGCTTCGGTGCCCCGCAGTGGATTCCACCCACGTATTGTTGTTTCTATCCTAAGACTCCGGATCGGGGTGATTTTAGCATTCGATTTCCTTTTTGGATCTAATTAAAAAACACACATTCACACATGTTGGTATTGACGCTCCACTCCAGTCGTTCCGTGTCTTGGTCGTCTTCTTCCTCATTTGGGTTTTAACCGTCTACATTTTTACTAACCGCAGTCATCGTCTCATAAATCTGTCTGAATTTCTCTCCATTGAAAAAATTATGTACAAATTCTCTCTGTCCCTGTCAAAGAACCACCTTAGAGTGAACATGCATTAGATACCAGTTCAAATAATACATTAAATAGTATATATTTAGTAATAATATTACAAAACGTGGATCGTTACCAGCCTGCTTCACTGTCTGGTGTTTCAGTTTCTCTGGTGCCCGTGTTAACTGGTGACTTCTGCCAGCAGCCTTTAGCAGCAGCTAATGTTAAAATAAGACAAATAAATGGGACAACGTGGAGAAATGCGGTTCAACTGTGTGTTTCCAGGACGGCTACGGACTTTTTAACGTCTGCTGTGAAAAGGGGACGTTCGAGGAAGCTGGTCACAAGCTAACAGAGAAACAAGTTAATCCAAAACACCGCAGCTCCGCTCCGGAAAGTTAGCGGCCTGGCGTCGGCCGCTGTCATATTGTCTACTCGAATTAGCTTGCTTAGAACCTCGGTCTAGCGGTGACCATGAAAGTTCCGGGTGGCCGGGACTAAAACAGAGTTTAAAAGTGTCAAAAGCCAGATGAGGGTCAAGTTGAGAAAGTTTGAGTAAGAAGTAGTGGAAAAGCTAGCTAGTTTATGACTTCGGTGAAAGGCACCCGATTGAATTACTGATGACTTGTTAGAAAACCTCCTCACTGCTCTCTTTGCCATTGAACTCATTGACCTGGATTTGCTCCGTTTCCTTTTATTTATATATATAAACATTTCACAGAATGATAGATTTTCATCCATCCAACCACCAAAAGTGCTGCTAAATGACAGAAACAGATCAAAGAACAGTTACCAAACGACTAACCAACGCTGCCCAAGGCTGAGATGTTCGACTTTAGCTTGCGTTCGTTGGGTTCTCTATCCCTCCCGCTGCATTTATGCATCAAAAAATACCATCAAAGGAAAAGCCTGTGCCTCATGGACCTCCTCCCCCATGATGATTCTCACTGAGCCAAAAGGTTACTGCATGCATCGCTGTGGAAAAACGATACAGATACTCTGGTGGCTTTAATCTACAGTGAGAGCGAGGGCTGCTGCATGAAGTGTGGCACATTTTAATTCAGAAAGCCACAAGCCTTGGGGGGGGGGGGGGGGGGGGGTTCGGGCACTTTCTCCTTACTTCTGACCTTCTGGTGTTTGGTTTTTTGTTTATACTTCCTGTGGAAGAAAGATGGGTGAGAAACGGCCAAAATGATCAAATGCATTAGAGCCAGAATCGATAATTCAGATATGGCAAGAGTCTAAAAGAACGACTCTTTGGGATGAAGTGTTGGCTTCACTACCTCGGTGTTGAGTTAAGGGGTGAGTCACCCACTTCACCCCCCCCCCCTCTCCCCCCCCGCCGTCGGACAAACGCGTCCATGCGCGGCAGAACTGTGAAGAATCTGTGGTTGAACCAGTCAGCAATCGCTAATCTGGCACCATCTCTTTTTGTTATTTAGAAATCCAATGAGTCAGCTCCACCATCAGTGTTGTGATTGCGTAATCGCGCTAGTGACATTAGCTGGAAGGGTGTGTGTGCGTGTGTGTGTGTGTGGGGGGGGGGGTTACGGCTGATCGGCCCCAACACTATATCCATTGTGTGACACTTCCAGACTTTGTTGGTGTTTGTCGGGAAACATGAAACAATAGCATGCATCTATTTATTGCCTGGACTCAGCAGTTCGTTTGGGCTAATTGGCACAGATGATTCATTATTATATAACCCGTGACTGGCTGCAGTAAATTGGAATTAGCTGTGCAAAACGCTAAGAAGGATTCATTCTGCCACGTTGGTGCACAGCCTGAAAGACACTGAGTGATCGAGTAGAAAGTATTAGTTGTATTTAAAGGTTAGAGGGACGTAAGGATGCTAAATGGTGAAGACTGTTGGGTAAACGATCTGTTGGAGGTTATTTTCATCACACAGTAATTGTGTTCAGCGATTTAGATTTGAACTAAAATAGTGAAAAGGACTAAATACTGCTAGAATTGCTAACATACTGAAACTGAGAAAAGAAAAAACAGCGAAATGTTTTAGCAACATAATAATATAGTCACGGCAGAATTCTAAAACTGCTAAAGGCAGTTAAAAATATACAATCTGCTGAGGTAGCGATGGGTTGTAAAACAGCTAAAAATAGCTAAAACTTCAAATGACGCTTAAAAATGCATACTGCAAAAACAGTTTCATTATATCAAATCAATAGCAAATTTCTGCTAAAACGGGTACAAACTGCTAAAACATATAATAAATATATCTTGAAAGGCTAAAATTGCCACACATGGCGAAATCAATTAAAACAGGTATAACAGATACCCGCTGTAGTGGCTAATGATAATGGAGGCAGAAGCTAAGCTGTGCTAACACTGATAGTATGGCTACAGGAGGATCCAACATTGGTCTCCATGGAAACGCAATGTTTCCGGGTGCAGCGGTGTGGTCAGGGTGGGAGAGATTGATCAGACGCTTCTCTTTGGTCAAAGTTTTGTTCCATTAAATCTCAAAACCTTTGATCACAAAGGCTGAGGCTTGTCGAGGCTTTGTTCACATCCCCGCGTGGATTCTTCCTCTCATTTTCCCTCAGACAGAAACACACACACACACACACACACACACACACACACACACACACACACACACACACACACACACACACACACACACACACACACACACACACACACACACACACTCCTTTATTGCCTGAGAAAGAACAAAAAAACAAAACCTGGATGCTCTGAAAAGTTTTAATTACCGCTAAAACGGCGATAATGCAGCTTGAAGAGACGAATCCAAGTCCAAACGTTGTACTTGAGAAAGCAAATGCAAGGAGACGAGGACTGAAGGGCCGTCGAGGGGTCGATCGGGCCGGCTGAGCCCGGAGAGTGTTTTCAATGCGCTGACTTCGCCGGCACAAACATGCTTCCAGCCACTTGGCCCGAGGGACGCCGGCGCCAAGAAACAAAGGCACGTGCAGCCACACTTTCAAAACAATCAATGCTCTCTCTGGAGCGATCCATACGCTCCATATCCGCGAGACGCAAAGAAACCTAAAAAAACCCCATCAATTATCGTGTCAAATGTAGGATTCAGAAGTTGAGTGACGAGCTGGGTGCAGGAGCCACGTGCTCTCTTTTATACTTGCACAAACAAGCTGTGCTTCATCTGTATCCACCAGAGGCCATTTCTTTTTACTTTGAGAGGGAAAGAGTGTGAGGGGGGGAGCGGGTGGAGGGGGGGAGTGGGGGAGGTGGGGGTGGCTGTAGAGCTTGCTAGCTAACGTACATAATGAAAAGTGCAAGCTCTGTCATTTTCTGCAGATAAAAGTGTTCTGATGAGAACCGGAGACAATAGCGGTGCATTAATCTCCTTGACGTGCCGAGCCGGGGCTTTAAAACACTCACTGCCCCCCTCCCCACCCCCCCCCCCCCCCCCCCCCACCACCACCACCACCACCCACCTCCTCGTTCAGAGCCCCCGCCTCCACTCTATCCACGGCTAACTGAGAGTATCCGTCCACAAAAAGACACGTCTTTAACAGAATAAAATTCATCTGTGAAGGAAAAAATATAAACGTGCTTTGTTCGCTCTGCTTTAATCACATAGGAATGGTTTCACATTCTTTATCTTCTTTAGCGATGTCTTTTCTGTGCCGACACCACTGCTAAGTGGCTAGCTTACGGTGCTACGCTAGGGCCGTCGTCGTCCTCTATGAAAACTCAGTGAATAAAACCGAAAACTGAAAGAAACAAACAAAAACGACACAAAATTGATGTTGTTTTGTCGCCACCAGCCAGAATGGATGATTTTAGCACATGGCCCATATGTTTGACCCAAAATGTTCCTTGTGGCTCTCTTGCGCCACGTTTTAAGTAAATGTACTCTTCCGGTTTATTCCATAATGTTTCTGTCACACAGGTCTGCTGCACACGGTGATCAAACAGTTTTGCGGCGACACGAAGCCGTGCAGCGCCGCCGCCGCCGCCGCCGCCTCTTGTCGTGACCTTCATGGCGCCGCCGTGGCTGACGACCACGACCAGCTCCAGAACAGTGAATACTGCAGGTGCCCTTTCAATACGCCCGTATTCTCTCACCCGTACCTCATGCAGAGGAGGGATTGGTCTCTTACCCCGGGGATATGAGGCGGCCAGTATTACGAGCATCATTACTCCGCCGTTACAAACTGTGTACTGAGATCGTCATGAATATCAAAGTGTATGTAAAGAAACGGAAACGATGCCAGGTCTGTCCCTCCCGAGATGAAAACAGCAAAACAAGTACCTCTTGTGTGAAATGCAACAATTACATCTGCAGAGAGCACACACTTACATTCTGCCCATCATGTGGAGAGCATTGGAAGTGTTGAACATTGGAAATGTCAGAAAAAGGTGCAAGTTAATAAAAAAAAATGCACAGGGAAAAACTTGAACACAATAATTCTTAAATGTATTGATGAACTTAAAAATGCATTGTTACGACTGTTCTATAAAAACAGGTCTCAAATATATTGATGAAATCAAAAACACATTATGTCTGTTATATAAAAACAGTTCTCAAATATATTGATGAAATCAAAAATGCATTGTTATGTCTGTTTTATAAATGTTTATATAAGCTGTAATAAAGTTGTTTTTGGTTTAATCTGTTTTTGACTGTTTTGGGTGGATTTACACAGTACGGGTCAAAATGACCCGCAACATAATCAATGAAATTGTTTTTCAACACAATACAAGGGTTAAATTGACCCCTTGCTCCAGAGCAGCCTGTCGCTTGTTTTTAACACAAACCGGGCCTGAGTGGCAATTTTGTTTTACAAACTTCCCAATAAATAAAAATCTCCAAAAATGTGGTTGAGAAGAATGTTTAGAAGAATAAAGCCTCGTTTCCACAGTACAGAATCTGACGGTACGGTTTGGGTTTTTGTGCGTCTCCACAGCAGAAGTTGTGGATGGTACCTAAAGAACAATATCAAAGGGTGACGGTTTTTCTCCATCCTTCCGTTGGGGTACCCAGCAGTACAGAACTGCCCCGTTTACACTGCTAGAAATGTGCCGGGATGGAACGGGAGGGAAAGGAGCCGTACGGCGTACCCATGGTGCAAATCACACTGATCCAAATAATTTCCCAAGATGCAAATCTGTTACGCGTTTGTACCGCAGGACGTACGGTCAAGATATAGGCGTGATTATGAGTGGCGGAGACGTGACATTGACGGCACACTCTAAATCGGACCTGTTCTGCTGGGCTTGGTACCCCTACTGCAGGGTGACGATAAGGCGTAGCCCTGGTACCATCTACAACTTTTGCAGTGGAAACGCACGGAAACCTGAACCGTACCGAACCGCCCCAGCACATTGTGTGGTTCCCATTTTAAGGAGGTTCCGTTCTGCAGTGTCGTAACGAGGCTGAAAAGATTCGTACATTTTAGATGGTTTTGCTGCTTCAGAGGTTTTAATGTTTCAGCTGCTAAAATGACTGTTAAAGTCATTTAACAGTGAATTTAAGTGTAAAAGGTTCTAGTCTGTTTGGGATAATCTACAAATGTGTCAATCTATGTTTGTTAATTTCATGTTTGTATAAGTTAAAATGACTATGTTGAAAGTGTTTTAAGGCGGAACCTAAGTTCTGTTGATGTAGTTTCCTACGGCGGAGTTTACAGATGGACCACACATGGAGAAATGCAAGCTCATGTAAACAGACTTTAAAAAGAAAAAATAAGAAAACTAAAGAGTGTTTTCACGCCATGCGGAAAATGAGGTGCTGTTTGATCATATACGTATATTGACTCGTACAACGTGCGTTTTCAAAAGTTGATGCTTTTCATTTGAAGGAATATAGAAGTTAAACATTTGTTTTCTGTGAGACAACTGAACATTTTGTATTCAGTGATCTTTCTACACAGCTGGGATTTCTCCCACTGCCAAGTTGGGAAAAACACAGCTGTAAATTCATGTTCAGGGACTTTCCTCGTTGGTCGGCGACGTCTCCTCAGCGCTCCACTTGGCAAAAACATGGTCAAGGTAAGATAAGAGGTCAGAGGTCACTTTGTCCCGCGGAGCACCGAGCTCTGAGAAGAACCAGTTTGAAGCAGTTTTGGAGACAAAGGAAGAGCAACGTCACCATAGCAACGCAGAACCAGGAACTGACCAATGTGAGGTTGAGGTGGCGTGAGCAAATGTATAAATAGCATTATGTAATCTGATATGCATTTGTGTAATCTCTTGTTTGTGTGATTATTAAATTCACTGTTGAAGAGATTAACTCTGTTTCCGCCTCTCCCGGATCAAACGAACACGCAGGAGTTCAGGGGAACACGGGAACGAATTCCAACACATTTCACGTTGCTTGTCGTTCTCACGGCGTCCCGGCACTCTGCAACAAGTTGTATAAGAAAATAAATGCCGTTCCAAAAGAACCCGTGTCCTGAATAGAGCTGCAGTGACTCGCTATAGCTGTACCAAACTATTTCAGCAAATTATGAGGTGTTTTAGTGGTTTTAGACGATCATTTCGCTGCTTCTATAGCCGTTATTAGTTTCTTCTTTGTCCTTTCCAAAGATTGTGTTTGTTTCTTGACACATGACTGCGTGAAGGCTTCATGGACCGTCTCAGTGTGTCCGACCAACAACCCATCAAAGAAATGTCACATTTTCAGATTTTCAACCTTTAACTCTTCGTGACTCAGGACAAGCGCGTTTCGCCTCGTTGCCTCGCCGCAGCGGCCAGTGACTCAGGTTTCCGAAGCGGTTGGCGTCCCGACGCTTTAAGAACCTGTGCAGTGGGGCTCAAACGGTCTCGTCAAGTGATTTTCTGACCTCCATCGACATGTCAGCTCAATAAGGCGAGCGTGCCGCCGAACCCCTCTCCACCTGGCGCTATAGGAAACTACTAATGTAGCCTTAGACAAGAGCCTCTAACGATGACAGAGGAACCCGCCACACAATCAGCCACTGCATCAGTCTCCAGGGTGTGTGTGAAAGACTGAGTGTGTGTGTGTGTGACCAAAGCCATCTGCCATTTGTTTGGCGATGCGACACTTAAATTAGCTCAAGAAGGTTGAAAAGGCCAAAATGGCTGAAAGAGCTTAAAAAAAGAAATGGAATAAAATCTCTAAAGTTGCAAAGCAGGATCGTTTGGTGTTTGGAAACGGTTTAGTCAATCTGTGGCGGTACGTGTACTTCGTATGGCGATACTGTGGTTTCCGAAGGTAACTGCGATTGCGGGCATTGTCCGCACATTGACGACACATTGACGAATCAGTAAGGAGCGTGAAATCCAGAGATTTGTTGAAAAACATTATCTGGGTACAACCTTTTCATTTAATCAGCATATTACAGGAGGTTAGCCAGCAGCTGTAGAGATTGGGTTATGCTAATGCTAACGGAGACCAACACTTTCACTGGATTTCATCACTTATTCTCTGACATCGACAGAAGCAAATCTTTCGATTTTCCCCAAACATCGTCACGTCAGCAGAACGGAGTTCTGTCCACCGTAGAAAAAAAAAAGTATGTTTCAGAGAGCCTCCTATTAGCTGCTTCAGCATTAATAGAACATCAAAACTCCCCAGAACACATCACGTTGTTTAACCCTCCTGTTCAAAGCATCTGCACGTCTTTCTTTCCAACAGATTTCTCCTGGCCGACGCCTCCCAGCGATCTCGCTCGTCCTTCTGACGGGCACAGCTTTGAACGAGACCGTGGATTTTCTCCCACTTCTTCATCTTGAAGTTGGGTGGAAGGGCTGGAAGAGCAGTGACAGAATGGGTCTGCAGTTACATCCATCGATTACTAAGTCCACATTACTTTTTAAAATACTCATATATACATTTTATATATCAGTAGACTATAAAAATAGACATAGGGTGTCTTTTTTTGGCTTCGCAATGGATTTTTGGACGTTTTCATTTATTATTCTGCATCAATGCTTTGTTTTGTTTTAACTCGTGTTTTTCCCCCTATATTTGATGATTTTAATTATATTCATAATAATCATTTACTATTCTGTCAACAGGGTCAACGGGGTCTTCTGTCTTTTATCATATCGCCGAGATTTTACACAAATTGCAGGCAAGATAAACAAACAGAAATGAGGTAATTAGATAAGAGCATGCAGAGAATGTACAATCCATGTCTCAAATCCGTCCTTTCACTTTTATTTTCACTTCTTGTTCCAGAAAAGTGAAGGATTACAGTCGTTAACTGATCTGCAATGTGTGAGCAGTCTGATGATTGCCCTGCGGGATCAGTCTCTGCTCCAAGAGGAATTTTTAAAGTGTTTCCTCCCCGCGGTGCAGAACGCTGTGCCCCACATGTTGACTACAAAACTGGGGAGGGGAAAAAAAAAAAAAAAGATTGAGAGTGATGATAAATAACAAAACACTGTCAGAATTATTTAGTTTTCTCCAAATCAGAGCTCAATTTCAGCAAAAACCTCCACAGAAGTCAATGGCAAGCTTATTTACTGACTGTGTTTTTATTATTGGTACTGATTTCTGATGAAAACATCGATTTCTGAGGTGTGATAGCATGATCGCTGACATGAATATGCTAAAAAGTCCCAGGTTTTCGATGTTAGCTTGAAACCCCTTTTGTTTCAGCCGCGCAGAGAGAAAACGGTTCTATTGTATGGCCTTTCCTGCAAAGTGCAGAAATTCTCAACATCACACTCGGATAACGAGGCGAGCTTCAACAGATTTCTTGGAAATGTGGAGAGTTGTTCAGCTCAATCAAACAAAATAATAATAAAACAAGCCTTCAGATCTGTAAGGCGCTCCTGGTCTGGGTTCGCCGGCTCAAAGGAAGTGCGGTTTGTCTCCCTTCATCCATCTTTATCAACAGCGGCAGCAGGCGAAGGTGAAGCGAAGTCGCCCGTCCGCGGCCACGTGCGATGGACCCCCAGGCTTTTCCCAGCCCAGTGAGGACGTCTAATCCCTGCCGTGTGATTGGCTCTTCTCGTCTGCGGCAGTTCAAAGAATATCTACAGGTCTGGAGTTCCTGGTCAGTCCAAACCGCCTCATGTGGAGATACGAGCCTTGTTCCAGTGATAAACTGCTCACACACATTAAAACTACAGACTGGAAGATATAATCCGGATTAAAGCTAAAGCACTAAAAGGGTTTGAATCATATTTATTAAACATATTCCACTTCATCCATGTTAATAATGACTCTTCAGGTTCGACTAAAGTTAAACACGGAGCTCCGCAGGGTTCTGTCTTAGGACCTATACATTTAGCGTTATACTTCCTGTAGGGATTACTTTCAGTAGAGACTCCAGTACCTTCCATTCTTCTGCAGATGACACACAATCCAATCCAACTTTATTTATCTTGCACGTTTAGCAGCCATAGTTGACCAAAGTGCTTCACAGTTAAAATAATAATTAAACAATCGGTGAGTAAAAAAACAGGGTAAGAATAATGCCACAAATCTATTTGTTGAAATCACATGTAAAATTTTCCACAATAATAAAAGCGGTAAAAAAAACAATAGCAAAAAAAAAAAGTTCCTTTCATTAAAACTGGATATGCTTAAAGGCTAACTTATATAAAAGTAAGATATGCTAAAATAATAATAATAAGTACTCAAACTCCACGTTTTTCACTTCTCTGCATGTCGGCATTTAATTTATCGCTGGATGATGAAGCTAAAGCCTTAATGCTAACCGCTGCTACGACACGGCGAGCTGTGAAAAAAAGCAAAGATGCCGCCCCGGGAGAAGACGTATAGCAACCGGCGATCAGCATGGAGCTGTAGCAGCGCGCATTTACTGTCAGCGGGGGCCATTTTCATGAACAGCCTCTCCTATTTCAACTCATCGCCGCGGTGCTTGGAACACTCTTGAGCGCTCGATTCCACAATTCACCCTGAACACAACATAAACACATTGCTCACTTTGCAGGATGCGAGTCAACGCAGGTAATCGGCCCTGCAAAGCTGCACCTTGTCGAGCGTCTGTGTGAAGCGCGCAGGTGAAATACCCCCCCACCACCCCCCCAATGCCCCCAGCACATATATGCAATCAATGCTACTAAAGCTAAATATGACTTCCTTTAACCGTCTGGGGCCGGCGGACGCACCGGCGCGTCCTCGTCACATGACCGTTTGAAAAGGCAGTAGCGTCACGGCGCAGCGTCGTCTGGTCCAGTGTTTCAATCCGTGTCCAAAGTGCAGATATTAAACTACAAGCTGGTTTTTAAATGACGTTGATCGCCCAAATAAAAGGAGTTCAAAGCAAATAAAAGGAGTTCAAAGGAGTGTGACCTTTTATAAATAGTTTTACAAAAACGCCTGAGGCAGTGCTTCTATTTCACTGTAAATATCTGTATACAACTGTTTGTTCAGTCCTGTTTTGATACATTTTAGTTCATTATAGTTTAGATTTACTTTACAAGTAAACAAAATGATTCGTTAACCATGTCTGTGACTTTTATAGTCAATAAATCTGTTTTTACCAGCCGAATTTGTAATTTTATGGTGTTTTTAGATCCACTGTTTTAATACAGTATGCCAAAGTGATGAAAATACTTCAGAAATGCATTTATGAGGTTGTCCTGAACAAAATGACACCAAAAAAGGCGCAAAGTTTAAGGATTTTATATCTGAGATATAAAGGAAAAATCAATTGTAGTGAAAAACGGCACAAAATGCTTTCAGGCCCCGAAGGGTTAATCACGAGCGGAAGCTGAGGGCGTCCTCACAGGTTGCAGCTTTTTGTAATGAGTCGGAACAACCGGCGCTTTGTCTCCGGGGTAATCAATCTGTAATTCATTGTTATTTATCCAAAAGGCCCCAGAGGAGTCCGGCGAGTGCACAAGGAGTCGCAGACGCCCCGGAGATGTCTTTGCCCACTCGGCGGTATTAAGGGATCCCGGTGGAGAGGTAATTACAGGCGAGCCGGGGACAAACACACTGGGAGGGCTGCAGGTTGGAGAAGTCTGCACGGCTTTTTATCTGAGGAGGTCAAGACGCTACAGCGGCTTGCAAAAGTGTTGGTGGCGCTCTACTCCGACGGTTCTGGAGGAAAACCCCGTTCAACCAAGAGCCTCCAGACGTCACCTGGTGAGTAGAGTTCACCATCAACTCACCGAAGGCCGGACAAGTTCATTCGGTTCAGACCAAAACGGTTTGTACTCGATGCAGAATACTATTTGTGGGAGGAGCCAAGCACTGCACACTCCCCCTAAGCATCATGCAGCGGGGGGGGGGGGGGGGGTGCTCTTCTCGGGAATCTACATGCTTCAGGTCGGACCAGCTCGAGGAGACAGTTGTGGAAAGATTAGGCTCAAAATAAATAGATAAATAACTACCGTATTTCCCGCACTATAAGCGCACCTAAATACCTAAAATTTTCTCAAAAGCTGCCAGTGCACCTTAAAACCCGGTGCGCCTTATATATGGAAGAATTGTTCTACTTGAGACTGCTATTTGACAGCTGAACAACCAGAAGCTTTTATTTTGACAACCGGATGTTCAGAGCGACGACACTCCACACAACACCTTCATCACTCATGGTTGCACACCAACATTCTAACAAACCAAAATAAACTAGATGAAATAATGACTCCCTAAACTGGGGAACAAAAACACAATAAACACAATCAACACAACACCAAGCCCAACAACAACCCACAATAACCTCCAACAACACAAAACATGAATTCCCATCATGCCTTGCATCCTGAGCTCCTCAGTGCAGCCGATAGCTGCAATGCATTATGGGAGTTTCTGTTTGTGGTGTTTTAAATGCAATTATTGGGGGTTCTATTTGGTTTGTGGTGTCGGTAATAATTGTGTTGTGTTGTGTTGTTGTTGCTTAGTTCATGTAGTTTAGTTTATTAGCGGTAGTTGTAAGTTGTCAACCAGCAGTGAAGAAGGTTTTGTGTGTAGTGTCCTCCTGGCATAGGCTGCAGGTAGGACTATCAAAATAAAGTGTGTGCACCTCTCTGGGTGTTAGAATCAGTGGAAAATGTAACCTAATGGCTTTGAGCTATAAAGGTTATGACCACTGGTCTATTCCATGTACCTTCTAATGCGGTGCGCCTGATATATGAACAAAGTTGTAAATTATGTCAATCAATGTAGGTGGGCCTTATAATCCGGTGCCTTATAGTGCGGAAAATACGGTAAGCAAACTAACAAATGTACAGTGTTATAAAAAAAAAACCACAACCAAAAAACAGATAGATCTGCAAACAACAAACGAACCCGAGAGATAACAGAATTTAAAAAAGGACAATAAATAAAGAAACAGATAAATGCTAACCCTAGCAAACAAACACGTAAGGCAATGTACGGCAAACATAGTGGTCTGAATAAATGAACTGATAATACAACAAATAGATAAATAAATAAATCAGGTAATGTGTTCCAACCTTGGAGCTCTGAATAAATGAACTGATAATACAATAAACAAATAAATAAGTCAGGCAACGTACTGCAAACATAGAGGTCTGAATAAATGAACTGATAATACAACATACAAACAAATAAGGTGATGTACTCCAAACATAGAGCTCTGAATATATTAATAGATAATTCAATAATTGAATGAATGGGCAAATAAACAAATAAATCAAATATATAAATACATGTTTTAACAGATGATCTGCTTCACCGAAGTTAACAGAGCTATCTTATTTAAAAAAAATAAAAATAAAATAAAGACTTGTACTTCATTCAAGACATGCAGCTGGAAATTAATCTGTCAAAATCTCTATTTTAAGATCATATTGTTTTTCAACCTTCCCATCAGTATTCTGTATTGGAGCATGAGAGCAGGTTTGCATGACTTATTATACAATTATCACAACAATGGCGTCGTCTTGAGTGAGTCAAGTTGTGTGTCGACTACTGTAACTCAAAGAACATGATCTGATCAAATTCAGCCTCATTTAAAGAGAAATGATTTGAAACCTCATCACACAGTCGGGTCAGGAGGAACGCAGTTATTTCCACATGGGAAAAAAAAAAAAAGCATTTCTAACAGGAAGAAAACCTCTGACAGCAACGGCATCAGAGGGAAAAAGAAAAAGAAAAAGGCCAGCAGCCACAGAAGAGCAGCTTAAGCCAACAAACAAACAAAAAAATCCATCTTTAGTGTGACGATCCAGCATGCGGGCGAGATAAAAACATACACAAGAGATGAAAAAACGTCTCTTTAAGTCCATCGCAGCACAAGCAAAGCATGGAAAACACATGAATTCAGCAGCCTGTGCAGACGGATGCTTTAAAGAGCCAAATCAAGCTGCATTAAAGGATTAAACTGTGGCGAGAGGGAAGGGACTTCACAAATAGCATGAATGCAGTTAGCCATTAGCCACAATGAGGCTTTAATGCTGCGCCATTAGCGGCGGGCTCAGTGTGGCGCGATGCGCAGCGGCTTTTCATTTGAAAGACGGCCGCACGGGTCAACGAGGCGTTTATTTACCGATCGAGGTCGTCGCTAATTAAAGAACAAGCGAGAAGGAGGCCGAGGGGGAAGACTTGTCGTCTCACCGCCGCCGCCGCCGCCGCCGCCCACCGGCCGCGCCGGCGTAATTGACAGGAGCGGGCCAAATGCACAGTCTGCCACTGTCCACTGTGATCATCGATCCCCTCGGGGTCCTTCTGTCTCGCCCTGCCTGTAGATTGTGTCTTTTCCAGCTGCATGCTGCACATGTTTCCCTTAGTTTCCACTCCGCGCTAAGCTAGGCCTCACGATCTCTTCCATCCTCTCCTTTTCTTTATGTTTCCCTTAGTTTCCACTCCGCGCTAAGCTAGGCCTCACGATCTCTTCCATCCTCTCCTTTTCTTTATGTTTCCCTTAGTTTCCACTCCGCGCTAAGCTAGGCCTCACGATCTCTTCCATCCTCTCCTTTTCTTTATGTTTCCCTTAGTTTCCACTCCGCGCTAAGCTAGGCCTCACGATCTCTTCATCTTCTCCTTTTCTTTATGTTTCCCTTAGTTTCCACTCCGCGCTAAGCTAGGCCTCACGATCTCTTCCATCCTCTCCTTTTCTTTATGTTTCCCTTAGTTTCCACTCCGCGCTAAGCTAGGCCTCACGATCTATTCCATCCTCTCCTTTTCTTTATGTTTCCCTTAGCTTCCACTCCGCGCTAAGCTAGGCCTCACGATCTCTTCCATCCTCTCCTTTTCTTTATGTTTCCCTTAGCTTCCACTCCGCGCTAAGCTAGGCCTCACAATCTCTTCCATCCCCTCCTTTTCTTTATGTTTCCCTTAGTTTCCACTCCGCGCTAAGCTAGGCCTCACGATCTCTTCCATCCTCTCCTTTTCTTTATGTTTCCCTTAGCTTCCACTCCGCGCTAAGCTAGGCCTCACGATCTCTTCCATCCCCTCCTTTTCTTTATGTTTCCCTTAGCTTCCACTCCGCGCTAAGCTAGGCCTCACGATCTCTTCCATCCCCTCCTTTTCTTTATGTTTCCCTTAGTTTCCACTCCGCGCTAAGCTAGGCCTCACGATCTCTTCCATCCCCTCCTTTTCTTTATGTTTCCCTTAGTTTCCACTCCGCGCTAAGCTAGGCCTCACGATCTCTTCCATCCCCTCCTTTTCTTTATGTTTCCCTTAGCTTCCACTCCGCGCTAAGCTAGGCCTCACGATCTCTTCCATCCTCTTCTTTTCTTTATGTTTCCCTTAGTTTCCACTCTGCGCTAAGCTAGGCCTCACGATCTCTTCCATCCTCTTCTTTTCTTTATGTTTCCCTTAGTTTCCACTCCGCGCTAAGCTAGGCCTCACGATCTCTTCCATCCTCTCCTTTTCTTCGCTGTGCCCTTAAGATCCCACATGGAAAGAACCTATATGAGGATATATGCACATTTATGACGCTATATGCAACATATATACACATATATGCACACATATGACAATGTATATGCTGCATATATGCACATTTATGAAACCTATATGCAACATATATGCACATATATGCACACATATGGCAATATATATGCTGCATATATGCTGCATCTATGCGTATATATGCCACATATAGGAAAATTGAGGTGCATATATGCACATATAGGTGTGTGCATATATGCACACCTATATGTACCTATATGTACATATATGGACATAAAGTATAGGAAAATGGCCAATTTTATATATGTCACATATATTCAAAACCTATATCAAAACCTATATTAAAACATATATGTTTATTTAGGTTCTTTCCATGTGGGATTTCTGTGTTCTAATGAAAGATGTTGTTACCACTTCTCACCAAATGGAATTAATCCTGACCCTCAAAACATGTTTACATTTAGAAGAAAGCAGCTCACATTGTTTGCTATACAAACACAAACCTAATTTTAGAATACAGTTAGAAAGCCTCATAATTCTAATTGAAAACAAGCCATTTTACAGACCCGCTGCGCTGTAAAGTTCTTCATACCTCAACTTTCTGATAGCTGCTGAATCCCATTGTCCTTTAAAATGTTTTCTTTAATACCACCTGACAATAAACTCTTC
Organism: Blennius ocellaris; assembly: GCF_963422515.1. NCBI lineage: Eukaryota > Metazoa > Chordata > Actinopteri > Blenniiformes > Blenniidae > Blennius > Blennius ocellaris. The sequence goes on along the minus strand of NC_137673.1, from coordinate 15,691,883 downwards.
CTAATTCGGATTACCATCCGTGCATGCTTTGTTGTTTTTAGCCTTTTACGAGAAATTGTCCAGACGGCAAGGATTTCTACCAGTAATTCTATGAACAAAATCCCACGTGGAGATCCTCAAGGATGCATTCTAGGTCCATTACTGGTGGCTCGGATTATAAATAACAACAAATATTGCCATCAAAACTATGCAAATTTGCATCACCCTCAGAACCCAGCACGCCTTGAATTTATAATACTGCAAATATTTGGAACAAGATCCATGAAAAGTGGAGGATGTGCTCTGACTAAGTTCCTTTTAAAAATCAGGCTTCAGTTTATGTTGCACAATGTGGTCGATGTCACTGCGTGCAGAGAAGAACACAGTCAAAGGCATTACATTCCACCAAGGTTAAAATCTCATTGTTATTGAGCACAATACTCCGATTGCTGCGATTTGCTTCAGGGCTCCAAAAATTAATGTGTTTTTTTTTTCCCCCCTTGAAAACAAGAGACTTTTCTCTTCAATCAGGTCTTCTACTCGGAGTTGGCGTTCAAGCGTGACATGAGGGAAACAGAAGAATACATCGAGGAGGTTAAACATGGGTAGAGATGATATTAGAACAGTTTACGGGTGTGAATGTGGGAGTTGGTTTTTTTGTTGTTGTTGTTGCTGCTGTCGTCGCTGATTCATTTGGATTTACCACGGTTGTAGCAGTTTCCATGACAAACTTGTAATGGCACCAATTAGGAGGCGCGGTGGGGTTCCCGATGATGCAGCCATCAAAGCTTCCAATACGGCTATTAAAGATGAACTGTCGGGTGCAAGCTGTTTCCACCTCAGTGGGAGCCGCCGCAATCCACACAACACACATTTCTCCATTGTGACGCTGGAACACAAGTGCCCACATTACAAATATTTCTATGACCAAAAGTGCCTCAGAGAGCAGAGGAGTGAGCTCGCTGGTATGTAGACCAACAAATAGAGGTGTTGGGGGGGGGGGGGGGGGGGGGAGAGAGAAAAAACTGTTGGTTTTTTGTTGGGTTTTTTTTTGTACAGCGGAGATAAAAATGGAGGACGGCTGTGGCGCGGACCCCCTCCATCTCCACCCATCATCCATCAGCCTTGAGATGAAGACTTTCAGGAGATGCATCGTCGTCTGCCAGCTGTTGTCAACAAGCCTCCTTTTTCCCTCTTCCACACTCCATCTTATGAGAAATCTATTTTTCTTGATTTCGCCCAGAAAGACGACACTGCCGGCCCTCCTCGGATCAAATCAGAGCAGGGAGACGAGCACAGATGTTTTATTTAATTTAAACACGACTGGTGAGTATTTTTCAATTCAACAACGACTGTTTGTGAAACTGGTCCGAATGACTGTTGTATAGTGTTTTTTCATGAACAGTCTGGGAGGCTTTTTTTGGATCACTGTGAGCGAACGAAACAAATGCAGCTCGCCAGATCTTGGGTCGCAATACTATTTCCTAACACAAGGTGGTGCAGTGAGTCATTCTGCAAGGGTTCTACATTTGATGGCCATTTTCAGTAGACAGTTGCATTAAATGTGTATTTCACGTGCAAATCAAGCCGATATCGATCTGACAAAGCCTCGTGAAGACAGGATGACAACCCCTCATCCTGAAATAGAAATTATACCAAGCAGGGGGGGGGGTGATACCTAATAACTGTGTTGCTCTCACTCTGCATCGTGACGTCAACAAGCACTGAAGTGGCAGTTACTATAAAAGCCCAACAAAAGCCCAGTAATTGTAGGTCACCGCTGAGGCCGACACACGTGACTCAGCACCAGGACGGACGATTTCCACTCCACAGAAACACGAAACACTCGTGGGCTCACCTGATGAAGAAGCCAATCTTGTTGTTTTAAAGAGAAGAAGGAGGCTATTGGGTTTTATTTATTGATTTATTTCATTTGTGGACGGTGAACTGAGTTCCGACAGGTTGAACTTGATGGAGGCGCCACCAGACAGTCATCGGGCTTTCAGCAAACATCATCTGGGTGGAATGACGAGTCTTTCACGAGATGCATTTGTTTCCTTCACATTACAGGAGAGAGGAAGGTGGGGGTGGGGGGGGGGGGGCGGCGGGGGGGGCTATTGATATGCTCCACGCAGCGCCAACACCTGACTAATTTCATGCAGACATTCAAATGACTGCCTCCTTTTGGCTCGTCGCCGCTTCCTGCCGACTCCCCGCCGAGCGCCAGAGCAGGTCAATGCAAATGAGCAGCAGACCTTTAAAAAGGGGCAGTTGGCTCGGAATCAAGTGCAGCTAGGTTGACAAATTTGCCCTGTGATAGCATAAATATGAATACATAAACATATGTTTATGGAAATCCTAAACAGCTTTGCCCTGGACAGTGATGCTGATCAATACATTTTACGCTGATTTGTTGCGTGGAAGGATTTAAAAAATAAATAAATAAAAGTTTCTTCTCAGGCATTTCGGGCAGGTAGCCAGGATCTGTTGCCGCCATCTGTTGAAAATACAACCTGATGGCCTCATATGCTAAGGGTATTTTATTTACTGTGTCGGTTTTGTCCAACAGACCAAAACACATGTATACAAGGCGGCTCTGTGGTGCAGATGGTGCGTTAGTAAAGAACAGGCATTAGTGGGATGACAAGCAGAGCAGAGTATGTATCCTGCGATTGGATTGGATGATGTGGATGTGTGACTGGGTACGACAAGTTATCATCAAAAGTCAAATGTGGAACCATTTGGATGAATACGAATGGATTCTTTTACAACATGATGCTGTTTATAGCCAAGAAGAACGACTGCAACAAAATAATCGACACAATTTCCTTGATTGCATAACGACACCTCAAGAGTGCCGCGGCACAACCCCAACGGGTGTTCTAGTGTTAGGAACAGCGCTTTGCTTTGCTTGCTGCTTTCCTGGAGTCTCATACGTCTTCAGAGACCAAATGATAAAAGAGTTGCACATTTCAAGTGGAGTAAACAATGCTTCAGTGACGTGTTTGACATTTTTGCAGTACAAGAGTTGACCGTATTGTTTCCTGTGCTAATAAACACTTCTGATGAGTTTTTCTAAGCAACTCCAAACCCTCAAGAAATATGAAAGTCGCACTTATCCATGACTCCTAATCCCCTTTAGGTACAGATGTGAATACTTGTGCTTGTGGAATCAGCTCAATTCTCCCCCTTTAACCTGACAGACGGTACAGTTGATAGATGAACGCCGGCATTCTCAATCTGAAACACGTCGCAATAAATCCACTTGGATGCAAAAAAAAAAAGAGGAAAAGCCTCGACTTCGCCGTCGAGCCATTTCTCAGCACAACTCTCTTCCTTCTGGCTTTGTTAGCTGCATAGTTTGCTACAGTAGCTCCAGTCCCACGTGGCTGAAGCAGTGTGGAGCCTTGTTTCATTTCTAAACACAAAGAAGGGAGGTCACCTGATGGCTGTGTGGGATTTTATGCATGAGTTGCTAATGCTAAAGCTAATGGTGCCCCGTGTGAGAGGCGAATACAGACTGTGCTAAAATGTACCGAAGGTTTGACATCTCTCTACTCCAGAGCTACAAAATGATCCCACAGGCAAACAACTGGAGATATAGATTAAAGTGAATTAGAAAATTGGGCACCAGTTTAAAGTAGCAGGCTAAAGGAAACCCTCGTCTTTCCCCTCAATTTGAGGTCCGAAGTGCTCGGACTTGTGATGAATATGAAATGATCACTTTTCAGGGAGTACAATAGAGAACTACTCTTACTTCCTTGTACTCATTTACCGTTCAAGTGAACCTACTGGAGCCGCAAGATTAAAAATCATCCGCTTGTGACGAGCACTGGTCATTATTGTCAAACAGTGTAATAGCATGTGCTCCGGGGGGGGGTGATAGCATGTGCGCGAGTCCGCCAGTAGAATACCAGCGAGATCTGTTAATTGTGCCAATTGAACGAACCCCACAGGAGTACACAGGCACACATGGAGTTTGTTGAATTAAAGCAGAATTCATCTGCTTGGTCATGTTAATGAGTTACAGAAATATAAGATCATAAAGAAAACAAGGCAGAAGGGAACAAAGAGAGAGAGAGAGAGACTCCCCCCCCCCCACAGTTCTTTAAAACAACCTGTTTGGTATGCAGAGTGTCGCCCCCACATACCAGAACACAAAACTGTCATCACTATTTTTATGCGTTTATCTCACCGCCGCCTAACCGATGCATCCTCGGGGTAAATAAAAGTGGCTAAAAGTGCACGGTATCACTGTAGTTGAGCTGTGTGTGTGGGATTTTTTTTTTATTTTTTATTTTTTCTTCTGTCAAGTAGTTAAATGTCCCCATGAAATGAATTAGAATTGCATGGGTAAAGTGTTTCTCTCCCTGCGAGCTGCTGTTATTTCCAGCCTCATCTTCGCTCCGGGCCATTTTGCAGAGTGGATATGAACGCCGTCGCCGATTTTCATGACAATCCATTCAGAGATTGTTTGTACCTTTTTTGGTGAGAAACACAGATCTGCATGAATAATTGTACTTTTGGGAGGTTTGGAAGAAATAAAAAAAAAAATAAATAAAGAGAATTTTCAAATTAGTTCTGCACAGAACAAAGAGTGGAGGGATACTCTTGATACTTGTGCTAAGATACGTAGCAGTTCACACAAGAATTTGTGGAGATTTTGGGTTTGTATTTTTAATTATTGTTTTTTTAGTTTATTTCATTCAAAAGTAATAATTAAAAATACATTTCCTGCAACAAAACTTCCAACCCGACAGTCTGAAAAGGAGCAGAAGAGAAGATCAATCTATTATCTGCTCCTTTTGTTAACTTACAATCACTTTAAATCAGTCTTTTATCAGTTTTTTGATGTCCAACCATCTAAATAGTTACAGTTTTACAGATATTTATGTGGACTTTATTCACAGTATTTAAAATATACAGTGACAAAACCATAATTTCCACGTGTGTTCAAATCAAATATGTCACATTATTTATGTCCAAATCTAATTGTCATGCTAGTTTCAGTATCTGGAATCAGTATGTATGCAGATGATGATGTGGAGTTCATTGGAGAAGAGCACAAATACTAATATTAGTCGACGTGGAGGGAATGACGCCTCAGCGAGAGACTGAATGAGTTGCAATTGTTAGAAAGTTGGTCGCGTGTATTTATTTATTTACTTATTCATTTGTTTCTACGTGTTTGTTAAAAATGTTTTTGCAAAAACAAATGTTTATTTTTCAAGGTGACAAAAAGGTGAAAAGCCTGTTTTCGTCAAAACGCGGCCGTTATTAATTCAATAGATGTCAAACCGCTAAAATGTTTTCAATACCGATCCTGAGATATGCCACATGATGCAGTGATGTCATTGCCCTGGATTTGGGGTCAAAGGTCACGGGGGGGGAACAGTGTCAAACAGTGACAACATGAAGCAATTCAAACAACCATGACAAATGATGGAAGGTGTTGTATTGTGGATGAAATCACCTTGTAGTCCCTTGGTTTCCACGGTGACGAATGAAGCGTTGACGAAGGCATGCGTTGGAGTATCTCAGGTTATGAGCAACGAAGTATATTTCTTTCCAGCTTCTGCTCTTTGTCTGGAGGCCGTTCATCTTCAAGGTTCAGAAGTGACACACTGAGAATCACAGACTGCAACTGGAAACTCCGGAATCCAGGTGGATTTAAATCTGCATTCATGGAAATCCCTTACAAAACTACCCAGCAGCCCACACAGTACGTACCAGGCACCAGGCACAAAGGCTCGTACTGGATTTTACCCGCAAGAGAAGAGAACAGGCGTTCAATCCAGGAGGCAGGAAAATACAGTATCGATGGTTGACTTTTAAAAAGACAAGTGTATGTTCAAGTTCAACACAAATAACATGTAAAGATGTGAATCCTTCAAACTGAACCTCGTCACGACTGTGTTGCTGTTCGCTAAAACTTCCAACCCCAGTGTCCACGTCGGCCATCGATCACATGCCTCCAAACAAACACGGGGACAATTTAACAGACGAAACACATAATATTTCATTTTAATTGCGCAAAAAGATTGTTTTTACTCCCGATAGAATCCCTCAAAGTTGATGCTTTCGCATTCTTATTCTCTCGCCGCGGCTCAGGATAATGAGAGAAGATTTTGTGTCGACAGCTGGAGGAAGAAGAAGAAGAAGGAAAAAAAACCAAACAAACCATCTGTTGTCTGGAAATAACAATATAATCCACATGCTATTAAATATTTTCCACAATTAGAATGAAGATGTCACTTCTCTCTTCACTGCTCGTGTTGCACAAATCGACTGACATTAACAAAGTATTATTATCATTGTCATCATCATTTTTATTACCACGGGGTTTTCTTTTCTTTTCCATTGTCGTTGTGAGACAAATGTGAGACGATAGAAAATGATGGTTTCAATCAGTCATTGTGTTGTACAAAGACTTTGTAGCTCATTAAATGTCTGTTTTTACTTGACATGGTTTTCCTCATCTTTCATCACTGTTTATTTGTATTATGTATCTTTTCATCCATTTTATAATGTGTGAATGATGCAACTGTGCTTTTTGGAAACCACTGCGGTTCATTTAAAAGTGCTGAAGGAATAACGTGTCCCGCCTACTTGTTCTGTTTCATTTCACTTGTGCAGTTTTCACAATAAAAGTGGGGTTGTGCATACAGCGCCACCATATTGACACTTGTGTGTGAAACTTAACATTAAGCAGTAAAAGCAACTGTCATGTTTGATCTATTCAGTTTTGTGTTTGAAAACCCAATTAAATACATTTGTGTTGTTTGTAAAAACAAGTATTAATGTTGAATGCTGATATTGAGGCGTTTCCGACTCTGATCTGAGTTTACTGTAAGATTTATGTCTGTATTAACATCTTATTGTCTTCAATGGATTATTACTTGATCTCTATTCTGGCGTGAACATCCTCCAGCGTTCTGCTCCGCCGTTTCGCCATCCGGGAGTCCAAGTATCGTCTGTGAGGTTGTGAAATAAATCCTGTGACGTCATCCAGGGGGTCAAGGAGAGGTGTTAGGACACTTCCCAGACAAGCTAGGAAAAGGCCATCACATTGTTTCGACAATCAGAAAAACGACAAATTTACAAACATGCACTACAAAAAGCACATTTCTAACACTTTCCTCTGTGCCTCTAACTGCTGATGTGTCAAATATCACAGGATTGAATGTAAATCCAAGAAGAGGCTACGAGGAACTAAAGGGAAACTGCTGCCAGGTGAATAAATAACCAATCAAAGTTTACTTTACTGTGTTTATTTGACAACATCCAGAACATTCATAGTTGGGATCTGGGTTTTAGATTATTTAAAGTAGTTCAAGACATATTAAAGCTTTGGGAACATACATGATCTGAGTTGAGTCTTCGTGATTGTCCATGAATGCTCGGAAGAGCAGGTCCCTTTAAATGTTGTTGCTGCAAGGAATTGTGGGGCAGCAGGAGCTGATCTCCTTTGGTAAAGGAAGCATCAGTGGTTCCTATGCTAAAGGAAGCATCAGTGTTTCCTAGGCTAAAGGAAGCATCAGTGTTTCCTAGGCTAAATGAGGTTCTAAAGGAAGCATCAGTGTTTCCTATGCTAAAGGAGGTTCTAAAGGAAGCATCAGTTTTTCCTTGGCTAAAGGAAGCATCAGTGTTTCCTAGGCTAAAGGAAGCATCAGTGTTTCCTAGGCTAAAGGAGGTTCTAAAGGAAGCATCAGTGTTTCCTTGGCTAAAGGAGGCTCTAAAGGAAGCATCAGTGTTTCCTAGGCTAAAGGAAGCATCAATGTTTCCTAGGCTAAAGGAGGTTCTAAAGGAAGCATCAGTGTTTCCTAGGCTAAAGGAGGCTCTAAAGGAAGCATCAGTGTTTCCTAGGCTAAAGGAAGCATCAGTGTTTCCTAGGCTAAAGGAGGCTCTAAAGGAAACATCAGTGTTTCCTAGGCTAAAGGAAGCATCAGTGTTTCCTAGGCTATAGGAAGCATCAGTGTTTCCGAGGCTAAAGGAAGCATCAGTGTTTCCGAGGCTAAAGGAAGCATCAGTGTTTCCTAGGCTAAAGGAGGTTCTAAAGGAAGCATCAGTGTTTCCTAGGCTAAAGGAAGCATCAGTGTTTCCGAGGCTAAAGGAGGCTCTAAAGGAAGCATCAGTGTTTCCTAGGCTAAAGGAAGCATCAGTGTTTCCTAGGCTAAAGGAAGCATCAGTGTTTCCTAGGCTAAAGGAAGCATCAGTGTTTCCTAGGCTAAAGGAGGATTAGGACGTACCCAATGTTTGAGTTAGAAACGTTCTTTTCCCAGAAGCCTTTAGCCGAAGACAGAGCCGGTGTACCATCGCCTGGTGAATCTGCTTTTGTTAATAAATACTCACGTAAACTGTGACTGTTTTTCTTCGTCCGCTACAAAACTCCAACAAGCCACAAACAAATCTGAATCCCTGCGACTTCCATCTTGTTAGGGATGACTCGGATACTCGTTTCGGACGAGTATGCGGTACAGAGGATGCATTTTTTAATAATACTAGCATAATGTGAGTTTACTCGTCAATATCTGTGCTGGTGCTGAAGGACAATCCTCATCTCGTCCTCACGCTCTGTAAACAGTAAACAGTCTTATAGACCACTGACACACATATAGCTGAACACACAAAGTAGCCTATATTGATGTTTATTGTACAGTATATGGCTGTTTTATATGGCTGTTTTACATATAAATAAATATATTGTACATGTTACAAATTAAGCTTTATATACTGTATATAGTATATAGTTTTTTTTAAATATAAAACATTGAATCTCAATGCTGAGGCTGTTCTGTGAATAGTTTTCAAAGAAACAATACATAAAGCAACTTCTGATCAATCCATATCAATTTCAGACTTAAAATAATGTACAGATTTAAGCCCCACCCAGTGTCAATCGAGCCACGCCCACTTTCGGTTTAGGCCCCGCCCACTCCACGTACTGATACGAATGCAGATCATTTAGATCAGGGATGCCCACACTTTTCCTGCATGCTACTTATAAAACCACCAAGTCACAGTGATCCCCCACTACAAAAATGCAAAACATATATTTATTTTCAAATATATTGAGGATTCTTTATATGTACAATGTATAATGATGTACCTTGCAAAACCGTACGAGCCAATATTGTGCAACACGACATAATTAACTCTGAACATTTATTGTAATTACCTGAGTTTACTTTGATGTTACTTTGATCTTTGGTATTGCGACGGTCGACTGGCAGACGAGACAAACGCACTTCGAAAATGACATCGTGAAAAACAAGTCCACCTCCCATTCCTCATGAAAGTGACTCGTCTTCGTCTTCTCACTTGGTCCAGCCCCCCCCACTCATGTTTGGGGGGCTTCAAATTAGCGGTAACTCGCTGACTAGCTTGTTAGCTTCGCCACACTTAGCGTCGTCGTTTGCGCGTGTGCGGTGACCTGAAGGTCAGAAACATTCAGCCGTCATCTGACGCTGCGGTCGATCGTACTCGTAGTTCGGAAAGGTAAATTAGTTACATTAGTCTATAGTCTATTTTTTTCTAATGTCATGCGCTCTACTATTACGACCTTTGATCCACTGGTAGATCGCCATCGAGGTATTGAAGCACCCCTGATATAGATGGTTGAACAGATAGTGGTGTAGTCATTCATCCCTACATCTTATGCAAGAACCCAGAATGCACGGCGCCCACGCCAGAGGAGGATCGCAGTGACGTCCACCAGAGAAGAGTCTAAATATCCTCCTTCATTTAACCGGCGCGAGGTTATAACACGATTTCATCGCCGCCGCGACCTAATTGGAGAGTAGTTAGCTGAAGTGAGTGGAGTGGGTCGACCTTGCGCCCTACCAAACAAGCGGCCCCGGCTGCAAATCGTGTTGCCGTGGACGACATTAAGGACGGGGGCTTCACTTACTTCCCGACAGGAGGACACATCATCGGCCGAGTGCACCGCCGGGATTCACTCCACCGTCTCCCTCTTTCATCTCCTCTGTGCAAAGATAATTCATTTACGTGATGTTCAACGCAGGTGAAGCTTCCTTCTCTCTCTCAGAACCCGTAAAGTGTCGGGGACAATGGCTCTGACCAGGCAGGAGGCCAAGGGCTCGGAGAGCCGGAGTCTCAGCCGGGTCGCCTTACGCCTGACCTACCCGCCGCCGTCACTGTCACTCTGTGAAGAGACGGGGGGACATGAGAGCTTTAATGGATTGGGGGGGGGGGGGGGGGGAATACAACCGGCTCCGCTGTGTAAAGGTGAAGGCCGCACGCCGGCGGCGTTATGAGTTTACAACATGTTGCAGTGGCGTCAAACGTGGAGATGACGTTCATTACAAAAATGCAATGAAAGCAGTTTGAATCAGGAAATATGAAGCAACGATTTCTCACAAAAACTTACAAGGGAACAAGCAAAGAGTGATTACAAAAATCATGGCAAGTGCATTTTGTACCATTTAAATGGTAAATTAAATCACCAATTGAATAGTTGATTTGATTAAATAAATAAAGTCATTAATGAATTAATGAATGGATTTAATGAATTAATTAAACTACCATGATGGAAAATTCATGAAATTGTAATGAATGAATAATTCATAAATAAATAAATAAATAGATTCACTTGTTTTCAACTATTGAAAAAAGTAACAAGTAAAGCGATGCGAGGAAAACTACATTACTACAATATTAAAGAGAAAACCGAATTTGATGCTTGTAAATAAATAAATAAATCAATAAATCAATAAATAAATACTATTACTTGTTTTACAATATTGACAAAAAATATTACAAAATAATAATTTCTTAAATTTTAAGTGAATAAATAATCTGCAGCATATTCAATCAATGAAGGAATGATGAACAAGATTTTTAAAAAATATCACTTTTGCTGCAGCTCCAGCTTGTTTTTTAAAACGTTTAATTTATATATTTTAGTCATGTATTTATTTATTTGGGGATATTGTTGTTATTATTGACTAATTAATTTATCTATTCTATATTTTATTATTATTAATACTGTTTTCTTATATTACTATTATTATTTATGTGTTTTATTGATTTTTATCTAATGATTAGTGATTTGTTTTGCCTTGTTATGTTCTGTATGTGTCCACATTGTGATGTTGTATTATGAAATAATAAAAAATGTATTATTGATTAAAAAAGAAAGATGGCTGACACCTGGGTCGACTCCATATAATGGTGTTTTAGTGATGTAGTCCTCAGTACTGGCCCCTCATAGTAGGAAGGAAATGGGTAAATAAGTACATAGATGATACTAATAACCTGCAGCTTCAAGTTGTTTCCATCTTCCATTTAATTCATATGCATATATACTGAATGATCTCATGTTGAAAAGCGGCGGAATGCGACTCAGTTCCTTCACTTTCCTCTCCGAGAGGTTCTGATGTACTTAAATGGGTTTCACTCACACAATGACTCCATTTAAGCAACACTTCCACAGCCTTCGCACAATGTCTTCAAAGCACTCGCATTATGTGCCGTCGACGCCGTACGGCCTTGAGAGCATGCACACTCCATTGTCAGTCATTGAAACTGCGCGGCAGGGGAGCCACATCTGAATTTGAAAGCCATTTAATGATACATGTGAGCACAAACACGCCATGCGTCTCCAATTTCTTTCCCTGACGTCACAGATTCCTGGAGAAAGTGAAGAGGGCACGCAAAGAATGGGACATTTAAAAAAAGGGGCATTTGGAATTGTTTGGTATTCGGGAGGTTTTGCAGATAAACATGTTTCCTTCACATATTTTTACTATTATTTCATTTTGGTTAAAACCGCCTCTCGTTACTCACTACTGCCCCCTAGAGCACAACAGTGACACAACAATCATACATTTATACTGTAAGATGAGTTAACAGGTTGTCAATGCAGATGTAACCCTTTCCTATTGGAAGTCTGCAGCTTGCATTAGTGAATGCTAACTTGTGAATGCTAAAGTTTTCTCAATTTTTTTTATTTAGATTTTGTGTGTATTTCAATCTAAAATCTATTTATTTTAAACCATAGACATATTGACAGATGAGTTAACTAGATTCTACACTTTTCCATTTAGATGTTTTGTTTTTTTTAACAAATGATGAATATAATTGTTGCAAGTCGCTGCAATTTAGAAACATTTTTGAGCTGTTAATACTTAAAAAGATGACAGGAATTAAGTGAGTATGCATTTAATTGTAATGGAAGGTATTGGATGACAGTCGACTTAGTTCTGCATGACAGACATGATCTGGAATCAAATAAAATACACAGTTTTTTGGCTTTATTACATCTAAAATGGTTAAATTCTTTATTATTGGCTACGATTACATCATTCGTTGTGTCTTAACAAGAATAGCTTACCAGTTGTTGCCTCATAGAATATGCGTTTGACAGTGGTTAATGAGAAAATAGCTATACTTCTTTTGTGAAAGTGAAAAGTCCTTTCATTTCTACTGACATTTGTTGTTTTTTTCTCCCGTTTTGTCCACCACCATTAAAAATAACCGCGCAGATTTTCATATGCGTGAACGTTAAACACACCTTTGAAGGTATGTGTCTTTGGTTTTTAATAGTCATGCCATTTTTTTTTCACAGCATGACAAGTATTAATCAGGAGTTATTATCAGGAGAATTGCAACAGATTAAAGTTTGCACCCAAAAAAAACAACTAAAGAGCGTCACAGCGATTACACGTCTCCGGTGATGAGTTTATGTAGAACAGCTTGAAGGGCAGCGCTGACTAGCGTGCAGGACCTGCTCACAAGCGGTCGCGGAAATAATCATTAAAAAGGAAGAAAAACGCGACGGGTGATAACGTGGAAACAAACCTGACATTAAACTGACATTGTTTCAGATTGAACAAATGAGCTGTTTTTTGGTAATCTAACTTTCCCGAGGATATAAAAGGGCAAACTGGAGTAAGAAGCCAATAATCCATCTTTAAAAGGACTAATCCCGAGGTAGTGTTTTCATTCGGTGTGATGGGATTCTACATCACAGGGAAGACAAACAAGCTTGAAATCCTGGAAATACATCACCCCTTCAAAAAAAAAAAAAAAATGAGGCAACAGCAAGTGCTGAGAGTGTTTAGTTTCCAAGATAGATTTCAACCCCAGGAATTCCCGGGATCATCTTGTCCAGGGAATTACTCGCGCTTCACACATCCCGGCGTGCCAAAGACAACCACAAACCCCGACACGTAAACACAGGAAGTCGTGCTCCATCTGCAACGCCAACTGTGCAAACGGCGGTAGCAGGCGGTGCTTTGCGCACAATCTCCCGTCGGATCATCAGCAGACACTCCAATTAGCCGGCGCCTTTATTAGTCATTCCCGTCACGTCTTTCAATCAAGCGCCAGTCACAGGAAAACGCTATCTGCCCCGGGCGCGGAGGAAATAATTCATCAAGATGGGTTCCGAAACCTTTGAGACTCACGCAGCTCGACTCCGGTGGGCCGAGATGCAAATGGTTTCCAGCGTGTTCATGGAGGTCGTTCGATACGTCGGCGACGGACACGCATGAGCAGGTTCAGGAGGACCAGGAGTGGGAAGTGGGAAACACGATAAAGTCAAACGAGTTAAAGAACTGTAACTTAACCCTCTTTTATAATGGCGTCGGGCAATTCAGGGCTGCGGCAGCCAATCACAGGAGACGTCGGGTGAGCTGAAACTCATAGTGCCCAGATCGATGTAGATGTTACAAATAATCATAAAATCCAACTAAAATGAGCTTGTTACCACCTCATTTGATCAAGAGTGTAAAAACACAGCATTCAAGTCATTATTCTAAATGTCTTCCAATCAAAAGGCGAAAAATACTCTATTATTATTTCCCTGGAGTGGAGTGGGAACGCTGGGAGCTGATGGCAGGAATACACCTTGGCAAGACAAAACTGTTCATCATTTTCCTTTTAATCCACTTTTATTTTACAATGGCGCCAACTGCTGACTTGTGGCACTTTTATCGAGAAAAATGTGTAAAATTCCCACATGTGCAAACGCGGGGCCATCGACAAGATCTATGAGATGGTTCCAGATTCAACCATTGCGTTGGTGAGAGAATCTGTTGTTATCTTACCGATCCCACCTGGAATTCTGTGTTTCCACTGATCAGGTGGGAACGTTTGAAAGGAATCGACTGCGGCGTCCTCCACATCGAAGCAAAAGAAGGCAATATTTGTTATTTTGAATTTGGCGTCGACGTCCTGGAGTGAGCTGGTCCCTGGTCGGGGGGGGGGGGGGGGGACATGGCGGCAGAACCAGTATCGATGCTCCAAGATGCAATTAGAATTGGCAGCATCAATGTGGTCAAAGTTAAATAAAAATAAAACCCCACCATCCCAGGATTTGTTGAAAAAGAAGAGAAAATCAAAAGCACATCCTCCACAGTAAAACTGATCGACGGCTGTGACTCGGCACTTTTGAGGTAAAACCCTGACGTCCTCTGCGACGGTAGAGGGGAGCGAACGCCACGGGGCCGGCGCACTCAATCTCCAGGCAAAGCGGCGAGCTCAGCAAAAAAAAAAAAAACACACACACAAAAAAAACCCCACTACTCCGAATAATAACAGTAATAAAACATCACGGCGGGAGTACGGTGCTTGATTTGACCCGTGGTTAGCTTCCCGTCCTAAACGTCAGCCATTGCTGAGTGCTTTCATCTTTTATTATAGCGAACACACACACACACACATGTGTGGACGTGTGCAAGGCCTCACACGCAGCTGATGACCTTGCCTGATGTGCAGGAGCCCAACTTGAAGTACTTCTTACTCTTAGTTTTTCCAGTACAAGCGAAGAAGAGAAATCTAGGATTGGATTGTACTTGCACACGAGTCTCTGAAGATAGTAGAATATAAGAGAGTTTTGCTCTATGATGTTCTGCCGCATCTGATCTGTGCAGGCAAAATAAAGCTTCAGAATCAACTTTCAAGAGTATAAGAGAACCCAAAACGTAGATTTGTGTAACATCAGAGGAGACTCGTGTATGTGGCGCATGCAATATTGCATTCATCCCCCTTTTTCTTTCTTTTTTTTGCCTCACCAAAGCATCTAAAATTACCTTTTGCTTGCCAACACGAAGGTATATTTTCAGAACGAGAGCACTTAGCATCAAGCGGAGCCACCGCGCTCGCGGCTAACCTTAAGGGGACGACAACGCGGCGGGAAAGTTTTCCATAAAAAGCACAAACGGAGGTGCAGAGACGAAGAGCCGCAGGATATGGATTGCGTACTCTCACCTTGAGGTAAAACCTGAACAGAGATGATTAAAAAAAAGGGGGGTGGAGGGGGGGGGGGGCGGGGGTTAGCTTTTAGGTCCACTTTGTTCTCTTTGGCTCTTTGACATTGTCACTGGTTTCAAAGTTCTTTTTTTTGTGTGTAAAATATACATAAAGTTTGTCCTGATCATTGTCGAGCTCCACTGCCGAAATCATCATCTCATCGCGGAAAAATGCGTTTTGTGTGTGTCGAGACAACCTGACTGGGTCCCGGAGAGGATTGTCATATTATTCCAATGATTTGCACAGTCACACTGACACTGCCACGGCAGACTAATGGCACTTAATGATATGTACCGCTTGCAAAACCTTCATTGGGACACCAAGAATTCACATTTCATTTTCTAGTCCTTCAGTCGCAGATGCCAAGAAAAGATATTGTATATACGGCTGATGCATACAGTGGTATTCAATGCACCAGCCTTTATTGTGGAAGAGCAGCAGGACATGGTCTCCAGACGTACAGGGAAGTTGATAAAAAGTTAAAAAAAAACAACCAAAAAAAACATCTTTGAATATGACAGGCAAGGAAGTGTCTTCCCGATAGCGAGGACTCGCAGCGATCTACCCCCGGAGCCTGGCCTTGGGTTAGCTCTGCTGATTGAGCCCCTGAAGCTACGTAGCCCACATGCCCCCAGGACCAGGATGAGGAAAGTGTGTCATGCTGTACTGCAGAGAGAACTCAGAAACCTCCCTCTCTCTCCCTCTATACCATGCCAGACTCCATGCTCGTGGTGCAACCACAGCCCTGTTTGGACGAGGCGGAGAGGAAATGCCTTTCCCCCGGTCATTGCATGTCAACGGTACTGGTTTATCTACTCATGTTTTACCGCTTGAGCAGTTTCAAAGTGCTTCACATGGTCGTTCACGTTCACCCATTCACTGATGCAATCGTCGCAAAACGGGGGCGGCTTGATGGGGAGGGTGCTCGTACGCCGTTGGGAGTGTCAGTGTCTTACCCCAGATCAGCTAGCGCTAGCTCAAACTGGTACTATTGTTATAAATAGGAAAAAGAAATGCTGGAAAGGGCAGTGAAGCCTGAGACCAATGAAAAGAAAGAGAAAAAACAAGCAGAATGGCAGAAACGGTCCAAACAGTC
Organism: Blennius ocellaris; assembly: GCF_963422515.1. Classification (NCBI taxonomy): domain Eukaryota; kingdom Metazoa; phylum Chordata; class Actinopteri; order Blenniiformes; family Blenniidae; genus Blennius; species Blennius ocellaris. The sequence goes on along the minus strand of NC_137673.1, from coordinate 15,675,532 downwards.
TGAAGAATTCCATACGGCTATAATGCAATTTAATATCGAATTTTTGAATATCAAGATGAGCTATTCAATCCATATTTTACAAGTTAAATGTAGTTTTCTTTGGTAGAAAGTCACAAAAACTTTTGAATTTGCTCTCGGTTCATAAAAGTGTCACCAGTCTGATGGTCATGTCCTGTCAGGCTAACCTTTGAAACACGGGAAGATTGCGACATTTCTGCGGGCCGACAATGCACGAAAAGAAAGAAAAAAAAAGAAGAAGAAGCTCTCCCGCAGTTCCATTCAGGCTAATGTGATCCGTGTGGAAAGGCGAGTGCAGATAATGTGAGCTATCAACCAGTGAGACACTGGTTGCTGGGGCCTGGCTCGCCCCGCCGCTAGCTCCCGTCTGCTGCCACGTGAAGACGGCGCCGCCATCAGCGCCAAGCCAAGGACACGGAGCAACAGAGGGACGGCGTTTTCCAGGCAGCCATTGTTCTCTGCCGGAAAGGGCGGGGGGGGGGTGAAATGGGCTAACTGGTGCAGCCTCGGAGGTGCACTCTGAACGGGAAAACAGGCGAGCGCATGCCAAGAGCCGCGAGCTTTTGTCTCCTCTGGCCTTCAACACAACAGTCACACCTGTGAGATTTTTCCCCTTTTTTTCAAATCTCCAGCAGCTCGAGGCGCCTCTCTACAAATCGCAGCCGAAAAACAACGGGGATTTCTGTCTGGTGGAAGCGGTGGCGACTGCCGGCGGCTGATAGGCGACGTCTCCCGACCGGTCAGTCGGGTAATTAAACACGCCGGCCGGTCTTCCACCTGAGCTGGGAGACAGTCTTCCTAAGCAGTCCTCTTGACAATTCACTGGTTTTTCATTTGGACTACTAGTGTTGGCTTCCAGTAGCTAACTCTTTATCGTCCCCGCGAGAAAGCCGCCGCCACCGAGGTGGAGTTTACGACTCTGGCAAAGAGGTGCCGCTGGCTTAACGCCGGTGATAAACCCGTGAATTTACATCTTCCCTGACACACAGTTACTAACTGATCTAAGGTCCTCCTCTGCCTCTCCACTCGCCGCTGAGCTCCGGCTTGACTCAGCGAAAGCAACACAACATACATCATCATTATTTACCCCATAGATTTTTCTCTCGCGGCTCAGTCTCCGTGTGGATTTCTCCACAGACCTCCGGAGTCCCATCCTGCAACTCAACCGACAAGATATAGGGCGAGGCGCGAAACCAGAAAGGCTCAAAATAAAAGTGTTGCAACTTCCCCCATTTCTTCTAAAGTTGTGTATTCCCAGCTCTCCTTGAGGTTTTCGACATGTTTTGGCAGCGAATTCAGACCCTCAGCTTTTCTCTAGGCTCATTTTTTTATTGCCAGTGGCAAGATCTCCTTTGCATGGGTTTATTACACCTCATGTTTCGAGATTTCCTTCAGATCAGCTCATAATCTATGATGCTCTCATGCCCACCCCCCAATTTTTTTTTTTTTTAAATGAAAAGAACTGATGTGGCATTTTGACTCCTGCATCTCCAACCTTTGGAAGCTCCACCCAGACGGGATTGGGGGGGGGGGTCAACACAAAGGGTGGGAAAGAGGACCTGCGAGGCAATTGTCCTTTCGTGGACTATTTCATGGTGAAAGGAGTCTCATTACATCGGGATGATGGCGAGGTGAGAAACACAGGAATCAAATGTCAACCAGTATCCAAGAATAACCCTGTAGCTGGCGGCTTGCTGGAGACCTTTGGAACGTAGCGTCAAAGACAATTAATCACTCGGCAAATTGTGCGACGAGGAAGACGTAATTGGCAGTTGCGATGTGGATCATGCACAACGGTCGAGTAAGAAATAAAGCTAAATGCTAATTGATTCCGGCCCATGTTAACGGATCTGTTAAAGAAGTGGGCCCGGTGTTTGGCAGCAGGATTTATGAAAGATGTGATTCTGTGTCCGTGTGTGATTTGCACCATCCTGTTGTGCCGTTGTTCCATCTCCACGTGATGAATTCCTCTTCATGTCAATAACGTAATGTCGGAGGAAAACATCACAGCACCTACATTAGATTCCCAATTCCTTTCTTTCTTTTTTGAGTGGTGGGAATGGTATGGATTTGCCGGAACCAGCAGATGGCGCTAGTGCAACTTCACGAATGCCAACTGCCGTTGAACCCAAGTGAAGAAGAAGAATGGAAACCGTCATCAGGGACGAGAAGAGCAGTAGGATACGATGTGGATAGGTTGAACCAGCAGGTGGCGGTAAAGCTACTTTATGGACGTAAGCTGCCGTTCAACCAAAGAGAAGAAGAAGATTAGATTAACAGGGTGTGTAGCTATTTTACATTTTGGCCAGAGCACGTAAAGGAGGCGTATCTTCTGATAAAAGACGCTCGTGTGTCTTTCATACTCGAACATATGTGTCAAATCCACAACCCTCAGTGTCGGTTCTCATTCCGCACTGTACTCCAGAGCCATTAATCTCGGTTCCACTCCAATGCGGAGCAAAATTAGCAGAGGTCCTGAACTTCGCTCGGAGTAACGTGTCGCCATTTTCTTGCTCGATTAGTATTCCGTTAGAATGTAGACGCTGTAATCAGAGAGAACAGGAGCATTAAGAGTGGAGCGAGCGAGCGAGAGACCCTGTGAATGGGCAAACTGAGTTATTTTTCCTTTTTACACCCTTTACTTTCTCAGAGGAGTAATTCGATGAAATCCCACTGAGACGTGGGATAAATCAATTTTCCTACGCTGTATCCGACACATCTTTGCTTTTTTCCAGCCCTTTGCACTTTGTTGCTCCTGCAGGTTTGAACTCGTTAATCCATCTATTTGAGGATGAATTGACCTCACAATTAATAGATGGCGAGAACATTTTGTAATAGTCTATGAGTGAACACTTTTTGAAGAAATAGAGTGAGAGAAGCCGTTGAAGCATGAAATCGGGAAAGGACACAAAGTGCCCTTGATGAACCTTCATTTGCCTTGAAGGAAAATCGCTTCTATCGCTTCCATCGTTCCAAACTCATAGAACACATCAAAGAATATGTATAGGAAGCAAATTATAGCAAGGAGCTTGAAAAAAAAAAAAAAAAAAAAAAAGCCTAATCAGCCTTTCCGTGTCGTCAGATGTGATTTGGTCCTTATCATCAGAAAGCAATACAGCAATTTTGTTTCCCAGGCTGTGGACCGTCTGAGATCGGCTGTGAATGTGTGAGTGGACCTCTGGTGGGCTGTCACTTCCAGTGGCGGGGGGCCGCACCAGCAATTCAGCCTCTACAAAGACTCTTCATGTTCTAATGCAGTAGTCTGTTGGAGACGGACCTCGGAGAAAGAAATATGTCATTAAAATAATCATTAAAAAAATTAAACAATCCCAGCTGCTTCAGTGAGACGTCTTAAGCCCTTTTGGAATTAATTTATAATTAAGAGTCTGACTCGTCAAAAGTTGATAACAACCAGCCGGTGCTTCATTTAGGTGAGGGAGAAATTCTTTTTCCTGGAAGTTTCCGTTGACATTCACGACCAAAAGAGACAATTCTGATCAATTTCCACCAAATTGATTTTACTTGAAATGTCAGAACATGTTTAAACTTTGTTTTAGTTTAGTTATTCATCCAATAGGTTTGGTTTTCATTAGATTAAGCCATTTGAGTCATCACAAGTTTTGCATTTGTAGCCTTTTGAACTCTTTCATGTTGTGTATGTTGTAGATGTTTGTTTTCACCCTATAATCTTTGCCTTTTCTATTGGTTTTCCCCATTGCAGCTGCTTTTCTTTTTCTTTTTTTAAGTAATTTTAATGGTTGTGCTGTTATAGGTTTTACGACTAGTGTCAGGGTTTGTGAACTCAATTGCACTGCTGACAAGAAGCTCAGTTCAAAAGTGTTTTATTTTCAAAAACACAGCAGAAGCAAAGTCAGGCAGTCCAAGATCAAAACCAGAGCAGCAATGGAGGAGAAAATCCAGGAGGCGAGGTCGGGCAAGTAGAAGGTCAAAAACACACAAAGGCAACAGGAGGGGAAAAGGCGGGTACGAATGGTGTAGAAACTCAGACCAACTGGCAACTGGAGCTGGAAGAGAGGAACTAAATACACACTGATGACTATGACAAACAGCTGTGATCAGGAGGAGGAAGCAGGAGAGCACAGGGGCGGAGCTAAGGGGAACACAAGGGGAGGAGCTAAGGGGAGCACAGGGGGCGGGGCTAAAGGGAACACAGGAGGCGGAGCTAAGAGGAACACAGGAGGGGAGGAGAGAAAGCAGGATCATGACAATTATAGAGGCTTTTTCAAAAATAATTTTGGGCTTTTTTGTTATTTTTAGCCATTTGAATCAGTTTAGTTGCTCTTTTATCAATTTCAGCTATTATAATCTTAGTTGATTTTGGTTACTTTTTACACTTCACCTTCTTTACCATTTCTATTTATAGCAATTTTAAACATTTTTTCTTCTTCTTCTTATTGTTATTGTTATTGTTTTTATCTTTTTACCAATTTCAGCCATTTTGATTGTTTTAGCTGCTGTGGGTATTTTATTTTCAAATAATAAAATGTATCTGTAAGCTGGTAGAGCCTTGTTTTGCCATTTTAGCAAATGCATATATTTTATCAATCTTTTTGCCATTTTAGCGATTTTTCTTATAAACTGCTTTTGTAATTTGGACAGTAAGACGCCGTCCTGGTTTTAGCCATTTTGGCTGTTTCTTTTTTTTCCTTGTTTTAGGTCTTTCTGGCCATAAGAATTCTTAAAGATCAAAATATCGATCTGCGTCAGATTTTCTCAAAAGTTTCTCTCAGCCCAGCAGACGGGCTTCATGCTGCAGACCCCTGATGTCGGCGGAGTCGTCCTGACGTCGTCCTTTCGGCTTGGATTTCCTTGACCTCAAGGCCGTCTGTATTTTGAGGCAGCAGGACTTTATGCAGTCAAGTCAATGAACTGAAACAGCAACACCGATCTTTATAGATTAGTTTCTCTAACCTGTCCTCGTCCAGGATCTGTAATTGTAATGTTATATTCATACCGCGGCTGAGTCCCCGGAGATCCATGAACAATCTGGTTCCACTTCCAGTGAAGACTTTATCCAGTGCTCTCTCTCTCTCTCTCTCTCCCTGTTGACCTTTAAGCTCACTTTCCAACCTCTGCTTGTTCACCTGTAAAATAATCTCCAGAGAGCGAGGCCAAGACCTTAAAAATAACACTGATGTGGGATTGAATGTGCCTCCTCCTGCTCACATGCCTCTCCGTTCTCACACTCAAGACCCCATAAAGGGAAATAAGAGCGTATTGTTGTCGTCTTCACATCCTTGGTAAGGTGACACCTTCTTTATTTCAATGTGCTCTGTCATCCATTCACCCTCAGTCAAGGCCCTTGACTTCTCCTTCTCTAAACTATTTCCTCTTCCTTCTTCACTTTCCTCATTGTGGACAAAAACACCAACTTCTGAAAGCTACTATGAAAATAGTTCATTTCAAGTTATTTTTCAGTGTTTTGGGGCTCTTACTGCAAAACAATCAAATACACAAATATAAGGATTATAAACCTTTAGATATTTTTTGTACATCACATTTGAGATCTGTTTTTGCTGGATTTGATTTTGTGCCGACAAACTCGATCGGTATTCTCATGAATGAAGCTGAAAATACAGAATGCTGTAATTATATTTTGTGATGGCGATGAGAATAAAAATATCATTTTGAATAAGACTTAATAACACCAGGGGGCGGTAAAAATTTACGATGTATCATTGTTTTTATTTCATTTTTTTCTTTTTTTTTTAAGTGAAGCCTAGTAATCAAACTGGCATTTTGCAGGTTGAAATCTTCATCATGATGGAACGTTTGGTTCTGCATGAATCTCTTCAGCCCCGCACAAAACTACCAAACAGGGAAAGACAATCATCTGTGAAGCTTGACAGTAGATGTATGTGGACTCTTAATGTTTTCAGTTCGTAAATTAAACTCACGTAGAAGAAAGTTGGTCTGAAAATGTGTCAAACTTTGTGAAAACTCTTGTTTTATTTGATACACTTCTCCAGATCCACAGGCAAGCAAAGCTAGACCAAACCATTACGAGGCAGGAAGTTACATACAAATACAAATCCCCTACAATAATTCATATCTTTATGTACAATGAATTAACGGTGAATTGCTAAATATAAGAATATACGTCGTGATGGAAGGCAGCAGCAGGCGCTGGTTGGAGGTTTTACACAAACTACAACTGAAATTAAACCCTCAATGGTACGGTCGAGTTTGGAATTCAAAGTTGTGTCATTTACTGGGAGAAGGCAAATGACAACATTGGAGATGATAAAAGATCGCTCCAACGTATAATTCCGCTTGACAGCCTTCTCCCCTGGCTACGGGAACTTTTAAAGCATTAGTCACTTCAAAGTCGGCGCTGTTAGCAGACAGTGTGTGGGCGGGAGGGGGATGGAAGACAAAGATGGGGGGGGGTTCTTGCATCTGTGTTTCCACGACACGCAGCCATGACACCGACAAAGGAAGTGTGTACCAAGATGAAATCGCCCACGCACTGATCGCATGTTTTACCTTCAAGCTCCTTCGTTGGTTCAGTTTTAACCTTCACACCAAAACTGAAAAAAAAACAAAACATAATAAATCCCAGGATTTGCTCAAAAAGGTTTGTTTTGCCGTGTCCTCCTCTCACTCCCTGACATGAAATACTGATTTATTGTAATGATGACTAATGAAGCTTCTGCCCGTATTTGTTTACAAGTATGTTCATAAAAGAGTCTTAATACGTCTCTATTGACTGGCTGTTTAAAAGAACCATACTTTTCACCACTAGGGGGCTCTTTCAGTCCGAACAAAAAGGCAGAGTCTTTGTAATGTGGTTTATAAATATGCACCGTATTTAAATAAGTTAATTTTGGCTGAAGTCCAATAATAATGAAGACCCCCACCTAAGGAATTTACCGCCAGCCTCCTTTGGTCTTGACATCGTCTAGGCGTCGGGGCGCCGTGACAAACACAGCAACAATAAACCATCTTCGCACTATTAGCATTTTAAAGTAGCCATTGCGATTCCATCAGCTGATTGGCGCTTGGCCTCAAAGTGTATCGGGGGAAGAGCTTCTTCCTCGTTGGTTTGACGGAGCAAGGCGGCCCACGGTGGCATTAGCGGTGTGTCGACGGAACTGAACGTCAGCGTGAACAGAGATAACTCTGTGTGGCAGAAGAATGGTCTGGAGAGAGAGCGGGGACGTCGGCTGAGGTCGGATTCGGACACTGAGGTTTTGTCTGTCATGGGGGGTGGGGGTTGGGGGGGGGGTCCTCCGTCAGTCGCCCCCTCCCTCCCAGGACCCGTGGCTCAATCAGCCTCCTGCCATCTCTCATTTTGGACGCCCGAGTTCTCCGACTGGCGGGGCTCGTGTTTCTGAGCTGCCTCCGCCCCCGACTGCTCGCCGCAAACCCGCTGACTCAGCACAACCGCAACTTTCCCAGACTTGTCTGCAGTGGGGGCGGCGGCGGCGGGAGTTTAGCTCCGGGTCCCCCCCCCCCTCTAATCGGGCAAAATCCCGGAGCAGCCCGGGACACTTCCAAACGGGTGTGTTCATTGTGGCGTATTAATCTTTTGGTGAACTGATGCTGAACTCTTTATCAGTGTTGGGGGGGGGGGGGGGGGGGGTTGCCTGCGAGAGAGGCTGGTGGAGAAAAGGCAGAGGCAAGGCAATGCCACCTCCCTTTTTTATCGCGCCGCTTGTGCAAAAACAAACATCCTGCCACTGCTGCTGTTTTCTCCTGTTTTCCCTTCTTGCAGTAGAAAGACGAGGCTGCCCGGGCCGGCACACCTCGTCACGCTATCGTCATCATCGCTGCTCTGTAGAGCCTTGATGACGGCTTCACCTCAACGTCTCACTCCTTGTTCCTCACTGTGGAGGTTTGACAGAAGAGGAAACCACAGGAATGTCATATTTCTTCCAAAGTTGGGGAGGAATTCTGCCGAAAGCTCGTCCGGAATGGCGAACTGGCGTTCCGTGGGAGTTCGGTTCCGTCGGGCTGGTAGGAGCCTCGCCTCCCATCTGGTAGCGTGACGAGGGGGGGCGGGAGAGGTTCGGAGAGTCCCGCGCTAACCTAAATAATTACACGCCCTGTTCTCCCAGAGTGATTAATTATATCTGCAGGAAGGGATTTCTTATTTTAGAGCCCTGCGCAGACAAGGGCTGGTGTGGAGAAAGACGAGCGAGAACACAAGGAGGCCCTTATCAAACCTTCTCTTGACAGATTCGGGCTGCGCGCGAGACTTTGCAGAGTAATATCTCTCTTTTTCTTTTTTCCTTCTTTATTTCTCGTCAGCTTGCAAGAGCCAAACTGAGAACATGAAGGATTTAAAGTGAATCAGTGTTTCACACTGGGCATAATTAACTGCGTTTGAGGCTCTTGACAGGATACGGGAGGATATTTTATAGCGTTGCGTTTTAGCATTTGGGGAGGGGATTAGGACTTCTCATGCCCATTACTGCCCATAATGTCTCCTCCAGCGCTATCTGCACATACCAGGGTGGTCTTTTGGCGCGTGTTCGGGAACATATATGTCTCGTTGATCCCGGGAGGGGTATTCCCCCCTGGTCGACTGCAGGCTGTGCTGATTTCATCACACTGGGGGGCCGCGGCGAGGTTTGTTGTGATGCAGCTTAGCATGGAGTTAATGCCGAGCTCAGGGCGGGAGGTCACGGCGAGATGAGAGGCCCGGCGGGGAATCTTCACTCCATCCTTATTGGAGTTGTACGTTTTCCATACGGGACGCTGCGATCTGGGCGCCTGCCACGGCGAGCAGAGTGAAATAGAACCTCCGGTTACACAGAGACGGATGGAAGTTGACGTGTGAGAATATTATTTTGAAATATAAGGAAATGAATGGAAAGTATCAAGAGTAAATCTCAAGTTGACATGTGAGAGTCATATTTTTGAAACATAAGGAAATGAATGGAAAGTATCAACAATTATTTTCCATATATTATCCTCACAAACTCATCTGTATTTGTAAAATGTAAGGAAACAGGAGCATCTTGAGAAAATCGTACACAGATTAAGTCACTTTCATTGCATTTTGAGGAAAATGCTGATTTTTGAAAACGCTCCGTCTCGGTGTGGCGTCAAACTTTGACAAAGTCGTGGGCCAACGTTGATATTTATTAAAAAAAAAACAGTAAACCTTTTCCTTCAATGTAAAACGAGCAAAGCTTTATACTATACAACATATAAGATAATATTGCATATACGCAAAATTTTATTTCAAATAAAAAAATAAACAATGACATTCATTTCTTAAGTGTAATTTTAATACAAATCATACCTCTCTTTGTACTTTCAGCCTTCGGGTTTAAATTTCAACAGTATCCCTTTTCTCAAAACTAATGATATACAAACGTCGTTTTCAAATTGTTGCCATGTAAACGCAAAACTTTTCTGAAATGGAAATGCACGAACATTGAGTTTTCTTTTGAAATACTACGATTACAATCAGCAAAACTCAGGTCAAGGCGAACATGACAGCGCTATGTCGGATATTAGCATTTGTTTGCTACGCGTTAGCAACCATGTTTTGTAAAGAGATGTCACAGCTCGCAAATTAAAAAAACAAAAATGCGTCAAAACTTTTAAACATTCCATTTAAAACTTTCAACAAAACCAACTTTTAATGGACTTCCTGATGAGAAAAAGCAAACGTGCTAAAATGTTAATGTGATTTCATGTTGGAGGATTTCCGCAGCACTCAGTGGAATCTGAGCAAGCTGGACTCAAATGAAAAGCCTGATCTTGACACATTTTAGTGATATTTAAAAAAAAAGAAATAAAATCCGAGCCATTTACTGCAATGCTGAGTACAAAAAAAGAAAACGAAATCCTCAAATCTTCTCCAAAAGTACAGAATTCTCCACTTTCCAAGCAGAAGCTGCAACTGATTCACTGTATTTGCATGAAGCACGTTCTCTTATGCCTCATCTGCAGTTACTGAGGGACTGCAATGGGGATTCGTGACATGACGGAGGTGAGATGTAGGGAGGTCATGGTGGATTCTGTGTCCCGGGGCTGACTGGCCACGGTCAGGGCGCATTTAGCAGCGTCCATCCTCAGCGTTCCTGAACAGCACATTAGCTCTTCACCTTTCAGTCAGCCCGCTCATGATGTTGTGAATCAGTCAGAGGTCCTCTAACGTTCCCCGTTCCCACACTGAGGTCTTATCCAGAGGTGCAGGTTCTCCCGCTCGGTGCCAAACTGGCTCCCGATGCTGAAAACAATAGAAAGCCTGTCTTCCTGCCTAATGGGCCCGTTCTGGCTCCAGGAGGGCTGACTTGACTCTTTCCGTACTCGGGGTGTGAATCCAACCCATTTCTGCTTGGAACTGAACACCGTTGATGGTGTTCAGCCCTTTTCCATTTGACTGAAAACCATTGATTTTCTCTGTTTTTTGAGTTGTTTTTCTTTTTTTTTGCGACGTGGGATCACGGCATCAGCTCACTTCTTTTTTTTTTTTAATCGCTGCAGTTTGTCACTATGCCCCCTCTACACGACCCAGAAAGTCCCGGAAAAGTGCCACTTCTCGCAAAAATATGTCACGCTAACTTCTAAAGGGGTGTCATCTTTGTCCTCAAAAGCGGAATTATGGCGCCTCCGAACAGTTGCTCAATTGTGCCATAATTCAGCCTCTGAGGAAGACACTTCCTCCTCTGTTGCTTTTGTGCGGCGAGCACAAAGTACCTCCGCAGAATCCTGACACCTCTCAGGTTGAAATGACATTCATATCAAATCTGGCAATTACTGTGGGGCTCGGAGGGCATTCATGTATATGTCGGCGGAGCGGGGAACGGAATAAAACATCTCCTCCGTGATGCAACTGTTGCCACTGCGTTGGCTCAAGCAGGCACCTGCCATCACATGTCTGTGGTCGGTTTAGGACGGCTGCTCGTCGCCACGGAGATTAGCAAGGCATCCAGAGTGTGTGCGACGCCGGCGGCGGCAATTTCCCGAACACATCGGGCTAAACAAGGTGCTTTTGGCAGGTTATCGAGAGTCACTGTTTGCCATTTATTGCCCACTTAGAGTTGACTTTCAAAATAATGAAAAGTGCTTTTGATTAGCGTTCCTTCACGTCGGACCGAGCCAAGTCGCTCCGTCTGGTCCTTGTGGGACAATTTAGTCCGTGCAGATGCAAACATGTATTAGGCAACTCTGCCATGCTCATGTTTCCTGCTGACTGATCTGTCAGGGAAGATCGAAGGGTTAGTCATCCAGCGACAAATCAATATATGACATATGTCATTATAATCCATATGCTTACAATTTCTGGTCAGCATATGCGTTAGACACACTCAAGTCTTTTAATGAATGTTTGAATCCGTCATAAAAATCCCCGACAAAGTGCTTTCAGAGGCTCATGTTAAAAACATTATTTGGTTTTTCACAATTGTTTCACCATTTATTTACACTCAGTGGTGAAAAGCAATGGCATCATCCCCCAACACATGTTTATTCAAAGGTGAATTAAACTTGAGTTCAGAGGACATCTCCTATAAATAAATATACATTTGTATTTCTTAATGTCACAATTTGATTACATAAACCTCATTTTACATTTCAGTCACAAAACAAAGAAGAATGATATTTATAGTCTTGCTAGCGCCCCCCACAGGACAACACTGACGGAGAGAACGTAGATAATCATGTGGGAGTTTCCACAAACATTCACACATTCACAGAGAGGAATATGCTGCAGGAAATACTTAGAAACATACTTAGATTACGCTCACATAAATACTCATCTGGTTATAACGTGAACACAAAAAAAAGACAAATTTGACAGGAGCCATTCCACTCTTCCATGGCGGTCGGAACTCTGATTTACTTTTAAATGAGGTGGTTTAATTTACCTGTAATACAAGTAGAATATTTCTCATTTTCAGTGGTGAGTCCTGGAGATAACCGACAGTGGAGTGAGACGGACGGGAAAGGCAGATGTGATAGTCAATCCCTTTTCCAGAGTGAAGGGTGATGGAGTCGGAGCCAAAGAGAAAGGGAATGAGATGGAGTGTGGGGTAAAAAAAAAAACACAACCCAGAAATAAGGCTCGGTTGGCTGAGGCAATAGAAAGATAAGGTATGATGTGTGAAACGAGGCCAAATCAGCAGAGGAGTCGGGAGGAGAGCATCGTGGGGAAGTTTGTGAGGAGCTTTCAGAGCAATGGAAGCGTTTGAAGCTCTGCAGATCAGGCAGACACTGGCAATGAAAGTGAAAAATCACACAGTCGCTTTGACTGACTCCGTCTCATTTGTAAGAAGCGATCACAGCCCGGAACCCAATCTGCGAGCTGGCGCTAATGTAAACCAGCGCCTGACCCTGCAGAAATGTGAGATTATGAAAGCTTTGAGGAGTTTTAGGAAGTCTTCAGTGCTTTCACACTAAAATATACCAGTTTCTTGACCATTCTTTTTCCACTGAAGCTCATTAAACAAAAGAACACAATCAAACTTTTGGTTGCAGAAAAGGTTCCATATTTTTTTTTATTAATTTTCGAAGAGCAAGCAACTAAGGAACTAAGAGAGGCTCAAATGAAACCAATGGACCAATCCAATCAAGCACCCCCTTCAGCGAAACTCAGGAAAACCACAGAAGAACAGAGTTGCTTCTCTCTTCTCCTTATAGGAGCAGCGAAAACAGAACTCAAGCACCCATCAGGCAAATAAAGAAAAAGACTATAAAGAGAAAAAGGAACAACATATGGCCAGATGCTACTGTCACTGCAGCGCCGGCGTTTTGGAGAGAATAGAAAAATAAAACTAACTTTTGTTCCCTGCTTCTCTTTATTGGTTCCCAATTAGAAGTATCCTCACCTGAAGGCCAGCGAGGGTAGACGATCCCGCAAAATACATGACTGAATGAATGACTTCATCTTTATTTCGAACATGCAAATTAAAAAAAAAACATTTAAATGAATAAAGCAAAAATACCAAGAAACAGCACAATAACTCAGTAAAACTGAGTTATACTTGTCTTTATCTCCATTCCTAATTGATTCTGCCACTTTACTCCCTTATACCTTACTTTTTAGCTTTAAATCCAGGAGATAAGGGAAAACGGTTGGGTGTGCTAATTGAGCGCACCTGGATTTAAGCTACACCTGTAAAATGTAAAAAGAAAGAGTGTGTTATCTTTTTTTTTCCTGCTGATTGTGATCCTGAGGAGGAAGATTTGTAAGCCACACAGTCCAGCAGGGCGGCTTTCCGTGACGCACCTGAACGCATCACTCACGGCTGTCAGCTGCTGGATTTCCGGAGCACAGAAAGTAGCACAAGACGAGCTCACGGAGAGCAGAAATATCACTTTTAGGGCAAGTTCTGGAGAAGCAGAGGCTGAAAACGGCATGTAGCTAAATGCGGAAGCAGAATCTGGCGGCATGAATCCTGTTAACCCGTAAAAATCCATAAACTAGCCGCATCAATTTATAAGCCGCAGGGTTCAATGCATGTGGAAAAAGTAGTGGCTGATGATATATATATATATATATAAATAAGATATCCAAATGCAATACGCAGCGCTGGACGTTTCACGCAGGAGGGCAAGCAGAGTGTCTAATTTCCGTTGTTCGACATTTTTCTGGTGGTTGGGGCGACATCCTGACAAAAGGTTGGGCTTGATCGTGATTGGTCAATTTTGTCAATTCGTCTGTTCCAGCTCTCGTTCCCTGCCGTCCCACGTCAGAACAACCTCGTCCTGGAATCAGAGGCAGATTGTACCTTTAGAATGAACGGTCACATGATCTCAGGACACACATTAGCCCGGGATCATAGTGTTGCTTAATATCCTTCACCGTCACGCTGTACAACGCATCATCACACATCACAACGAGTCGACACGCTCGCTCCCAAACATCCTTATCGAGGCGATTCTTGTTGTTGAATGAATAAATTAAATATCAGGAATGTCACACGCCGGTGCGTCGATTTAAGAACCTTGTTCAGATGCATTACGTCACAGGAAGATGGTCGGGAATGTACCAAACTGGCTCCTCCCACTTGCGGCCGTCGCCTTACGGAAGAGCTGTTTGTTGGCCGGCCGTCAGCTCCAGGTAAGTGGAGGTGAGTGGTGAACGCAGCCTCCTGCAGTGGCGCTCAGCTCCTCCACACTCCGCGGCGTTGTGATGCAACACCTTGGTCGTCTCAATGGGGGAGTGAGTCACACAAGTGCGCAGACTGCCGAGCAGACCCTGGAGAGTGTTGCGAAATAAGATAAAACACTCAATTGAATTTTTTTTTTATTTTTTTTTTTACAATAACCAGAGGGTCAAGCCGGCCAAGCTTTGTTGGCGGGAGCTCAAAAAGCAAACTATGTGAATTAGAAGAAGAAAAAAATATATATATGAAAGTACTGCCCTTTCAATTCACCTGTTGAAACTGTGAAGTTTGATTCATGGCAGGAATGCTTAATAATCTCCACGTTATCCTTCTGGCTCAGCGTTTCAGCTGCGTTGCCCACAAACCCGGCGGTGTCCAGACTGTTGACGCTGAGCTGATAGTCCGTCAATGGAAATTAACATATTTGAACCTTCTACTCGTTGAACCCCCCCCCCCCCCCCCCCCCCTGTCAATGACTCACAGGCCTAAGGAGCACTTCTAATTCATCAGCAGGGGTGGATGAGGGGCCACTGAAGACGGTTCCGGATCATTGGACAGACAATGACTGAAGTCTGAGAGACAGAGAAGGAGAGCGAGAGGCGGAGAGAGAGAGAGAGGGGGGGGGGGGGGGGGGGGGGGAAGAAACGGAGTGACTTGGTAATTTAAAAAGTCTACCCTCAGCCAGGGAATAAAGGCTGTGCAAACGGCAGAGCAGAAAGACCGCCACCATTTAATTATCAAGTAATTGTAAAGTCCATAACAACAGAAACCTGAAAGCGAGAGACAAGGGAAGAGGGACGGCTCCATGAAAATGTAATTAGCTGAATATTATTTCCTCCCTCTCTCTCTCTCTCACTCCCTCTCTCGCTCGGCCACTGTAGGGTTTAACAGCGGGGGTGGTTGAGGGAAGAAAAACAGAGACAAGCCTCCTTTTAAGATAAAACTAAATGCAGTGTCACCGTTTAGATCTTCAGTGACTTGGATCAATATGTAATTACCTTTGGGAGTGAGAAACACCTTCGCTCCCTGTCTTTCTACTCTTCTCTTTAACCCCTCTTTATTCCCGCCAGGAGCCGCGCCACTGATGGAGACTGTCGGCGTCCAAACCCGGCGCGTCCTTCCATTTCAATTAGAAATTCAAAACAGCTAAAGCAACGATCCCTTCAGATTTGGGTTTTTTTTTAATTCAAATTCTTCTTCTTTTTGTTTTTCCTGCAATAACTGAGGTGCAGAGCAGCAGTGGGGTTTGGGAGTAGCAGGAAGGGAGCCACAGTTCAAACAATGGTCGCCGGTAGAGGCGGAGGTGGAGGGATGTTGCTCTCCACCTCCGCCTCTCTGTGCATCACACAGGCTTCACGCTGCCTCCAACACACACTTCCTCACTGGAGGAGGATAAACCTGCCGAGGAATCGGTGATTGGCGAGATGGTCGGGCTTGGAAGGAGCTCCATTCGGACTTTTATTTAAACTTCAGTGCGTTGGTTCCAGAGACCCAAGCTGGGAGAATTATCTCCAAGTTACAATGACAGTAATGCCAAGCACTAGTTACTTTGGTAACTAGCTAGTCGTTCGTTACCAAAGAAGATTCTGAAATCCTACAAAGAGAAAATTCTAGAAATGTGAGAGTCATGAAATTCTTCCTCTTCTTCTTCGTTCGGGTTTAACGGCAGTTTACTTCCATAAAGTTGCTTTGCTATCGAGCTACATTGTTTCCCAACTCTCTCTTCATCCTTGATGACTGTTTCCCTCCCTCTCTTTCTCATCAGCAGCTTTTTTTTGCAACCCTGATGACTGTTTCCCGTCTTCTTGGCGTCAGTGAAGTTCCACTAACGCCATCTGCTGGTTGCAGCAGCTGGTCCATACCAATCCCACGGCTCGGAAGGAAAGAAAGAAAGAAAGAAAGAACGAAACATGTCCTGAAATTGCAGAGAGGAGGATTTTTTTTTCATTTTTCCACTCTACTTGTACTCAGTTAATGCTCTTGGTCGATGGTAATTAATCCCCAGGAATGGGGAAGATTAGTTTGCTAATTCAGTGTCAATATTAGTCTGTTGGTAGGAAATCGCTGAGGGGTGATAAGAAGTTGATTGGCAGGTGGGTGATTTTCCCCCCAAAAATTAGGGGTGTGTCTTTTTTTTTTTTTTTTTTTTTAATTGGGAAGTTCTCCTTGAAAATGAGTGAAATAGCATCACGGCGATGGTGTAGAATTAAGAGATTACTATTCAGATGTTTCCAACGTTTTGACGATACACTTTTTAAAACTAGGAATCAGAGAGTAAATGCTGAATGCCAGACATGTTGCCGGCTTTTCCTGGCTCCCTCCCTTCACGCCATCCCGTCCAGTGATCCCGCCCAACAAGCCCCTCCCACGGGACTCCAACGGCACTCTCTTAGAAGTGCCATTTTCCTTATTCTCCTCGTTGCCAACTGGTGATCCAGGGGTCGCTGTATTTTCTCCCTCTCTTTGTCTGAGCGTGCCATTGTGTGCAACATCAAATGGTCGCAGGGGCTCCTGGTCGCTGGAACGCCACAACAGCTGCGTCCTCCACCTCGCCTTCCAGAATAAACAGCTGCTCCGGCCCGATTGTGTCCCGTCGACGGGCACCGGAAGCAACGTTCTCCGTCTATAGTGTGTCCAAGACGGCGCTCTCGCCCCCGGTGGACTGGGGGATTTGCAGTGTGCATTCGCTAATTCACTTCCATTGTCGCTTTCTTGGAGCGGCAATGGAAGAGCGGAAACACAAGTTGAGTGACGTGGGGCTGGATCTTTTTGGAAGGTCAGTCATTAATTGTGAAGGTACCAGAGTTTAGTCAACCATTGTTGTTACTACAAGATTCACCACCAACACTCTTGGATTGAATGTTTATTCAGGATTGAAAGCTGTTACTACCTGTCGGCTTTTTAACTTTAAAGACATCTGAGGTACATTCTACTCATGAAATAAACTGGTTTGCTGATGAACATTACTACAGAAATCCACAGGCACATTTGCTGTTAGTACTATGAGATTATGGAGCATCACGGCAGCCAAGCATCTCCTGGTTTTAAATGATGTTTTTGTATTAATACCTTTAAAATGATTACTGACTTTTTATGGAATACTAATGAGTGTCAAGACCACTGGACTTTACGTACTTACTGTACGAGTGTTGTAGTACTCAGAGATTGGTCCTAAGACCACATTTTGATGGTGTTAGTCTCCACTCAGTCTTGGCTCCTGAAGGTTTTTGTCTTGAGATCCTTAAGTCTTGGTCTTGAAATGCTCTGGTCTTGGTCTGGAGATGCTCTGGTCTTGGTCTTCAGATACTAGAGTCTTGGTATTGAGACACTCTGGTTTGGTCTGGAGATGCTCTGGTCTTGGTCTTGAGATCCTCTGGTCTTGGTCTTGAGATCCTCTGGTCTAGGTTTTGAGATGCTCTGGTCTTGGTCTTGAGATTCTCAAGTCTTGGTCTGGAGATGCTCTGGTCTTGGTCTTGAGATGCTCTGGTCTTGGTCTTGAGATCCTCAAGTCTTGGTCTGGAGATGCTCGGGTTTTGGTCTTGAGACACTCTGGTCTTGGTCTCCATGATGCTCTGGTCTTGGTCATGAGACACTCTGGTCTTGGTCTCCATGATGCTCTGGTCTTGGTCTTGACTCTGTCTCATGTTTGGTGGCTGTTTTTCAATATATATCAAGTGAATTTGTCCATAGAAGATGTTAAATTCACTGAAGACGACTCCATTTCAATTCACTGTCTTTAAACATGAAGAAAACTATTCATAACAAAAACCATAGTAAAATAATGTGAAGTTGTTAAGAAACTCAAGACAAGTTCTCCAGAATTCAAGTTGTACTGGTCTGCTACTTCAGGAATTTATTGAATAGCATGAAAGAGTGAATGCATGAACAATCATGCATGTAAATGCCTGTAGCAGACTTTAACATGGGTGGGTTTTACATATTCTTCAAGCATGAGACGGAGACGGTGGGAGGCAAGACTTCCTTTATGACACATTTCTGTTAGTGTCGAGTAAGGTTTGGGCTCTCGCTGCTATAAATAATGCAGCTTCTTCTTTTCTTTTTTTTGTCAGCATTGTTTGGAAGTGTCAGAGGGGTCTCCCCAAGTTCTCCCCCTCGCTTACGCGCTCCGTTTCCTCTCCACATGTCAAATAACATGACATTCAAAGGCGCCACATGAAGCGCCGCCTCCCTCCAGATCTCCTGCTTCCTCTCCGGGACCAGGATCCGGGCTGCTGAGGAGGGGAAGAGCCATTTTGTGCTTAATGGACTCTCATGGGGAAGTAAAGTAAAAAAAAAGAGGTTTGATGATCTCACACAGATACACACATAAAAAAAAAAAGCTGATTTTACCATTAAAAAGTCTAAATATAAGCCGTTGTTTGCTGAGGAATATCTGGGGGAAACGCTGCTTTATATATTTTGGCAAAGTCGTATTAATTATTCATCCTGTTTGTGGAATAATGTGTCTGTTGCTGCGCGAGCGAGAGTTTCCCTGAAAGTGAAAAAGATGCAAGACTACACGGATTCATATTTGTGTTCTGTGCCAGGAAGGGAGCTGCAGCCCTCGGAAACCAGGATTTCAATTACAGCTGGAGAAGCGAGGCCTGAGTTCTCCTTCCTGTCCTCGTCCATTCTCTATTTCAGGCTGTGGAGAGAATCCCTGCGAGGATATAGATTGTATTCACAATCACTCAGCCAGTAAACAAATACATTCATTTATTTATGTTTTATTTATCCTATAATTCTATTTTTAGATAAATGACTGTCATTTATTTGTTTATTCTTTGTGTTTGTTTGCGTGCATTTTTATATTTATATTTCGTTTTGATTTGATTCTTATTTAAATGAATAGGATTTTACCATGTAATACTTATTTATTTGTATGTATTCAGTGTGGAATGTGATATCATTGGAAAAGTTTCAGTACATTCTACAAGTTATAAACACTGGACTTTCATTGTTTTTCACCCCACAGATAAAACAGATAACAGATAACTTATTTGACGCTTCAAATAAGTATGAAGCATCAGTCTGAAACACATCCCTACGTCTTTATTATTCCTACAAATGAACTGTCCAACATCTAATTTCATCCCCGCCAAGAATATTACAGCTGTGATTCAAATATATCCTCCAAACAATGTGCACCACGTGTGTCCTGTCCTGCCGGGAGTTTAATTTAGAGATCAACGGCGTGTTTCACACACGTTTACACAGTGCGACTGGCGCCTTCGTTGAGTTTCCACCTGTTACTTGGCAACCTCACACAGACAACACAACTCCAGGAGGGCACTGCAGATACAACAGTGATTACACACTGTGTTAAACATTCAACAATGAGCCTCTGAAGGCGATCTGGAGGATATTTAAAAAGAAAAAAAAAAGGGGGGGAGGTTGGTCTGGAGTGAATTGGATGAGTGAAGTCACAATAAAACATCAATGTCTCATTCAATTGGCTAAAAAAAAAAAAATAGAAACGTTATTGTTTTAAACAAGCAAAACTTAGCCATCATGTACATTTCTGTCAATCATAGCTGATCTTTAAAGGAGGGCTTGTCTCAAATGAGGACAGAAAACAAAAACAACAAGAGAGAGAGAGAGAGAGAGAGAGAGAGAGAGAGAGAGACCGGGAGGCACATGAATTGATCGCCCCGTCCCTGCAGCACAGGACGTGTCCATTTAGTTTTTTTCTCGGCCACGGGAGTCTTCACATCGTTTGCGCTTTTCATCTGGGGCGTCAGGGAGTCCGCCGGGGGCAAAGGGAAGACACATCCTCATTCCACACACACACACACACACACACACACACACACACACACACACACACACACACACACACACACACACACCTCTCCAAGCGAAGCAAGTTGCTCAGTCAGTGCGTCTCGGGGGGGGGGATGCTAGCTTTAGCCACCAGCCGCCAGGCCTCAAATCCAGCGACTGATCCAGTGCCCAGGCTGTCAGTCCCTGCCCGGGCCGCGGTGCCATCTTCCAACCTGCGGCGCCTTCGGCGTGTCGGTAGAAGCCCGAGAATTAAAGAGGAAGCAGCATCATCATCATCATCGTCGTCGTCACTTCAGACAGACCTCTGACGAGAACTTCATTGTTGAGGACGAGCGGTTGTTTCAAATTAAAAGCGTTGATGTGTTGATAAAAATGTGGGTTTCCGTTTGGAGCTTCTATTGTGTCCGACCTTATTAGTGGAGCGTCTGAAACATGAAGGCGGCTGACATGTTGAGGCAGAGAGAGCAAGGCACTAGACACCGGCGTCACTTAGTCTGACTCCTGACTGGAGACGCATAAAAGGGGGGGAAAAAAAATCACAACATTTTTAAAAAGCAGCTTGTCGAATTGATTCATAAACGCTGATATTCTCATTCGTGTGTGTTTTTTTTTTTTATATGAATATACTGTAATTATCTTGACTGTTTAAATGGAGGGCAAATGGTTCCTCTGGTGACTTGCAGATCCATTATTGCCTGCCTAATTGGCTTGGCAAGCTTCGACTTCCTCCCCCCCTCGCTTGTTCACTCACAGATTAAAATCCGACAGTGATTTTTAATTTGAATTGTAAGACAGCGGAGTTAAAATGATTACCCAAAAGTTAAAGGAGGGGACTGCAGAGCACTTAAAGGGCATCGATAAACTCTGGCCCCTGAAGAGTCTCCGTTGTGATGGAGAGGTTGTTCAGTGGAAGATTCTTTTAGACTGAAAGTTCCTTCAGTGGACTAGTGGATAACACTGGGCGCTGTACGACAAGCGGCTTTACTACTTTTGGTTTTCCTGATTCCTGAGGCGCGACGTTTACAAGTGAAGACGCAGAATTTTGTCATTTTAGTTTTAAAAGCGATGTCCGTTTACACAGAAACGGCACAAACACTGACAATGTAGTTTGTATGTTGGACCACCAGTGGCTGCTGTAGGATTTCTGTAATGGAACCACACACACACACACACACACACACACACACACACACACGCACACACACACACACACACACACACACACACACACACACACACACACACACAAAACAATATATTCTAAAATACAACAGTGGGTGAATGAAGACATTCTTATGGCCAGACGACCGAGCTGGATTGTTATTACGGTGCCTGTCAAAATAAAAGTACCAAGTTGGATTGTTATTACGGTGCCTGTCAAAATAAAAGTACCAACTTAGATTGTTATTATGGTGCCTGTCAAAATAAAAGTACCACGTTGGATTGTTATTACGGTGACTGTTAAAATAAAAGTACCAAGTTGGATTGTTATTACGGTGCCTGTCAAAATAAAAGTACCACGTTGGATTGTTATTATGGTGCTTGTCAAAATAAAAGGACCACGTTGGATTGTTATTACGGTGACTGTTAAAATAAAAGTACCAAGTTGGATTGTTATTATGGTGCCTGTCAAAATAAAAGTACCAACTTAGATTGTTATTATGGTGCCTGTCAAAATAAAAGTACCAAGTTGGATTGTTATTATGGTGCTTGTCAAAATAAAAGTACCACGTTGGATTGTTATTACGGTGACTGTTAAAATAAAAGTACCAAGTTGGATTGTTATTATGGTGCTTGTCAAAATAAAAGTACCAAGTTGGATTGTTGTTACGGTGACTGTCAAAATAAAAGTACCAAGTTGGATGGTTATTGCGGTGACTGTTAAAATAAAAGTACCAAGTTGGATTGTTATTACGGTGACTGTCAAAATAAAAGTACCAAGTTGGATTGTTATTACGGTGACTGTCAAAATAAAAGTACCAAGTTGGATTGTTATTACGGTGACTGTCAAAATAAAAGTACCAAGTTGGATTGTTGTTACGGTGACTGTCAAAATAAAAGTACCAAGTTGGATTGTTATTACGGTGACTGTCAAAATAAAAGTACCAAGTTGGATTGTTTTTACGGTGACTGTCAAAATAAAAGTACCAAGTTGGATTGTTATTACGGTGACTGTCAAAATAAAAGTACCACGTTGGATGGTTATTACGGTGACTGTCAAAATAAAAGTACCAAGTTGGATGGTTATTACGGTGACTGTCAAAATAAAAGTACCACGTTGGATGGTTATTACGGTGACTGTCAAAATAAAAGTACCAAGTTGGATGGTTATTACGGTGACTGTCAAAGGGTTGGATTGACAATCCATCCATGATGACACTTTTTAAAACATTAGACTCGATACTGAGGGCTGCAGTCGAGGAATGTCCATTAAGTGGTTTACAACTTCATAGTGACTTCCCATCTTTTGAAGGAACGTATACCTCTGCAAGGTCTACTTTGATTTTTGTGGGACAAAACCACACTTTACAATCAGTATAATCATTTATAGAAGCCAGAACCATTGGTTGCTCTACAAAGTGGACTGTGGTTATATTGCATACATCAGGAACATTAGTTTCTCCTCGACCATCATTTGTCCTCGACTCACAAAGCCCAGCTGTGATGTGTAGTATATTTGTATCAGTGATCCTGATCCCTGTGTCCTTGCTAAGTAATGATCCAAGCGTCCCAAAAGCACCGGCGTGGGTGTTAGCGCGCTAACGACTGACTCCTTGACACAATGATTCACCGGCTACGCTAAGCTAGGTAAACCTACGACGGCATCGTTTCTCTCCGGCAACCTCAAAAGCCTTCACACTGGCCAGTGACAAACAAACGAATGGACTCCGCTCGGTTAGGGGTTGAGCGCTTTTAGCTAATAAGTCATTCTCCTCCACCCCTCCCCCGATACGGCAAGGAGAACGTGTGAGTGGCTCGTTTCATTCAAACCTCAAGTTACAGATTCAACATTTTTAAACTGAGTCAAGAAGAGAGAAAAAAGAAATCAAAGGGAAGGGCTCCATGTGTAACACCCCCACCCCCCCCCACCCCCACCCCCACCCCCACCCGTCTCGTCAACGCCGCCGCCGCTTTGACCATCAATCATGGCTGTCAGAGCAGCTGTGCTCCTGCTCTTTGGTGGGAAATCACACCGGCGCTCTACATCACCCGGGGCTGTGATGACTGCGCAGGCCGGAGCTCCACCGCCTTTGATTACAGACTGTTGGCGTGGACAGGAAGCATCACGGGGGGGGGAAAAGAAGTGAACGTGGCGGATATCAAGTCGCATCAGCGTTGCTCTTTAAAAGTCAAAACAAGGCAACGCAAGTTTTTTCCTCTCCATAATTCCCAGAACAGCGATCAGAGCAGGAGTTCCGCTTCCTGCGAAGCTTGACCCCGACTTTCACTTTGAAATATCACAAAATCAAAGGCTTTTGATTGAAGTCCAAGATGCATGATGGGAAAAGCCTGGAGAAGTGTGTGGATGAGTGGAGATTTGTCTTTTATTTTGGTAAGTGTGATTTATTTATTTTTTTTACATTGAAATTGTTAAATGTAAGTGTTTTTGACTGTATTTATATTTTTAATCCATCGTTTAGTTGTTTAATTCTACGGTTACGGTATCTCCCTTTCATCTGTGTATTTTATTCACATGTATCGTTGTTTAAAATGTGTAAACTGTTTGTAAATACTTTCCCTTTTCATGTTTGCTCCCAAGCATTTCAGATGCCAGTTATGTCACATGTTAAAATAAAAATACCAACTTAGAGTGTTATTATGGTGCCTGTCAAAATAAAACTACCAACTTAGATTGTTATTATGGTGCTTGTCAAAATAAAAGTACCAAGTTGGATTGTTAATACGGTGACTGTTAAAATAAAAGTACCAATTGGATTGTTATTATGGTGCCTGTCAAAATAAAAGTACCAACTTAGATTGTTATTATGGTGCTTGTCAAAATAAAAGTACCAAGTTGGATTGTTAATACGGTGACTGTTAAAATAAAAGTACCAAGTTGGATTGTTATTATGGTGCCTGTCAAAATAAAAGTACCAACTTAGATTGTTATTATGGTGCCTGTCAAAATAAAAGTACCAACTTAGATTGTTATTATGGTGCCTGTCAAAATAAAAGTACCAAGTTGGATTGTTATTATGGTGCCTGTCAAAATAAAAGTATCAACTGAGATTGTTATTATGGTGCCTGTCAAAATAAAAGTACCAACTTAGATTGTTACTATGGTGCCTGTCAAAATAAAAGTACCAAGTTGGATTGTTATTATGGTGCCTGTCAAAATAAAAGTATCAACTGAGATTGTTATTATGGTGCTTGTCAAAATAAAAGTACCAAGTTGGATTGTTATTATGGTGCCTGTCAAAATAAAAGTACCAAGTTGGATTGTTATTATGGTGCCTGTCAAAATAAAAGTATCAACTGAGATTGTTATTATGGTGCTTGTCAAAATAAAAGTACCAAGTTGGATTGTTATTATGGTGCCTGTCAAAATAAAAGTACCAACTTAGATTGTTATTATGGTGCCTGTTAAAATAAAAGTACCAAGTTGGATTGTTATTATGGTGCCTGTCAAAATAAAAGTATCAACTGAGATTGTTATTATGGTGCTTGTCAAAATAAAAGTACCAAGTTGGATTGTTATTATGGTGCCTGTCAAAATAAAAGTACCAACTTAGATTGTTATTATGGTGCCTGTCAAAATAAAAGTACCAATTTAGATTGTTATTATGGTGCCTGTCAAAATAAAAGTACCAAGTTGGATTGTTATTACGGTGACCGTTAAAATAAAAGTACCAACTGAGATTGTTATTAAAATGTGTAAACTGTTTGTAAATACTTTCCCTTTTCATGTTTTTCCCAAGCATTTCAGATGCCAGTTATGTCGTCTTGCGTAAAAGTCTCAAGTAAAGGTTGAACTAAATTTAGCCTCGTTCCTCGCTGCCGATTACGAGTGCGAGAACTTCAAGAAAAGTTGGAGTGAGGCGCGACCCCGACAGACCCTCGGTAGGGTCGCCCCGGGCTGCCGTTACCTTACCCAAAAAAAAACCCCCCAAAAAAACTTGGGAGCAAAATGTCAGCTGTCAAGTTGCATTCTGGGTAATGTCAGTGCCGCGACGTGACGTGTGAAATTAAAACGGCAGCCTTTTTCAAACACAAAGGAGCTCAGTGGATTGGCTGCGAGGGGCGAGGGGAACGCCGGGGGGGCTTTCTTCTCAAATTGTCAACGTTATGTCGAGTGGAGTTTTGGCTAAAACTCAATATATTGTACTTTACCTCGACATTACAGCAAATATTGCTACGATATCTCAAGAGAAATTGAACATTATTGCTTTTGTAAAGGTAACATTTATGGCAGAAATGTCATTGTGGACCACTTTGGATAACACAAGACTCTCCATCCATCTTTATGTATCGTATGTTGTTCCTTCTTCTTCTTCTTCTTCTTCTTCTTCTTCTTCTTCTACTTCTATGAAGGTGCACTCCCACCATCTGCTGATTCCAGCTCGTCCACACCATTCCCACCGCTCCAAAAAAAAGAACTGCAATTTAAATGAACTTTTACCATGTTAATAGTTTCTCTGTGGCGGTTGCTAGGATCCAGGCCTCTCACCCAGAGAACTATGGGTAAAGGGGCGGGGTTTTGAGCTCTGCCCGGGCTTTTGTGGGCTATTCGAGTCTAGTTCTGTGTTCGCTGAAATAAAGACGTGTTCCAAGATTCCGCTCTGCCTCATCCTTCGTCCTGCCACATATCCAAGTTTTCTATTGCAGCTTTTTTTTTTTTTTTTAGCTTGTCTTGTTGTTTTCCTCAATTTCATCCATTTCACCGATCTTGGAATGCAATTCGGAACAAACAATAATTTATTAAAATGTATTGTTTTTTCCCATCTTTCTTCAGCCAATTTAGCAGTTTTAGCTACTTTAGTAAAAAAATTTTCTTTGAGTTAATTCCGCAAAATATCTACCATCATGTTTTTACCATGTGGACTATTTCAGACAGCTTAAGTTGTTTCACTTCAATTTATATTGTCCATTGTAGCAATTTGCCCAGTTTTTTTTTCTTGTTTTAGCTTTAGCTTTTTTTTTTGTCATTTTAACTTTTCGAGACAATTCTGTTTTTTTTGTTTGCGACTTTCCCTTCAGATATCAAAAATCCACAAAAGCCAGCAACTCTCGCAGTGCAAGTCCTTTCATGCTTGTCTTGAAAACACAATGTGAATTTGACTCGCCAATTCCATACCAGGGCTCATATAGTCCACATTTTTAACCGTTATTAAGTGAAACTTGAACTAAAAGGCCTAAAAAGAAGAAAGAAAAATGTTTTTTGCATCTATCTAACTAAAGGTCTGTATTTATTCTTTCAGCTGCCAACCATGTCGCACACGACAAAGCATGTGGAGGCCCTAATTATTTTTATTTTGGTAATATTCAAATATGATCCAGCTGGTGTTGTTGTTCTGGGTTTTTTTTTTTTTTCCTTCGCTGAAATCCACAGATCAGTCATGTGAATATTGGTTTGTTTGTCGTCAAATTGAAAAGCCAACTAATGTGCTCACGTGGGAAGTTGCATTAAATGTGGCACGGCGAGGACCGAATCAATTTAGCCGAATGATTGGTGGAGTGACACCGGCGCAGAGCGACAAAAGCGTTTTCACTTCCCGCTTCTATCCATCCTCGCTTGTCTCATTAGCCGTCGCTCCATTACGGAGGGGGCCGCAAAAAAAAACAAAACACATCCAGGGTTGTTTGGGTGAAGCAATTTCTGCGCCGCATCTCCAGAAGATGCAAAAAAAATTAAGAAATTGGAATTTAATTCCATGTTATTTGCATTCAGAATGGATGGCGACCCCCAGAGACCCGCTCCGAGGACGGAAATTGGCGGTGGCGCCGTCTCGGACACACCGACCAGATGCGACCTCCGAGTTAATCACAGCTCAACGCCGCGCTGACGCGGCGGGATTTACCATCTCGGAAAGCAGACGAGAGTGTTTTTATGCGCGCTGGCGAAGCTTTCTCCAATTATGCGACGTCCGAAACAAGTGGAAACGCATTAATAGTATGCAAGTTTTTTTGTTGTTGTTGCCAGATTTTAGGGGTTCACTGTATTTCATCAGAGTCAAGTCCTGCAGAGGAAATTATTCAGAGTGCACATTTAATCCATTTGTATACGCGACAAGAAACAACGGCGCGCCGGAACCCTTCGCTGAACCCCGCTCGTCAAGCAGAACCGTAAAATTCCATGTCATTTCCCAAAGATGTGCTCTAAATATTGTCGAATTATAAAAGGAGGGAAAAACAACAAGCGATAATGCGGCGTTGTTTTGTGCGTCCCCGGTGAGATGTTTGCTTTTAGGCGCACTTCATTATCATCCTGCCCACTGTGTTTGGCTCACAGCCTCTTTCTTTTCTTTCCCTTTGATCCCGAGTCAAACTGAGTCGAGAAACTTGACAAACATTTACCATCACAGGATCGGGGAGAGGGGGCGTCGGGTAAAAAAAGACATGTTTTTCAATGCATTCCCAAATATTCTTGTTTTGTCTTTTGAAAGAACCCAGGAACTCCCACTTCTATGAAGTGCATTGTTTCCGCCTTTATCTCCCTGCCAGGACCTGCGAGTTCCTCTTCAGTTCAAGGGTGATGGTCTGAGATGAAGCACCTCTCATCCCTCAACCAAATCCCTTCAAACAGTGTTTTTTTTTTCCCCATGTTTCTCTTAACACTGCCCCCTACAGGTCTGGCATGCTCACAGCAGCTCTGAACCAGCTGTGGATGCGTGTATCCGTGTAAATGAAGATATTTATTTTAAAGGCAGCGGGGGAAATATCTGTTTTTGTAAACGCGGCCTAAAGCTTTGACATCAACTCCTTTTCCCGATCGCGACAGCTCCCAGGCTTCAGGACCGGCTCCTGATTGGCCGATCGCCCGAGGGGCTGGGGGAGCGGCTCATCAGCCACGATGGCTGACACCTTAGCTCGGCTGCTCATATATATATATATACACACACACACACACACACACACACACACACATACATACCAGTGCGTCTGGGGCTTCCTGGGTTCTGTGTGAATTGAGCTGCTCGGTTTTCTCACACATCGCTGTCGAACTGACTACATATTTAACTTGGGCTTGACTCTCGACAGGCAGGAAATTCAATCAAATTGACTATAATGAGCTTCACCGAGGCTCAAGCAGGAGAACCGAAGTGCATCAGTTTGTTGGCTCGCAGGGAACATAAGACAAGGGGGGGGAACTCCGACACAGGAACAAGGACAGGCTAGTTGAACGGCCGGAACGGACGCTGAACACGGTACAAGACGCGCAAACTGGCATCTGACAAGAGAGCTGGAAACACACAGGAAGAGGGGAGACAATGAGGCACAGCTGACAGCAATCGGGGTGGGAGACGTGGAGGGCGGAGCTACGAGACTCCAAGACACCACACGTATTTTTGACAAAGTATGAGGTTCTCTTTAAACACTTCAAAATATTAGATTGTTATTGTTTTTTTGAGAATGGTTCCAAAAAAAAAAGTTTAAAAACTTGCTAAAGTAAAAAATCAGGTCGCTTTAAAAACTGAGAACAATACAATTTAGAAAATATCCCATAATTTAAAGGAATATTGTTGAAATGTTGAGCATAAAGAAGGAAAATGACGTCTTTGCTGACTAATATTTTGAATAAAAACATTTGTTTTAGTGTTTTGTTTCATGTTTATGCGTAAAAGTTTGGGGAAAAAAATGTCTATTTGCGGAAACGGTGAAAACTGGTTAGTTAGTGTGTCAAGCCACTAGTTGTTTGTCTTTGTAATGAAACCACATGCATGAGCACGTGCAGAAGAACTGTTTACCACAGTAAACATGCGCAGTAGCAAGATTTCGGAAAAGTTTGGTTTTCATCTGTTTCCGTGCAAAAAGACCTGCATCTCCGAATGAGAGTTATTATTGGCTATATTTAACCAGGACACACATAGTGGGGGGGGAAATAGTCATATATGCACATATAAAGGAAGAAAACCAATGTATTGCTGGAATAAACAAGGAATCAAGAGCAGCTACTCCCTGCAGGGACGGAGGTGAAATAAACAACTGTTCTATCTTGGCATTGATTCTCCGCGCTGATGAAAATCAAGTCTAGTGATCCGTGCCGCCCTCACCACGGACTGAACTTTCATTTGCATTTAATACGTCACTCCTCCCAGTGGTGATTAGATGGGCACGCGCTCCACGTGGGCGATCTGCGCTAATAGCTGTTCGTGTTTGTCGGGCGCCATTAGCCCCTTTGTGAGGGCGAGGACTCACGTCCGTCGCCACGCGGATTACTGTACGGCAGCTGAGTGGAATCCTCTCAAACCCCAACACTCCGCTGACTTCACGAAGGGTATCGAACCCTCCCATCGGCGCCAGCTGATTTTAGGAGAGTTAAACCCCCCCCCCCCCCCTCTCTCTCCACGCCGCTGTGTCGCCCGTCCCCCCCCCAACAGGATAGACCGCCCTTAATACGATTACCCAGCTTCAGACTTTACGATAATTCAATGCATCTCCGCGGCTAATTTCCACTCGGCGGCATGGATGCCACATCCGCTTATTGTCGCTCGCTTACATGCTAGAGGAGAGCGCGAGAGTTGACTTATTACCACACAATGCCGGCTAAGTGGGAAATCTCTTTGGACATGGCGGCCCACCATACGCTAGATTTAATTCGATTTTCTGTTCAGGCTTTGGTTTAAGTGCTTTTAAAGTTTCTCGTCCCGCGCCGGGAGGGCGAGAGGGCAGCTGTGGCTTTGACTTGATTTGCTCTTTCAACAAGAAAAGGGTGGGTGGGGGGAGGGAGGGGGGGGGGGGTAAAATAAGCTGTGATTTGGTGGGGCAGGGCAGGGCGGGGCGGCGGGGGGGGGGATAAAAATAAATAAATGCACTTAGAGTAACGTGGCAGCATTAGCAGGCTGGAGTACGCGGTGCAAAACTGGATTAGAGCCTAATCCTACAGGGAAATTCATTTCTTTCAATGCAGATCTCTTGTAAAAAGTTGTGTTTTGCTTAATCCACGACGAGCGCGCACAATCAGGATGTTTGCTTGACCTTACTCGCCTTTAATAACGCTTTTTTCTCTTCTCCTCTCTGCTCATCAGCAGGCTGAAGGTCAACGAGGAGCGCTGCAGGGAAGACCTCACGCTTTGATCTATACGTATTTGATGGTTATATTTTTGGAAAACATTTTTTGAGAAGTAAAGGTAACCATTATGTTATACAAATGTCACTGAATTCATGTTGAAATGGCCCCAAAAAAACGAATTTGAAGTCACTTTGTGCTTCTAATGGTCAGTTTGTCAGCTTTTCCACACATTCCTTTGTGTTTTATGTTTGTTTTTGACTTTCTTATTTAAACTCCTGTAATATTTTACATGTTTTTTTTATTCTTCTTGCTGACATTTCCTTACTTTGTGACACATTTATTTTCACTTTTCTCCACCAGTCCTTTGCTTTTTTTGCATCCTGTGTTTAAATTATTAATTAGTAAATTTCTCCTCTGTGAGATTAATAAAGGCGATCTTATCTTATCTTATCTTATTTTGTTTATGTCTTTCTCCACTGTCTCATTCACTTATTGTGTTTTTACTGTTATTTATATAGTTCATTGGTGTCTCTCTTTGAGGTATGCTTGTCAAATCCAGTGTTTTCCACCTGTGATTGGTTTCTCAGCTCATTTGAAGGCTACGGAATGCCCCCCCCCCCCCCCCCCCCCCCCCCCCCCCCCCCACGGGACCACCCAGGCCAACATGCAATGATTGAGATAAAGAGCTTGTCCATCAGGAAGCTTTGGGAATAGAGAGGCCCAGGCCTGGAGAGAAGAGAGAGAGAAAACTGTGAGTGACAAATCAAATGGTTGTTGTTGAATCAGAAGACACCAAAGTGCAGAGTTGGGGGGGAAAAAAAAAAAAAAAAAAAAAAAGCAAGCCTGCCAAGCTCTTTCCTCATCATTGTGCTGCCCTCTACGGGTCTTCTTCCACCTCCCTTATTTTTTTTATTTTTTTTTTTATATTTTATTTCTCTCGTCCCTCCCCACCTCGACCACATTACCATACCCCCTTCAAGAGTATTGCACGCATTAAATTGCTTTTCCATTCCGCGCCGTGACAGTCCACAGATCCGGATGTTGACGCCTTTTCACCACCCATTTTATTTATTGTGATTATTATTTGTATTTGTATTTGTATTTTGACTTGCCATGCTATGGTAACTGTTCCATAATGTGTCCACGGCTGCAGGATCTATGCGCCGGTTTGCACCAACCGACATCAACTTCCACTAGTTGAAGCGTCGGTGGGGTAAAGATAGAGCTCGTGCGCGCACGCGGGGTATTTGTCTTTTCCTTTTTTTTTCTTGGGGTCGTATGAGCGACTCGGGGCTGCAGCCGGGAAAGAGCCGGGTCGAGTCATCCGAGGGGAAACCTGGGAGAGCCAATCTGCAGATCCACATCTGGACGCTGAAATCAGTCCGATCCGTGCAACAAACCACCAGCAGCAGCAGCACCAGCACCTCCACCACCTCCACCACCACCACCACCACCACCGGCGGCGGCGGCGGCGGAAAAACGGGGGGGGATTCGTGCCTCAGTCTCCTCCGCGCGCGCCGCCAGTGCGCATGGATGAAAGTCACAGTTAAAATGCATGCGGCAAGTCCTCCCGTCTGAATGTGGGATTACCGCGCTCCCTCCACCATGCTCGAACTTTGGTTTTGGCTCTTTTTCCGAGATGACACTGCTGATTCCGTGTGGAGGAAGACCGGGGAACGCGTCTCCGCGCCGGCTGCCGCGTTATAATGACACTGTGCGTCCCGGCGTATGGAGCTAAACACGGAGGAGACTTGACTTTTATTTTGATTTGGTGCCGTTTCCCTTCCTTTTCCCGAACCCTGCCTCTCGCGACAGAGGAGGGAGGACGGTGAGATCCATGGTTTCAGTGAGCTCGGAGGAAAGAGACCGCGATTTTCGGGATGCTTTGGCGTTCACCGGGATCCGCACGGTAAGAAGACATGTTTTTTTCCCCCCTCTCTCTCTCTCTCTCTCTCTATCTCTCCCACTCTCTCTCTCTCTCCCTTCTTGTTGCACTGGCCGCGTTTCGGGGAGCTGTCCGCGGTGCTGAAATCTCTTCCCTCCCTCCTCCGTCCTTTGCTTTCCTTCAGCTCGCGGTGCTGAAGTTGATCCGGGTTTCAGACGCTGATGAGCAAGGTGTCTGCGGCTGCTATCCCCGCACCCCAGCTCCCTACACCCTCCATCTGCACCCCAACTTATCTCCATCACGTTTCTCATCTTTTTTCTTTTTTTTGATACAATATAATAGTATCAATAATATGAAAGAATTTGAGGCGCACCAATTGACTGTGCGCAAAAATGCGCGTTATTTTTATGTGTGTGTGTGTGTGGTGTGGGGGGGGGGGTGGGGGGGGGGGGGGGTAGATTCAGCGGGTCGATGTGTGTGGGGCTTTTTTTTGGTGCTCTTTTAAGGCACGCACGCAGACCAGTTGTATGTGTGTGCGCGTGCGTGCGCGGGGTCCGAGCACGCGCGCTCACGCGTCGGAGAGAGAGAGAGAGAAAGAGAGAGAGAGAGAGAGAGAAAGAGAGAGGGGAGAGGAGATCTGTAACCTTCTATACAACAGATGCCATACATATTACTAGATTATAGGATTTTTTTCTTTTTTTTAAGTCAGAATGCATTTTGTATCAGAAATCCGCTTTCTGATCACTTGCTTATGTGATCAACTCCTCTCCTTTCTTTTTTCCGCCCGTGGGCAGAAGAAGGGCTGCGACTGTCGCCTCCGAGGCTGAAATTCAACATTCCCCCCCCTCTATTTCTGTTTTTTTTTTTTTTTTAAACGGATTTTAACATGGACATCCTCTTCGAGTCGCTTCGTTTCTCATGATATGATGGGTTTTTTTTTTTCTTTCGTTCTTCCTTCACACACGGATCAGTTTAATCATAGAACCGGGGGAATGAAATCAGAAAAATCCTCATGCTGGCTGTGTGGACGGACGTAGAGGAGAGCAGGGAGCCGACAGTTCGCACAAGTCGTCGGGTATGCGGGGTGAGTGCGTAATCTTCATGCTTTAAGAAATAGGAGTTCATCCTTGAGATGTTCATGTTAGTTCTCTCTTTTTTTTTTTTTTAAGACGGAGGAGGAGGGGGGGGCAGTAGGGGAATGAGTCGTATTGAAGAAATCCGTTGGTACATCATCGATCACACAAACCTTGACGATTGTGTCCTTTTTTAAGGGGGGGGGGGCAATTTCCCAACAAGAAGTAAATGATCGGATTTATCAGTCTGCATATGGTGCGTGGAGATGATTTTTCTTTCTCTTCCTCCCCTCTGAGCTGGATTGGAATTCAGGCGAGCTATCAAAAATGCGCAGTGGCTGTCCACCGCGGGTAGTTGTGTTAACAACTTGAATGTACGACGACGCGTCTGTGTGCAATGATTAGAGATTGAACTTGCACCAGAAGCCGCAAAAAAAAAAAAAATATCGCAGCTTTTTGCAGCGTCTGCGGAGGAAACGGTCACCAACAGGCCTTTACTTCTGCTTGATTGTGTGTGTTTGTCATGCATAAGCTCGAATGTTTGCTCATCATGGACTCTGCTCTCTCTCTGGTCAGTGTCTGTCTCTGCATCTCTCTCTTTTTCTTTCTTTTCTTTTTTTTTTTTCTCTTCTCTGGCAAAAAAAAAAAAATGTTGTGACATATAAAAACAGAACCCGTGCTTTTCTTTCTCTTGTCCTCATTTCAGATGACACCTCATACTGGTACCGCACTTGAGTGAGCTGGGGCATCCTCTCCCAGGAAAAATGCATATCTGGATCCTCAAAATAATCCTTCTGATTGCATCATCTCCGAGGCTGGTTGAGATGTATGACAATTATGGGGAGATCTGCCGAAGCCTGTGCACGTGTGAGGAGAAGGAGGGGATCCTGATGGTGAGCTGCGAGAACCGGGGCATCGTCAGGCTGACGGAGATCAGCCCGGTCCACTTCTCCATGTACCACCTCCTGCTGACGGGGAACCTCCTGAAGAGGCTGTCGCTCGACGATTTCATCAACTACACCGGGGTGACCATCCTGCACTTGGGGAACAATGACATCTCCGAGGTGGAGTCGGGTGCCTTCAACGGACTGCAGGGATTACGCAGGCTGCACCTGAACAACAACAAGATCGAAGTCCTGAGGGACGACACCTTCGCGGGACTGGAGAGTTTGGAATACCTACAGATTGATTATAACTACATCACCAACATTGAGCCCAGCGCGTTGAGCAAACTGCACCAGCTGACGGTGATGATTTTAAATGACAACTTGCTCTCGGCCCTGCCGCCGAACATCTTCCGGAACGTCCCCCTCACACACTTGGACCTGAGGGGGAACCGGCTGAAGATGTTCCCCTACATGGGCCTCCTGGAGCACATGGACAAAGTGGTGGAATTACAACTGGAGGAGAACCCGTGGAATTGCTCGTGCGAGCTGATCGCTCTCAAGGCCTGGCTGGAGAGCATCGCGTACACGGCCCTGGTGGGGGAGGTGGTGTGCGAGACGCCGTTCCGGCTCCACGGCCGGGACCTGGACGAGGTGTCCAAGCAGGAGCTCTGCCCGCGAAGACCCCTGGAGGACACGGTGAGGCCCGCGCCCCCGAGCAGCACTAATGGATACTACCAGACCACGCCGGCTGCCGTCACGGCGTCGGCCACCTCGTCGGCGGTTTTCAGGTCCTCTTCCAAGCCGACCAAGGGCACGCGGCAGTTTAACAGAACTAGGGTGAAGCCCACGTCTCGGATCGGAGGCAGTAACCCCTACGGCCCCATCATCGCTTTTCAGACCAAATCTCCTGTGCCTTTGGACTGCCCCACTGCCTGCACGTGCAACCTGCAGATCTCAGAAATTGGGTTAAACGTCAACTGCCAAGAGCGGAAGATTGAAAGCATTGCTGATCTAAAACCCAAGCCATACAATCCGAAAAAAATGTATCTCACTGGAAATTACATCCCCGTGGTCCGGAGATCCGATTTTGTCGATGCCACCGGATTGGATTTGCTTCACCTGGGGAACAACAGGATATCCCTGATCCACGACCGGGCTTTCGGGGATTTAACCAACCTGCGTAGGCTGTATTTAAATGGTAATCTCATGGACAGGCTTACAGGAGAGATGTTTTTTGGTTTGCAGAACTTGCAATATCTTTATTTAGAGTACAACAAAATCAAGGAGGTCGACGCGGGCACTTTCCGCTACCTCCCAAATCTCCAGCTGCTGTTCCTCAACAATAACCTCCTGAAAACCTTACCCGTGGGGATCTTTTCCAGCCTCTCCCTGTCGAGGCTCAACCTGCGCAACAATCATTTCCAAAACCTGCCGGTGAGCGGCGTTTTAGACCAGCTGAAGCTGCTGGTGCAGATAGACCTGTTCGAGAACCCCTGGGACTGCTCCTGCGACATCGTGGGGATGAAGATCTGGCTGGAGCAGCTGAGCGCCGGCACGGTGGTCAACGAGGTGGTGTGCGAGACGCCCAAGCGCCACTCGGCCGTGGACGTCCGCTCCATCCAGTCCGAGCGGCTGTGCCCGGACTACTCCGACGCCTACGTGTCGCCGACGCCGCCGACGGAGGAGCCCATGGACGACCGGGCCGTCACCACCGACGCCCCCCAGAAGTCCAACTCCCCCAGCGGCACGGTGCCGCTCTCCGTCCTCATCCTCAGCCTCCTGCTGGTGTTCATCATGTCCGTCTTCGTGGCGGCGGGGCTCTTTGTCGTCGTGATGAAGAAGCGCAAGAAGTCCCAGAGCGACCGCGCCAGCACCAACAACTCGGACGTCAGCTCCTTCAACCTGCAGTACAGCCTCTACAGCAACCGGTCCGGCCCCAAGGTCAAAGCCCCGGCCGGCCACGTGTACGAGTACATCCCCCACCCCATGGGCCACATGTGCAAAAATCCCATTTACAGGTCGCGCGAAGGCAACACGGTGGAGGATTACCGCGACCTCCACGAGCTCAAGGTCACGTACCGGAGCACCCCGGAGGAGGAGCGGGACGGTACGATGAGGAGCCCCACGTACAGCGTCAGCACCATCGAGCCGCGGGAGAACCCCTCCCCCGTGCAGGACGCGGACCATTTCTTCAGGGGCATCCTGGAGCCGGACAAGCAGTCCCCCCATCAGCAGATCCCGTCCATCCCGGCAGGGGCCAATCTAGAGTACAAGTACACGGGGCCCGTGTCGTACACGTACAACCCAAACTTTGATGTCAGACGTCAGTTCTTGCACCCGGAGAGGATAAGAGAGACGGTGCTCTACGGCACGGCGCCCAGTACTGTTTACGTGGAGCCCAACAGGAACGAGTATCTGGAGCTAAA
This sequence comes from Blennius ocellaris, assembly GCF_963422515.1. Classification (NCBI taxonomy): domain Eukaryota; kingdom Metazoa; phylum Chordata; class Actinopteri; order Blenniiformes; family Blenniidae; genus Blennius; species Blennius ocellaris. Next base: position 15,639,198 of record NC_137673.1, on the reverse strand, counting down.
AGCGAAATTGCAGTCGGAGCCCGATTACCTCGAAGTTCTTGAGAAACAGACCACCTTTAGCCAGTTCTGATCAAACACAATTGTTACTGTAATGAAGCATTTTCTCTCTTGACCCTCCTTGAAAAACCAGTTTATAGGGTGCCTTGGCACAATAATGAAAAAAAAAAAGAAAAAGAAATCAAAGGAAGGAGTTGAAACGGGGTGTGCCGAACAATCTTATTCTTATTTCTGAGACATGACATTGCAGGAACGGATACAGCTTTCTGAAAACCTGGAGGAACAAAATTGCTTAACTGATGATGCAAAATCTATTTTTCTATGGTGATCGAAGATCGAATAACACACACGTGCACACACACATCCCAATACACACAAACACACACACACACACACACACACACACAAAATGTAAGTGTACAGGTAAAACTCTTACCCCAACTTCATTTTCAGGATTATAACCATACATAAGGTATATTGTGAATCAGAAAAAAGAAATGTTTATAAAACCACTCCTGGACAAAAAGAAAGGAAAAAAAAACCCCAATGTACAGCAGATCAAAACTGTGTAGGACGATTTTCTGCTGTAGTCTGTAAGTAAGTATTTATTGATATAATCTGCCATGTCTTTTCAAAACTTTTGATTCTACATCAATATTACCTGTGTCATCATACTCCATGATCCTCTGGAAAAAAAAAAAAAGGCTTCTGTTTGTAGTTTCATTTCCTGTAGCTCTGCATTGTAAAAGTGGCTTTTTTTGAAAGTGGCACACCCCCCCTGCCCCCTCAACACCCCCCCCCCCCCCCCGCCCAATGTTGAAAAACAGACTGCGTCATTTCAAGATGATGATGATAATGACGATGATGATGATGATGATGATGATGATGATGAAAAAAAAAGTGTCTTTGTATGCTTTCTGCACTTTTTTGGAATTGGAAGGCGAGTCAGCCTTCGACGAGCTCTCATAAAGGAGATTATTATATTAAAAATGAATATGGGTATTCATTCTTAATATGTAGAATTGATATGTTATCAAATTCTTTAAAAAAAAAAAAAAAAAAAAGATGATATTTGAAGTATGGATTATGTTGTGTAATACTGATATTTTAATCAATGTAACACCTATTTTTATACGAGCATTGGCAGATTCTCTATCCCTTCTCGGTTTGTTTTGATTGCTTTGCACTTATTGCACTATATTGACCAAACTATGTTATTGTCATCAAATAAACATGATGTCAGGTTCATATAATGGCGTTCTGAGGAGCCTGGAGCTGTGGGTGGAGGGGGAGGGGGGGGGGGGGGGGGGCAGCCGCCGTCACAATGGGGGTGGGAATCAACGGGTTTCAATCAATGAGTATTATCCAAGCCCCCCCCCCACCTCATTTTTGCAATTACTCCATCAGAGCTGGTCGTCCACGCTGACATCTGGAAAAAGAAGTCATCAGATGTGTTGAAAGTTGAGCTGGATTTGATTTTTTTTACCCCCCCCCCCCCCCTCCCGTCAAGTTGCTCCTGCCTTGACCCACTTAAATCCAATATGCAAAGCAGGCCCATAAAGATGCAGAGGATGCGGCGTGCCACCATTTTCAGAGCGCGGCGAGCGTCGCTGTTCTGGAATTCAGTGTCAGACGTCCCCCCCCACCCCCTGTCCCCCCCCCACCCCCCCTTTAAATCATCATTCGGAAGCTTGTTATCTGCTCTTAAGAAGACATGATTTTACCTCCAGCACGGAACTAGATTGTCTCTCTCTTTTTCTTTTTTTTCCCTCAATGACAAAAGAGAAAACGGGAATGAAACGAAAAGCTTTGGGTTCCCCCCCCTCCCCCCCCCCCCCTCTTCTTCTTCTTCTTCTTCTTCTTCCGGTTGGATCTGTTCATAGAAGCCCCGCATGAGAGCAGAAGGCGCCATTTGGGAGTGGAGTCCTGGAACCGGAGCGTAGCCTGTGCATGTGTCATACGTGTAGCAGTGGGACGTGATTCATCGCCGGGGGAAGGGGCGTGCGGCGGCCCGGGCGTCGCACGCCGCACGCCCGGGCGTGCGGCGGCGCATTGCCTGCCGCCGCTGACGTGCGGCGTTATTTATCCGTCCGTCCGATGCCCGGGCTTGGAGAGGGGATGCATGACGACGAGAGGCACAGATGGCAGATCCTCCAACATTGTATTTCTCTTAGTGTGACTTGGCTGCCGTCAGATAAAACGTTATGTAATCAATGAATCATGCCCTCTTTTCCCATTATTACTACTCTTATGTGTGCGTATGTGGACGATGCTGAACGGCAGAGCTTTGTTCCTCTTGCACAACGTGAAATCATGCTTTTACTCAGCCAATGGGCTCTGGAGGTCTCAACACAAATGGATGCTTTTTTTTTTTTTTTTATTGTGTGGAAATCACTCCTGCAGTGGTCAACATCTGTATTCAGGCGAGGGATGGCGCTCCGAGATGAAAGATCCCGGGCCGTGTTGCCTCATGCTTCACCAGAGCCCCCCCCCCCCACCCCACCCCCCCCCGTGATTTATGGGCCGAACCTATCGTGCGGGGATCCGACGCCACACCGGGCGTGATGGAGGTGTACGGGGTTCTATTTGTGCCAAAATTCTGAACGAGCGACGGGAAAATTTGAGCGCAAAAAAAATTATTGTGCAAGCGCAGTAATAGCATTTTGAGGTAATATTTAAATTGCGCAAAGACAAACTTGAGATTGTGCTCAAAAATCATTTCTTGCGCTCAGATTCTTCCTCTGCGCTCAACCTCTCTCTCTCTCTCTCTCTCTCTCTCTCTCTCTCTCTCTCTCTCTCTCTCTCTCTCGCTCAAAATGTGCAAAGCCCAAATGTGACACACGGTTCTCCACCAATCACAGAAATTTGGGCGGGTGTTGAATTCTTATTGGCTACTTCGGATTCTGGAAGTGTCTCATAACCACGAAGAAGAAGAAGAAGAAGAAGAAGAAGAAGAAGAAGAAGAAGAAGAAGAAGAAGAAGAAGAAGAAGAAGAAGAAGAAGAAGAAGAAGAAGAAGAAGAAGAAGAAGAAGGAAAAACAAACTGCGGGGGAAAACATGTTGTAATCCAGGATCATTATCTTTAGTTTTCCTTATTTCTGTTTTCCCTCGCAGTTTGTTTTTCCCTCTTCTTCTTCCTCTTCTTCTTCTTCTTCTTCGTTGGTTATGAGACACTTCCAGAAACTGAAGCGACCAATCAGAATTCAACGCCCGCCCCAAATTTCTGTGATTGGTGGACAACCGTGTGTCACATTTGGGCTTTGCACATTTTGAGCGAGCGAGACAGAGAGAGACAGAGAGAGAGAGAGAGAGAGAGAGAGAGAGAGAGAGAGGTTGAGCGCAGAGGAAGAATCTGAGCGCAGAAATGATTTTCGAGCACAATCACAAGTTTGTCTTTGCGCAATTTAAATATTTCCTCAAAATGCTATTAGTGTTGCACAATTAATTTTTTTGCGCTCAATTTTCCCGTCGCTCGCTCAGAATTTTGGCACAAATAGAACCCCGTAGAGGTGCAGATGCAGCCGTCAAAATAAAAAAAAAAAGGTCTCACTCCGTCCTCCTCGCGGGGAATCCGTCAGAATCTGGGAGGAATGAGGCTTTGAGGCAAGGCGCGTGGCCGCGCGCGGCTCAACACTGGGCTCGGCGCGCGGCTATTTCCGGCTTAACTTGGAAGGAGTTGCTTTTCCATCAGCGCACTGAAAATATGGGGCTCATTACACAGTTCTTCATGACGGGATTTGGCAGGATTGCCAGCCGTCGCTCCTCGGACGCCGGCGTCAGATTTCCGTGTTTATGGTAAATAAAATCAGCTTGACGCCGCGTTAACCCCTTCGGAGCCGGCCGGGGAAAATCGCCTTGCATTGGCGCTTTTGAAGGGCGTCAAACTTACAAAGCCAGCACCAGAGATTCCAACCTGACCCTGCAAACTGGAAACGCTGAAAGTAGAAGCCATGGTTTGTCGTATTTTGCATCATTACAGAAGGCAAAGTGGTGAAACTTCATTTTCTTTCCTCAAAATGGAGTGTTTGTTTAAAGAGAAAAACATTTCTTTACACTAAATGGAAAAAAACTAATGGAATTAGTCCCCAAAATGTTTATTTAAAGGTAATTTGTGTGAGAATTTTACTGATATGGCCAATTTAGATCAAATTAAAGGACCCCTTACCTTTGAGTATTCAGATTCAAGATAATGTATTCAACCCCTAGAGGCAATTTAAAATGGCACACACAGAGTAGTTAATGTAAAAACAACCATAGAAGCTTATAAAACAGCATATATAGAGCACTCATTGAAAGAAAAGTCAGTATTATTGACTTAATATAATGAGT
>NC_137673.1:15589296-15634672 GCF_963422515.1 Blennius ocellaris | reverse complement strand
CTCCTACACCACGATTGACGTCAGCTACTTGTGATTTTTATATTTTTCTTTCTTCCTCGCTGTACCTGTGAATGTGTGTGTGTGTGTGTGTGTGTGTGTGTGTGTGGGCTATGTGTGTAAAGATTACACAGGCTGGCGTAATGAGCGCCCGCACGCTAATGCGCGACAACGCAGCGGCTTTTGTTCCGGGCAGCTCCGCTAATGGACGGGAGACGCGCGATCCACACGCTAAGCCCAGTAGCTCGCATGCTAATGCGGCCGCGGCAGAGCTGACCTTTACGCTTCCTTCGTGCATTCTTGCTTTTGTTTTCATTTGAGTCGCCTCCCTTTTTCTCCGTCGTCCTCGAATGTCGGCGTTTCCTGTTCACTCAATGTGACTTTGACCATTTTTTTGGTGGTTTCTTTAGCGTGGTGGAAAAGTTGGACGCCGCGTATTAGATCTCCTCCGCCGCGCTAAAGTGCGTTAAAAGGAGGAATTAGAAGCGAATGAAACCGCCAGAGATTCTTGACTCATCCGAGGTGTCAAGGCGTTATTATAGCCTCCACATAAATGTGCAAGGCGCCATGGGAGATTGCGGTTATTGAATTATGCCAAAATTAAACCATTAGCGGGGACGAATCAATCCGAGTGGAAACGGCGAGGGAGAAAAGTGAGGTTTAATTGTGTCGCCAGTATCTTGAAGAGCACGGTTAAGTCTTTCATGTGTTGGTTTTTTTTGGGGGTCATACATGTGCTTAAAATGCACTTTAATATTGTGCATTAGATGGACTTTTCTTATTCACGGTGCATGACTGAGCACGAATGGAACCGGTGAGGCTACTATCTAATAAAATGATCTTAAAAATAACTTAGATTTCCCTAACTGGATGTTAAAAAGCTCTACAGCTGATGATTATAGCATGCAATCTTTCTTTAAACGGATATGATCAAAAACCGGTGATGTAAATATGCAACAATATAAAGAAAATCAAGCACTTATAGCTGTTACATCTGTACATATAGAGTTTTTAAAAATACAAGAAAAGAGTTGCTTTACTATTTCAGAAAAGACTTTTACATGATAAGAGAAAAATGCTTCACGTATATATTCTGAAAGGTGGTGGTTTCATTATTCTCATAGGACCTATTAAAAACTGTTGTATACATTTAATTTATTGCTAAGTGAAATAAGTCTGGTTATAAAAAAAGGTCCCATTTTTTGTAACATTTTCAAACATTGTATTTGTGATTTTATTATGATGTAAAAGGTCAAATTATATCAAGAATTATTACAAAAAAGACCCTTTTTGAAATATTTTATGTATAAATTTTTACATGTATTTTAAATCATGGGATAATTCATCATTTACATATATATATACATACACACACACACATATATACATATATAATACAATATATAAATTATATATAAAGGCCAAAAAAATCAGTTTTATGGACTTTTATGCAATAAAAAATGAAAATTGCATAATTTTTGTAATCTAAAGTGAAAAACAAAAGGATGTAAACAAAGCAATTTGAATAGATTAGAAATGTCAGGCACTATAATTAAATACACAATCTGTTATCCAATATTCCTTTCACTGGGAAATAAGTACACGATGGCAGATAATCGAATTTGAGAAAAAGCATAATTACAAGTCATAAATATTAAAAACACTCAGAAGAATAAATACCAAAATACAAAAAAAACACCAGTAACTTTCTCTTTTCAACCGGAAACAAAATTTAAGATGAGCAAAAGTCGCTCTTTAAGTGTTTAACGGACGCAATTGCATTCATTCACTCGCAGTGTGATGAAATTAATAATTCATGCTAAGATAATTAGATACGACTGTGCCTTAAACATCCATCCATCTGTGCGTGTGGGTGTGTGCATGTGTGCGTGTGTGTGTGTGTGTGTGTGTGTTTCCCAACCTGTTAATAGCTTTCAAATGGAAACTTGATTTCAAAGGAGGATAATGTTCTATGCTGTGGAAATTGGGGTCCCTGTAGGTTCTCAGCTAATGGGAAAATTTCTAAATAATCAATTTGTTGCCTCTGAGATTACTTACGTGGTTATAATTAAAGACAGCGCAGCTTTTATAAACACAGGATGATCTGAGAGACCCACTTTTTTTTCTCATGATGGCAGATTTTTCTCAATAAAACTCATCTCTGTGAGCACACGTCTTGATGAAAAGGCTTTTTTCTTGGTTTTTTTTGTGATAGCAGAGGGGGTGCCCCGGTGTCCGGACTGTTGGCTGATGAGATTCCAGCCGCACAATGGCTGAAAGGAAACATTCCCATGTTTGTGTTCTTCTTCACTCACGACCTTCCCGGCCCCCATTTGGACATCTGATTGTCAACTCGGCGCAGTGTAGTACCCCTGGATCCACTTTATTTCGCAAAAGGAGCATTTAACTTTGAGTTTTCTGCAAAATTCTGCTTTGCATTTGCACCTTGTTTGCCCCCCAACGCACCTACACTCTCAGTATTGTCTTGCTCAAGGGCATTAACGCCTCGCATCCGCTGCCAACCAGCATGTTGCCAGATTGGATGAATCTATAACTTTTGGCTCACCGCTGCCCTTCCAGATGCAAGTCGAGCCTGAGAAAATATTGGACCAGCACACACACACACACACACACACACACACACACACACACTCGGAATCTAACCTTCAACTGAAGTTGCACATTTAAAGCCTATTTTTACGTGACAGCATTTTCAAATGAAAACGTCGAACTTTCTTTGAATTTAGGGCCTCCGCGTCGATGGTGTGAACTTTCTTCTGCACATGCTCAGTAGATGGACAATCAGAGCAATGTCGTGTCATGACTCCCAGCCCATATTCTCCTCGGACTTGATGCTTTTATTCTGACAGTCACTGTAAACGCAATCCAACTTCATCCTCTGTCCATACAAATGTTGTCCCTTCATGAATGTTTGGAGCGTTTTGTTCTCTGGATGGCATGAGTGAGTTTTCATTACAAAAACAACCAACAGCGCCCTCGAGTGGGCAAACAAAAAGCTACTTTTTTCAGCGATTCTGTCGTTTCCGTGTGAACGGACATTGTTTTCAAACCGCTTCCATGAAAACATGAACGTTTTCTGAAACAAAAATGCACAAACAATGCGTTTTCGCTTGAAATGTTGTGTACATTTCGTCTGTATGCACATTATTTTCAAAATCTTGGTTTTGTTCTCAGCTTTTCAAACAACGCCTTTAATCTACGTATAAAAAGTAATTGCACATCAAATTCAGTCTTGTTCTCTTTATGCAAAACAGCGTTGAATCGGATTGATAATTGAGTTTCTTCCACACAGGGGCACGGCTTGGAAATTGCTAAGCCACGCCCCCAAAACTGGGTGGGGCTTAAGAAGTGCAGATTCTGTAGGTGTGGACTTCAGACTGTTTTGAGCTTCAGGTTGTATGAAGCACACACACATCTGGGTGAGTTTTGATATTTTTGTGAGGACTATTTGCATTTTGAAGTGAAACAATGCACATTGCAAGTCTGAACATCATTTACTCTTTTTTCAGTGTTTGTTTTTGGAGACATTGAGATATTTTTCATATTCTAAAATCATCAAGGAAGCATTAACTCAGATGCAAAGCAAAGCGTCACAGCAACATGACTTTGTACGTGCAAAACATATAAATAAATTCAATGTCGACGCTGCTTTAACAAATCAATCAAGTTACATGAATTGTATAATTTCCACATAGCTGAGAGAGAAAAGTATATATGGATTTCATAACCGTGAAGATTTTGTTTCCTTCCAGAAATTTTGTGGAAAATAAAATTGGAACTGGAGTCGTTTTTGACCTTCATGTCGGGTTAAGACGATCAAATCCTCCACGTCGGCGCAGTATTATGACAAATGGGCGAGAAGGACACTTTTTGACTTTACAATCATTTGCAAAGTCTGTGCCGGTGAAGTGAAAGCTGATGTGAGCAGAGGATCTGACTGAGCTATTGAGATCGGGCTCCGCTACTCAAGTTTACTTTAAAAAAAAAAAAGAGTCAAGATCAGACAGATGTAGGAAAATAACTAACCGTTTTTGCTTCATGTTGTAAGATCAGGGTAATGCAGGATGATGCGATCATTTGGAAAAAAAAGTTTAGAATTTCTTTGTTTTTACATTGATGATGATGACGTGAATGGAAACTGAGATAAGCCTCCGTTTGGCGATTCATTTCTCACAATGCTTCTTGGCAAATCGTTTAACGGCAATCATTGTAGAGCATGCATTTGTAGGATGAGCAGCGGAATTGATGATGGGGATTGTGCAAATGGTTAAAGAGAAAACAAAAAGTGTTCATTTGAAGCTGTGGATGAAAACAAAGCGCACAAATATGCAGAAATGGCTTTAAAAAGTAGTTTTTCATGAGTGGTACACCGGGACGGTCCGACTGGGGTAGTAGAGTGTGTCTAAATCATTCATGGCATTTGTTTTCAACCTGCCTACAATACCAGATGGCCGGGGTTTACCTTGTCAGGACAATTTGCATCATGTCAGGTACGATGTCAGCCACGTTGCGTTGACTAAAAGAACTGCCAGGTTCTCTCCTCCATCCAGCCCGGCGAGTGGGCCGGCCACCACCTGCTAGTCTCCACAGAGCGGAAGCCAAACATCGGGCTATACTGGGGATTTAGTGAAAACACTCCAGGCTGTATTCATCCCCGTTTGATGAGCGGAATCGTAACGAGGCTCATCGGCACCGTTTTCGGATGATTTACGAGTTTGATAGGAGGAGATAGCGAAAGCTTCCACAGCAGCTCTCCTTCATTCGTGCTGCACGGCTCCCAGAGAAACTCTTCTTTTGGAATCGAACGGTGCTGCGTCAGCGGCCCGAAAATGAAAGAGAAACGAAGTTCTGAGCTTCCATTACGGCACATCCAACCTGATGGATGAGCCCCCCCCCCCCCCCCCCCCCGCCGTCCCGGGGTCACCCTGGGCCTTCGGACTCTGACCTATTTTCCCCATGAACAAACTCCTGGGTTATTGATCCTTTGTTCCTTTTTAAGGCTAATTATCCACTCCGCTGCCAGTTCCTGTTATCGATGTCCTGCTCTTCACGCTGAAGGCTAACCCTTAACGAAAAAACAACACAAAAAACCCACTTCTGACGGTCAGGAAGGAAGCACTTTGAGTTGTCCGTGCCCTTGTAGCATCTGCCAGCATTTTATCCTCGTATAGCGCATTAAGCTATGGAAGGAAAAGTGACAAATCCAGTGACTAATGAGCAGCCGGGCTTGCAGTTATCATGTCTGTGTTTCAAGATGGGGGTTTCGACCTGCAATTAACGAAAAAGACAGCCCGCGGCTGTCACATCCATTTTTTTTTTTTTGGGGGGGGGATGAATCTCAGTATAAAAAGAAATGACGCAAAGTCATAGAGAGAAGACAATGATTGATACGACCTCGCGGCTATAAAGGCACATATGGTCCAAAAAAAAAAAAGAGTCCTTGACATCACCTTTTTTTTTTTTGTGGTGAATTAACAGGGTTTTCATAATAAACAGCTGCATTATTCACAACCAAAAAAAAAAAAGGTGTGCCTTGAATTCCAACCCCGGCACCGGTGAGCACCGGATCCCGCTTATTGAAAAACGGTCCAGCCGTGATAATGAAGGAACATTCATCTATTCTAACGGTTTGATAAAGTGTCGCCGGGGCTCGCCCGGCCACGCTAATGGATTAGAATTTAATATGCAGCCCGTTTTTATTAAAACAAGTGTCCCTCAGGAAAAATCCTTGGGCGTTGTTTACCACAAACAAGCCCCTCTGCCGGGGGAGCCCTCTTCCCCTCGCCGCCACCGGGGGTGGCTGCGAGGGGAAGTGATTGATTTGCCTTCTCTCGTGAGTGATGATAAGCCACAAACTCATTAAGACGGCCACGTCCGAGGAGCATGTCGCAAAAGATCCCAATCATATACACTCAACCTCCTCCGATGCTGCATCGCAGAGGCGGGTTCGGTAAACTGGAGGACTAATGAAACAATAACACCTTGAAAGTGGCAGATTGGGATGCTTACCAAGTGGGGGGGGGGGGGGGGGGGACTGATTTAGAGTTTTTTCTCCCAACAAGAAAGACTATAGATTTAAACCTAAGGGGAAATGATGAGCTCCTATCTCTTGAGACTGAGAAAAGAGAGGAAGGATGCAGACGCTGGCATAATTACTGTTCTTACGTGAACTGCTGAAGCAAGTGCATTTGCTAAATTCGTGGCGTTATGCCAGAGGAGGCAGGTAATATCCTTCTACCGTGGCATTTAAGTGGAGTGAGTGAACTAACACAATCTGGGAGAGAGTCGCCCCGGGGGTGGCATGAGCGCCAACGTACCCCAGGAAGATGGAGAACATCCCGACAACTGGACGCCGTAAACATCGGACTCGGGTGAAGTATGAAATATATATATAGCGCTTTTTTTTTTTTTACACACTCAGGAAAAAGCAAAAAATCAAAACAAACCAATGAAAATAAAATACGACTGCACATGCCCAGTAGATGGATGATAACAAGAATGCTTGCAAATCCCACTTCTTTCCATACGAATGTCCGTGTACTCCCGATGTTAGTGTGGTGCATTTACAAAAACGGCCAACAGCACCAACGTGTGGCCTGGCATGCTAACTACATCATTTCCAGCATTTCTGCTGCCAAAACGACGCCGTTTCACTTGAACTATCGTCGTCTAAACGTGACCTGAGACCAGCTTCAGGCTCCTCACTGTTAATTATTCCTCCATATTCCCGACCTCCAACAGTAAACTGAGACAGATTATTGGCGATACCCATAAGAATCCACAATGACCAAGTCATTAAGCGCTAATTAAACAAACATTTCACAGAGATTACGTTGGGTTTTTTACGTGACGCCTCCCCCAAACATGTTCTCCTTGAATCTCCTCACGATGTCTGAAAGGCTTTGTCTCCCGTTCTCAGAGAAAGAGACTGTCCAGTGCTATTAATAATGTATATGGACGTGGATGTTATTGAAGAGCATGGAGCGCTAGTTTTGTTGGCAGAGTCCGGTTTCTTCCTGTTGTCTCAGCTTGCTGTCACTCTCATGGCCGAGTGCCTCGCCTCCACAAAGCATCCGGCCGGTGCAGCGGTTTCAACCCTTCCAACACGAATAGTGGTCAAAAAGAATTAAGTCGGAGATAAACAGTTATATTTTGTGAAATAAAAACATATAAATATATGTAGAATATAATAGCAGTCTTGAGTTTCAACTTTTTGTATTTTATCCGGTTTTAAAATGCATTACCTTTTAAATAAACCTAGTTTCCATGTATTAATTAAACATTTGTGAGCGAAAAGCATCTTCTTTGTTGGTCTGAATTTAATTTTGGTCAAAATTACATTTACTTCTCACTGTATTTCTGGAAATGTAAATCCAACTCATTACTACAAAGTTTGCTAAACAGGAGTCCAACGTGTCTGTCACTTGCTTTATGGGTGCTTCAACTTGCACAGATTGGGGATAAAGTACATTTTTCTGAAGCAAATATGCAGAATCATCAGTTATTATGTCAATATATGATACGTTTGAAGCAGAAATGATGAAAATCCTTCCAACTTCACACCTGCCTGCTTCTCCATCCCCTCATTAATGTTAGTTTGTAAGAAATGAGGAAGTTTATACTTGATAAAGAGTCAAGAGCTGTTTTCGGTATTTATCAGAGATGGAAAACTTACCAACAATGTTGTATATGTTTGAGCAAAGCGTAAGCAGGAAAAAAGACTGCATGTAACTAAGTAGAGCTGAACGAGTTGGCATGAGGACTCCTGCACAGCTTGGTGAGGGATTTCAACCAGGTGCGTTGGGGACACATGAGGTACACGGGGCAGTGTTTCCCCGTGGGACTAATATCAGGGGGATACTGATACACTGCTCCAAATTACACAGGAGTTGCATCTTACCCCTGCAGTAGTTTACAGTTTCCCCACCTGATTTTGGAACTTTTCTTTCAGCTCTTGTTGCAGTCACGACGTAGGAAGGGTTCAGAGGTGCTGAAATAACCTGCGATTGGCAAGAATCCCATCACAAATGCAACTTTTTGTCGGGAAAGCCGGACGAGACACAGGCAGAACCACTTCAAGGTTAATCACAGAGACATAAGAGACGCGAGGGGACAGGAAGTACAACTCATAAAGACCAAGAGCCCCATGTGAAACCAAGGCTAGGGCCCTTCTGACGCCCGCAAGAATGTCAGATGGTTATTTTAAGGTGAAAGAACAGGAAGTGCAGCTTGCATTGTCTCATCTACCGTTGGTAGCCTTGAATACTTTTGTTAGGGTGCGTTTTATCTCTCCAGACAGCAGGAATCTGGACAAACGGAGAGAAAATTACATCTCTTGATGAAAGTGTAGCTGCTGCAGCCTAAAATGTAAAGAGCTCACGGGTTTGACCGCGGTATGCACCGTGTGCCGCCTTTCCTTTAGCAAAGATGAACCGCGCAAGTCGGATAATCTCCCTTCTTTCTTGCTCCACACCTACGGAATTTCCAAGGCTTTGAGTGGCATCCCTCTGCAGCCGCAAAAGGCTTTGTGCAACTTTGAGCACATGTGCCTTCATATTCCCAAAGATCCTCCGAACAGATCGCCAGGTATCAAAGCAGATCAGTCCTTGTAACGCCCACTTCCTCCATAAGCTCCGGAGAATAACCATCCCACAGGCTAATATACCTGGAATAATGCTAAAGAGTGGGTTTTTTCTGGCAGAACATGGCCTACTTTTTAGTGTATTCCTCCATTAGCATTAGGCAAATGTGATCATGTCGCTATTGATCACGCGAGGTGTCACTCAGCTCGGAACCGGCTGCATCCGGCACCCTGTGGGGATCAGACGGCACCGGCACCATCTAAATGATTTAACAAGGATTTTCATTATAGATGACATCGATGGCAAAGGCCTCTGGACCACCACCACACACACACACTACCTTTATAGGTGTGTCCAGGGATTGCCCGTCATCTCTTTTACCGAGGCCACAGGAGACGGTTCTAACTCCGGCCAAGTCAAGCATGGTCCTCGAAGTGGCAGGGCAGCACGGTGGCGAACAAACAAGCCCACATGAGTGCAACTGGACCGAAAATGTAGATCTCCGAGAAACAGAACGAAAAGGACGAACCAAAAAAACTCCATATCTGCTTGTTCTCTCTCCCCCGTCTCACGAAACACAGTGTTTCCTTCAGTCTCACTCCGCTCCGCAAAGGGTTAATTATCCTTACACGTGCTTTGGTGGAATTAATCTCCTTTCAGTTTATCTCGGAATATCGCCCTCCGCGAGAGCCTCGGCCCCCGCCTGGCGGGAGACAATAGATGTATTCACCCCCGTCTCAGTCACTCTTGTATTTCCCCGGCGAAGATAACCACCGCCAGGTTATCAAGTCTGTCCTCCGAGCGTCGGCCCGCTATTGTCAGACAATCCCGTCCTCGCCGCTTGAGTAATTTCATGCAAATCCTCGAGGAGTTGGGAGTGTCTGAATCCATGATATTGAGGTAATTTATCGGGGAACCCAGCGACCTCGTGCTCAGATCTGCCAACCGTCAACCTGAACGGCGGATCAAAGCAAGTGGCAGAGACCCGAGCCATTAGTGCCCAATGCATCACGGAGTGTCTCCGGCGCCGAGGACACTTGAAGGTAAACAAGAAAATAAATACGTGGTATTTATAACCACGGCGGGAGCGGGATCCTCTCCAGATAAGCGGTGCTTATCACTCTTCCGCTTTACGGTCTTGTGAACTTTTGCGTCGCTCAGAATGGCAGTTTGCCCGAAACAAGGCTCTCTGTCAGAAACACTCCGGAATGCATTCCTCGGGGATTTTTCCATTTTCACATCGGAGTTGTCGGTACTGATCGCCAAACAAAACATTTATTTCACACTATACAGTTGGAATATTTGGATAAAATGACACTGTAGCTATTTTTTCATGAATTATTTTTCACTATTTATACAATGAGAGACACGAGTTACTGGAATATATCGACGTTTATTCATTTTATTTGTTTTTGATGGCAGTAAAATGCCACAAATGGGGTCTGAACCTGTTTCCCATTCATTATTCATGCATTAAAACAAGTTTCCTCCCCTTCAGATATGCTGAATAGGGTGCGAGTTCAAAGACTGTCCAGCGGCGTAACCTCACTAACATAACGTCCAAAAAACAAGAACAACAAATAAAGCTTGATGGGCTTAGAATATCAAAATACTTTTAACAGCCCCAAAACAAACACAACAAACAACAATAACATAAACTGACAGGACGTCATTTTGCTAAATAAAACACTATATATTTAATTTGCTATCACAATTACTGTAAACACACAAAAACAAACAAGATTAAACAACTAAATAATAAATGGAAATGCTGACAAACACAATGTCAATTGATGTAAATGTACATATACATCAAAAATATTTAGATATAAATCAAATATTTACATATATTTCGTTTATATTTGTGAAACTATTTGCAAAAGAAAACCAGAAAAAACACACATTATATAAAATAAATAAATGAATAAATAAATAAACATGATCTATGTAAGGTTGTTTCATAATGTGAATTGATACATTTATATTATATAAAATCCTGAGCACCCAAGTCTTGTTTTTCTTATTTAAAGCTCCACATCGGAAGTTCTTACAACAGCCTAATGCATTTACGAACATTTTACGACTCCATTAAGAAATGCAGTGACATTTCACCGCGGGCTTAATGACATTAACAAGTGAACGACTTGTGACCTTTCCGCAGCTCGCCGCTTCCCACCGAGGTGAAACCTCTGTGCATGTGCCACATACATTTAGAATCTTTTAATTGTTGGGACACGACACCCGGCCTCACACGCTCTATCGCCATCGTACGACGTCGGGAGTCGTCAGCGGAATTCAAAGGGGGCGGCGGGCGTGTGACAGGTGACACACGTCACGGTGGTTGGAGACGACGCACAACTTGACAGAACAAGTGAAATAAATGTTGTTGTTTTTTTAAAAAGTCTCCCTCACACCAGCCTCGTCCTCCTCGCTCTGTCAATAGTGACAAGCGTCGGGGAGGCGGGCGAGATCCAAGCTGCAGACGGAACCAGTGATTTGACAAATTTGAGAGCTGAAAACTCAGCAGGATCTATTCTGGTTGGGCTTTGATTGGATCAATGGTGGTGGTGGTGGGGGGGGGGTTCTCCCCGGGGACTTGCTCAAGAAAATCTGCCGACACACACAACAGTGTGAACGTTCTGCACACACACACATCCCGAGAAATTAACATGAATTGCATAAGAAAACTGCTGTAGATCCAATGTTGACTCTTCTTTACTGGATGAAAAGAGGCTTTGTTGCCCAACGAGCCTGATGCATTAGAACAGTTGTTCCCAACCTTTTTCGACCAGTGTACCCCTTGAGCTGGTTTCCATGTGAAAAGTACCCCCTCTCTCGTGTGTGATTATTCGCCTTAATGTGTACTTATATTTAACCCTTTGTCTTTCTATCTATCCAACTGCTCATTTAAATAAAACAATTATTGTGAGTGTAAAAAACATACCTTTTAATGAGACACTTGCGCTTGCTTGTCTTTCATAAGTCTTTCATAATTCCTTTTTTCACTGGGCTCCCCTGCGCCTGCGTCCGAGGCGACGGTAGCAGTAGCGGTAGCAGTAGCAGTAGTGGTAGCAGTAGCGGTAGCTGGACGTTTACTCCTGCCTAGCCATGAATCCATGTTTACAGTCGGTATGCAGCTAGAGTTAGCTAGCTTCGCGAATCGTGCGCGCCCGCAGCAAGAACGTGAACCTTTTTTTTTTTTTTTTAAAGCGCGCCACTTTATAGTCTTTTCATATTATGTGCATTGTAGTGTTACAATCACTGTGGACGAACTGCTACTCATGGAAAATAAACGTATGGCCTTACTAAAATTCATGATATAATACAATATAATATAGTATAATTTTTTTTTTTTTGTGTGTGGATACTGTAGGCTAATTTATAATCTTTCTGCGTACCCCCTGCAATACCCTCGCGTACCCCTAGGGGTCCGTGTACCCCCGGTTGGGAATCACTGCATTAGAAGCCCAAATTAGGTTTTAGTTGTGGTTTCTAGGGACAGTTTGCCTGTGAGTAATTCATCTTAGGTGTGCGTTTTCTGACATAGAGCATCTTTCTCCCAGTAACTCCGTCTCCTCTTCGTGGATGAATCAGTGGTACCAGTTCAATTATAGACGATATTGTAGCAACATCAGTAAGACTGCAAGCTTTATCTTTTCCACGTAGCTAGTTCAGGTACTTGGCCGTTTCTTTAAGAAGTACCAGCGCTTAAAGATACATTTTTAATAAGTTGTATATCTGTTCAAGTTACTGAAGTTCCGATATCTGTTAGCTCCAGCATGTGGAGAAATAACTCAACATTAAAGATGTCTGACAACATGTAGCATTAGCATTAATCAACAGCGCGGTGACGCATTAGCAATGCTAAGTATGTGTTATAAAAAACAACAACCTGATAATCAAAAATGTGCATGTTTTTTGTATCTTTTATGTATTTTGTGTGCCTCGTTTTTGTCTGGAACCTTAATGTCTTGTCTGGGACACTCTTGAAAAAAAGATTGTTAACCTCAATTAGGTTTTTCTGGTAAAATAAAGGTACATTTTTTTTGTTAATTGCGTCCATTTCTGAGAGCATGTTGGTCTTTCTTCACAGCAGCTTGTTGCTCATTTGTCTTGTCATCCAAAAGCCTAAATTTGGGCTTTTTGAAGCAACTCTTGTGGTATTCCAGACGAGGTGAGAAAAATCCAGCAGCTCCTGATTGTTTGTTGTTTGGGATCAGTGCCGGACTGTTTGTCACCCTCACTAACACTCCCGTGGAGGGTAACTGCAGAGAACCAGACCCACATCTCCCAGGGTTTCTGCTTTTAATTTGAATGATGCCCATATTAGAGCCGTGAGAGTCTACTGTCACTGCCTCCTCGTGCCTCGGCCCCCGATTATTCCCTCGCATCAGGACAGCCGGTGATGGATGGCTTAATTAAGGTGAAAGACAATGAGCGAGCGCTTTTCATTGTGTTTGGTCTCAGTGGTTTGTGACCGGTGGAAAAAAAAAAAAAGAAAAAGAAAGAGAGGCTCACTTTAAAAAGTGGTCTCCTTGGGGAAATGTCACACATATTTAAACACGACATGTGTACGGTCACGCAATCAGACTCTTTGTTATTTGTTATCCTTGTTAATTTACTCCTTTTTTAAAAAATGAAATACCATTTCCACTCCGATGGGTTGGTTTTTTTTGGTCCTTCCACAGATGGAATCCTCCCGAGTTACTTTGACGTTGTCCAACGCACAACATAACCATCATCCGAGAAACGCTATACCGCCACACACACACACACACTGCCGAGCACACAGTATGCCCACACAACCTGCCAGTGCCATTACACTCTGCCTCCATCCCCTCCTCGCCCACTCGCACCCAAAAAAAACCAGATCCTCTTCTTCTTTGGCGAGACTCTATGAAGATTTTTTTCGTGGAGAATTCGAGGCGGGTCAGCCGACCCACCGATTTGTTAAACCCTGTGAGTCCTGGAGCCGAAATCAAAGGAGGTTGAAATTAAACCCGATGTGAGAGGATGCGTCTAATCGTCTTTGTCGCTCCCAGACGCTTTAGTTCAAGATGCAGTGGCAGCTTGGTACCGTTTGAGCCGCCAGGTATGGTTATGTGAAGTCTGCAGGCTGTGATCTTCAGTTAAAGCAAATGCAACCTGCCAGCAGTGGATGCACACACCCTGTGCAGAAAGATTCCTGCAATGTGTAGGTATTTAAAAAAACAAACTCTCATCTGAGTGAGGCATTACTGATTTGTCTCTTAGGACAAGTAGCAATTACCGTGATGGGATTGTGGTGCCACAAGTCCTACATAGGAGGAAGGGAGGCTTGATGGTTTAATTAAATGTTGTCTGTTTATATGTTTCAAGGTTTAAAATAACCTCCTTCCCATTTATGTGGATGAAAAACTGATCAGCATAGACGTAAATAGACAAATTGATGTCAACAAAGTGCAGTCAGCTGTTTGATGGATTTTACAAAATGCCTTCCTGAACATATTGTCCAAACTGTCTCTGTTTGTTTGTGTGTGTGTGTGTGTGTGTGTGTTTGCATATTGATGTAAAAATATCCAGTTGCTAACACAGTCAAAAAAGTGCAATTGAAAAGATTTACGACTTTTAAATATCAATGATATCGGAAAGATATTTTTAGAACTGAGGATCAAACTGATGTAAAAATGTGTTTTTACTGTGTAAAAACAGGCAATTTTTCCTACTTTATAGATTTTCTATTTCTTGTTCAGAAACGTTTCTGTCACATGTTCAAATCCCTTCTGACAGCTTAAATAATATACATTTTTTGGCAACGAAGATGTCAAGGTGTGTGCGGAGGGACCCAATCACAGACTCACAGAGCCATCAAATCTGGTTCATTTAAATAATAGTTCAGGGAGCACAGGGAACTGCAGGAAACAGGATAGACAAGACAACAGAGGGGGGGGGGGTTAAATACCCAGGGGAAGGGAGGTCACAAGTGGAACTTGTGAAGATCGGCGCACCTGAGAAAACGTGAGGCGAGACGCAGAGACCTGGCAGAAGAACCTTCATCTGCCACCAAAGTAAAATAAGTTGATACAAGGTGAAATAAATTAGACCTTGCTGATGTGAAGGTGACAACTCTTTTATTCTACAAACTCAAATCCAATACGACTGAGTGCAGTGTGCGTGCGTCGCCCTTGAAAAAGCAGGAGAAAAGATAAATGATTCTTATCCTTTATCATCCGAATGGAATTATACTCAGTCCATAAAATCTTATCATGTTGTCCAAACGAACAAATCAGACGGCCGCTGTAATTAAAAACCAACATCACGTACCGAAAGGTCAACAACGGCGTTACTTCACTAATGTCGATGTGAAAAGTGAGACTGCAACATCAAAACAGACACTGTGTGATTCTAAAACAGAACAATCCAGGAAGAAATATCTCCTTTTGTTCCCCTGCTTTGTCCACATGAGGACACAGTGGTCATATTGAGGATAAAGAAAGCTCTTTTGGGGGAAGGGGAGGGGGGGGGGGGGGGGGGGGTCCTGAGCCAGTCAGACACCAAACAAGAGTCTAATCTCTCCAGCTGGGCACTGGACTTGGTAGACCTCATCACCAGATATCATTGGTAGAAGTGCTTAGAGTGACTGTAGTTACAGTACATCAGGCGATGGTGCAGAAAGCACAGCGTCGTCTGCATATAGCAGAGATGCCCCACGTGACACGCTCATGACCTTCGCCCTCCGAGAGACAGTGATTGTTGGATTAGCATCTGGCTACATGGAGTCCTGCCGAGTTGAGTCGCGGCCTGGATCTGAGGCCTGGTTTGAGGACGCGACCGTGCTCCATGTTTAGCAAGGGAGGAGACGGCTTAGTGAACATCTTGCCGCCCCTATATGAAGCCTCTGTCTATCCATTATCCGCCGCACCATCCCCTCACATCTTCGCCTTCTTAGCTTCATCCCTCCCTCTCCATCTGCGCCATTCTTTAAATAATTCCCTTTGTATTGAGTCAGATTTCTCTGCTTTTTCCCATCAGAAGCCACAAGCCTCGAAGCTCTCATTCCTGGCAGGGCGTTTCTTTTTCTTTTTTTTTTGTTTTCTTCTTCCTTTCTTCTCGTCAAGAAATTCTGCTGCTTTGTCTCGGCGGTGACTCCACGCGGGATTACAGTCCTCCCACGTTTGATCCGCCGCCAGGAGCCATGCACATCTCTTTCCCCAGACGGCGGAACTGACCATTTGTATCCAGCGGTGTCACTGTCATGTTGGCCGTCACACTCACACATTTGTTATCCCTGTGTTTTTTTTTGGTTTGTTTCTTTTTCCTTCTTTACCACATGCGAGAGCTTTGTGACATTACAGCATATGTCCACTCCCCCGTGAACATCAGGATGGACTCGGGAGCCCGTGACCGTACATCTGGAACACAGTGAAATGAAAAATCTGGATCACGCCGGAGCTGTGTCCATCATTTTGTGTTGTACTTGCTTCGCTGTCATTCTACTTTGTTTCCCCCTGTCGGTTGTGCTGCTGCGAGATACGAAGCGCCATTACTTGATGGATTTCTCCTCCCCGGGCAAACCTGCACAGTTACACCAGCAGCAGCTGTTTTCTTGTTGTGCAACATGCAAAGCCTGGTTTTAGTCGAGCTGAATAACAGGCGGAGAAACATTGGGTTGCGAAACATGGAAATGAAACCTGCCTTTTTCTAAATGTACAGCGCCGTGGTGCCCTCGAGCAAGGCCTCTTCACCCTGGCTGTCTTGCTGGAGCTGCTGGGTGGGCAGAAGGTCAGGGTGATGTCCTGGCTGGCTTATGGAGCTCCATGTATGCAAGCATAGGGTTGTGATCAGAGATGTTGATGCGACAGTGCACTGAATCAAATTCCAGGAAATAATAGTGAAGAAAAGAAAACTGACCCTCAACCCCAAATAATATACAAAATTCTATCTTTGATTCTCAAAAATCAACCTGGATTGCAGCAATAATTTATTCATTTGACTGAAAACCGTTTTTTTCCTTTTCAAAAAACCAAATTTATCCTCAGCTTTGTATGCATTTGATTGTTTTGCTGTGTCAAAAACTCAGTGATCCATTTGTTCTTTGGACCGGGGTGACCCAGTGAGGCGATCGCTAAGACTGGTTCTACACAATTCCTTTCTTTATATAACTGAAAGACTAATTTCTCTGGGCTGGATTGAACCTGTGCATTAATTCGATCTCACGTAAACTCTGTTTATGGAGGCAACGTTGCCATGGTAGCATAATCTGTGTCTAACTGAAGTTGCGCATAACTATATTGCTTTTGTACTTTTCAATGAATGTATGAAGCTCAAGCATAACAGATAAGAAATACCTTGTCTACATTTATACTTGTGTCAGTAGAACTGAGAATTGCTAATCGTGAAATATGCAGACCAGCCAGATTTTTACCATGTATTTTACATTGTATTGTTCCTTGTATGCAGATGATGTTGGATTAAATGGTGGTGAAACCAAGATTGAGATTTGCCTTTTACCTAAAGAGACTGGCAATGAAGATTTGCTTTATACTGTTTTTATACACTCTACGTGTTTGTATCAATTATACAGAACAGTTTCGTCAAGATTCACTGAAAAACAATTCTTATTGACTGGATCATCCTCCAGAAATGACATGAATGTCTGTGTCGAAGCTCAGAGTAAAGAAGCCGACTGTTCTGTGGATATTTCAGCGCAGAGCCCACCGGCGGCTGACAGACTGAAGCTGACGTCCCTGTTGCTGCAGGCAAGATGTTCCAGGCAGAGAGAGTCTGTGGGGGGGGGGGGGGGGGGGGGGGGTGAGGGGGTGTAGATCCAGGATGGCCATGGGAGCAATAGATTGCTCGGCTCCAAGGCTTATCAGGTGCCACAGTGCTGCACAGAGTGGTATATAATGTGATGAGACGACGTTTGACATTTCACAACCAAGCGGTTATCGCAGCGGGAGGCATTTCACCCCCAACAATCCAACAATCGCCGGATAAAATGCCAAAATACATCTTCGGTATGACAAAGTGGCATGTATCGGACAACTATTTACTTTATGGGGCATTTTGCAGGTTATTCCAGTTTCCTCTGATAAGTATTTTTTTTTTTTTAAATCTATATTTAAATCAATTTTTTGGGGGGGAACAAAATACAGGTATATATGGAAAAACAGCACAAATGGTAGGTCATCCAATTGTCAATCTCTTACAAACAATAGCGGCATTACATTATTCCACCCCGACACTTTTCCATAGTGGTGCAGTTCTTTTGCAGCTGGTGAGATGTGATGGCCTTTTTGCTCTCTGCTTGTAAAATCTAAAACAGGGAGGCAGTAATATTGTCTGGAATAATCCCAAGATTGAGGTTTGTGAATGTCACACTGATAATAAAACCCGGAATTTTACGGATAAATCCCACCGCCTCTCTGAAAGAAACGCCTGAAAGATGAAACTACGAGTGTGACCTGCCGTCTCCAGTCCCTCTAAAAGTCGAATTGAAGTGCCAGAATGCTTTGATTTTTGTTTAAAGCCGCTAAAGAAGAAGTTATTGGAAGATAATTGTATTTTCCAGCTGCTAAAACCACGTCTTTGTTGGAGGTCGTCCTTCTTAACAGACCTTACGTGAGTTGGAATGAATGTTTGAGAAACATTCTTTAGATTTTATCCCAGAGAAATAGTCCCATAGTGAAAAAAAATGGTTTATCCAAACCATAAATCTTGCATTAAATGTTAATATGTACAACTGGTAATAAAAAGTCACACTGCAATTCCAGA
The DNA here is from genome assembly GCF_963422515.1 of Blennius ocellaris. NCBI lineage: Eukaryota > Metazoa > Chordata > Actinopteri > Blenniiformes > Blenniidae > Blennius > Blennius ocellaris. The sequence continues at coordinate 15,616,319 of NC_137673.1, read as the reverse complement.
TGAGAGAGTAAAGTTACTAGAAGACGTATTTACTCACTATTACAAAACAAATTAAGTTAAAATTACATGTTTGGTTCCAAATGTTTTTAATTTTCTCTTGGTTTTATGGTGGCTGCTATGACAAAATACTATAGACAATGTTTCATGTTGGCTACTTGGTTGTATTTTCGCACTTTCTGTTGTTTGAAAGTTGTTTTTGTGAGCTGGGCTGGAAACCGACAGACCTGGCAACCCAGATTGGGCAAGAAGAACTCTGCAGTCCTCCACTGAAGAACATCACATCAGTTACAGCTTGTATAGTCCTGCACTGTACTTTCCAGCTTTTCTACATGTCTTCTTCCCTTTTCAGTGGTTTAGTCAGTTTCAGAAACTTTAAATACAGCGTTTTACCATTTTAAACCATTTTCTGTATTTGATCTATGTAACGGCTGAGAGCCGGACCGCCTCACTGCAGGGCTGAAGATGTGGGAGCGATCAATTAGTTGATTACCTGCAGGCGTGTCAGTGAGGGCGGAGCGAGGTGTGGATCCTCACAACCTATCTGACATTTATCGCAATTTAAGCTTTTTCCTTTTTATATAATGATCTAGATTTCGAGCCATTTTATCTCTTTTTGCAGAGAAGACATACGACATTTTCCATCCAGTGTGTAAATAATAGAGGAAAAGATGTTTCTTTACATGCTGTATGATTCTGTGAAAGCGACATGGAGTCCCGTCGGGGGGGCTCCAGAACCGTCGGGGGGGCTCCAGACCCGGGGGGGCTAACGGGCCGCGGTCTGAGGAGGACGCTTGTGGCCGCTGTCGCCGACGGCACCATGGATGTGTTGTACTCTCTGTCCTCCCTGAGACACATGCATCTGATTGTGTTCACTCCTGTGAACTCCTCGCCTCAGGCGGGGCGCCCCCTACCACCCGGGCCTCCCTCCCCCCCCCCCCCCCCCCCGACATGCCCCCCTCTCCTCGCCACACGGCTGCGGGCATTTGTAACGAGCCGCTCTCCAACATATGCCTCGCGCGATCCGTTTCAGTCGACATACCCTCTGGACTTGCCTTCACAACAGGTCCGACACAAACCGCCTTGCTCTGGCTCGGAGTTCTTACGGCTCTTTTTTTTCGACACGCCGCCGGTTTGTGGCGTGCCAGGTTCTGAACGATACTGAACGCCACTGATGCTGAAACCGACACCGCTTCTTTGACAGCGTGAAGGTTTGATTCATTCCTGCGTGGGGACGGGTGGGGCCGTGACACGGCGGGGGCTGGAGGAAATCAACTTGGTCGCAGTTGGTCCGGGAGAAATGACAGGTTCTACTGTGCAACTTGATTCAGGCGAGATAAAAGAAGGCACTTTAACTTCCAAGGCAGCCTTTCTTGAAGTCGGTTGAACAGAACAAACTCAACCCATCCGCTGGACGTTTAGAGACGCAGGAAATGCGGGGTCAGTTGGAAGTGCAAGTGCAGATCCAGGTGGGGGAGGGGGAACCCTTTCAGGCCGTTATATAGATCTCCCGACAGCAAGTGCCGACTCAGCACCTTTGTAAAAGCAGAGATGTGCGTATTAAGAAACCATAATCAAATAGAAGGCCGACTGTTTCGACTCTGCATGGGGAGGAAAGTAGCAGTGAACCAGGCGCCAGCAGCCAAAGCAGTGGCAGAAACCTCTTCCTCAACTTGTCCCGCCGTGTTTTTGGGTGAAATCCCAACTAAATTCAGATTGTGCTGAATGCCAAGAGCATATCGGACCGCTCACATTCATCCAATCACTCATCAATGGCAACAAAGCGTCAATGCAACATGTCTTCCCATTGGACATTGTGAAAACTGGATTTGAATCACATACCTTGACCTGAGAGGCCAGAAGATCTGCTGATTGCGGCGCCAGGTTCCATTGATCCGAGCCGCGGAGGCTACAAGCTCGGCTGCCTTCAAACAATCCCAGCCCAAACACGTCCGGCTCGCTTCTCCAGACAATGAATATCGACTCGGAGCACGTCGGCTTTTGATGGAAACAGACACTTTGTCAATTCAAGAACTCCAGGCTTAGTCACAATTTGTTTCCAGTCGTTTTATCTGCGGAAAACACAGAATTCAACCTTCCGCTGTTGCTTCCTGTGATCTAAAATGCACGACGCCCCGCCTGCACTTGATGTACTTTACTGTAATGCAAAATGTCAACACCGCTTAGGTTGCTCGTCGAGTTTTCTTCTTCTGATGTCCCTCTTGACTCCTGTTATTGTGAGAATTTCCACGTGACGGGATGCGCTGTTGCCTTCTGCCTTTCCTTCTTCTTTTTTTTTTTTTTACATCTTTGAATAAATGGTTCAGTGTCAACTCTTTTTTAATCGTTCCGTTTTTTAAAAAAAAGCACTGCTCGCTGTCACGCACAGTGAAAAACACCCAATGTGACATTTTCAAGCAGCACACTCACTTCCTCTCTGCAGTCGGACTGCTGTTGTTTCCGCACAGCTGGCGGACTGTCAGCTCCGGTTGTTGTTCCTCCTCCATCCACTTCCTGCACCTGGAAACTTTTCCCCCTGTCTTGTATCGCGGCCAATCAGCGTCTGCATCCGATCCGAAGGCAATCAAACGCTCGTGAAAGTACACACTGAACCTGTTGGTTAAACAAACACCCGCTTTTTTCGTTGGTTTTTTTTGTTTTTTTTTATCCGCCAGCTATTCCCTTCCGGCAGAGACTCCAGCCAGGCCCATCTGTGCTGGCACATTCATGAAACAAAGTGGAACAAAAACAGGAATTTGTCCTGGCGACGCGAGTCTAAGATCTGTAGAGTTAGATGGAAATTTAAAAAAATACAAAACCCCCCCCCCCAAAAAACAGGTGGAACGAGAATTGAAATGAGGGAATAAGACTGATTTCGTACATTTCATCAAGTCATAATTGTTTCTGGTTCATGTTTATCCAACTCTCACAAGGTACAGGTTGGTACATTCTGGATTCACGTTCACTATTTATAATACCTACTTTTCTCAGAGGGGGGTAACTCTGTGGCTATTTAGCCCCCATAACGCAGCTCCTTGAATCTTTCAGGAAAATATATGTAAATACACATTTTTTTTCTAACCTATTTTTGAATCCATCGCATCCCAGAGTTATTCTGAATCTCCTAATTAAGAAAATGTAAAAATTCTCAAATGGCCAAAATGGTGACTTGACTAGCTAAAGCTGAGAGATTGAAACGGTTGAAAAAACGTTTTTAAAAGAAAGAAAAGGAACTCAAATGTGAACTTAAGTTAGCATCACTGAAAACGATGTCCATTAGTATTGCTAAATAACTTTTTTTTAAACAAAAACAAAAAAAGCCAAAATGGACAGAATAAACAAAACAGCAAAAATGTATATATCATTTTTTTTTTAAATGGCTAATATCACAAATAGCTGAAACAACTTAAATAAATACTAAAAGGTATAAAGTAAACAATAAAACAAGAATAATTGCTGAAATAGGTTGAAAAAAAACCCCCACCAACTTAAAAATGGCTAAAATTATACAAAAGACCATTGAAAATTGCTAAACAAGCTCAAAATTTGCCAAAACGTCCATCGTCTCATCCTCTCTATGCTTCTTGGTTTCTAATATTTCAACAACTTCATGCATTATCCTTGTTTTAAAATTGAAGACGGTCAAAATTGTCACAAGCTCCAAGACCAAATATTCACTTGATCACATATGTTCTGGTTAAACTTAACAGAGTTTTTGGCAATCTATATTCCAATTCTTCTCCGACCTGCGAGAAGAACACACGGCACCACTTGCCGTAATATTTGATGTTATACCGCACGCGACATAGCAAAAACATGATGGCCTTTGCTATGTTGCTAGCTAGAAGACCCACACTGCTTAAATGGAAAGATAAATCTCCTCCGACCTTCCATCAATGGATCAGGGACCTCCTGCATCATCTGACTTTAGAAACAATCCATTCAGCCACGAGAGGCTGTGCCTCAACTTCCATTCTTTAAAAACAATTTCTTGATCCTATGTTGTAATGTTCACTTGTGGGTCTGTAATGGGTGGGGTTTGTCTTTGGGGTGGGATTGTATCGTAGTGCATGACAAATTGTATCTTTTATAAGTAGAAAAACCAATAAAAATACTGTGAACAACAACAAAACAATGACCACAAGCTGTGGCAACTGATCTAACATGCAAGCATTTCCACTGCAGGATTAGTACAAACATGCACAGGAGGAAAGTGCAAACTCCAAGCTCGGGCTCAGACTTGGGTACTATTCAATGTGAGGTGAGAGTGCACTCCGCTACACGCCTCTGATCACAGTAACTCAAGTCATCTCCTTTATGTTCAACACAAAACGTGTTTTCTTTTGCATTTTCTCCAATAGAAACAGACAGGAATTCAACAATAATGATAATAATTATGTTTAAATAAAAAACAACACTATTGTGGTTTGGAGATTGTTTTCGCTACAGAGACGTTGAGCTTGTGACAGCTGCTAAACCGGCACACAAGAACACAAGCGTTCCGTAAACTGAAGGAGCAGCCGAGCTCCAGTTTTTGTTTTTTTTTTCTTCTTTTTGTTTTGTTTTTGTTTTCCAAATGACAGATGAAGAGACGGAAAACAAACTCTCGATTCGAGCCCGGTTTGTTTTTGCTGCAATGCAGTTGTGCAAAAGCGACGGCGGCTCCGGAGATCATTCGCTCGTCTCGCGTCAAAATATTAGGACAAACCTCCCCCTCTCTGCACGGGCGGGTTTGACTTCCTTGTAAGTGAAAAAATAAATAAATAAAAAATCAAGATTGTTTTTGTGTACATCTGTGGCATAACAAGCACGAGGTTTTATCTCTCAGGTGAAGACTGCGCTCTCTTTTCTCTGTTCATATACAAGTAGAAACAACACACACACACACACACACACACACACACACACACACACACACACACACTAAACCCTGCTGCCACTGAAGTGGAAATACCAGCTCTAATTGTCTTATAGATCTCCTCACCCCCTCCGCCCTCCTTCACTCCTTCTCCTCTAACCATTTAAAATAGATGGCTGCTACTTTTCCTTCAGCCCTCTGGAGAATCCCAGGAACAATTGCCACTCGGCTTCAGAAGTTGCCCAGACACGTCCGCCGCCGTCATCGGCGCCACGGATCGCCTTCATTACGAGGCAGAATTACCGACGTCGCCCGCTTTCGGAAACGACCGCGCGCTATTAGCAGATGTTAGCGTCCCGTTTAGCTCGCTGGATGAATCTCTGAACAGAGGGAAACGACTGCATCTGCTTTTATTGGATTGTTTTGTTTATTTCATTTTATTTAAAGAAATGGATAAATGGAGAAATTAATGGAATATTCAACTGTCACCACCAAAGCAGAAGGCTGCATTAATGTTTAGGGTTATCAGCTTTAATCATCTTTTTTTTTTTTTTTCATGTAATAGCTTTTCAAGAGCTGCACAAGTCACGATTCGAAAAATGTTTCCGGTGTTGGAATGCAGAAAACTTTTCTCTATTCTGATGAGCAAAGGAGATATGTGGATGAATACGGACTTTAGAAAAGAAACGCAGCCACATTTATCTCATTTAAAAATACTTGATATAAGTGGTAAACTTGTATAAACATCCCTATTGTTGTTATGATCATTATGACTATGGTTATTATAATCATATTTACCTAATTTGCGATATTTGTGTTTGTATTAACATATTTGCATTCATTTTACTGTCTGTTTAATACTTTTTTATGTATTATATTAAAATATAAGTTAATTTCATCATTACTTTTGATTGTTGAGGGATATGAGGGCAAAATTGCATGTTTTTGAATCTGTATATGTTTTTGCTAACTGTGAAAAAAAATATATATATTTAGTTTAAATATGTGAATTTTCAATCTGATATTGCAATGTGATTTAATCTGGGTTAAGTGGTTGTAGGATTGTACGGCTTTATTTAGATCAAGAAATCAAGAAAGACGTGTGTCTCACTGTCAATATTACAGCTGCTTTACTTTTGTTTTCCAATGTGCTGAACTAGAGCAGATTGTCCGATTTGCACAAATAAAGATTCCACCAGTTCCAGATTGAATATGACTTCTTCCTTGTTGGTGTCTGATTTCATTTACTGCATTCGACAGACAACAAAAGGTTGTGTCTTTCTTAAATAAGTCGTTACACTGGAAGGAAAACCATTTACAAAGCTTCGTGTCCTTTAAATGATTATCAACCAGCGCAGGACGGACCACCTCTGGCGACGTCACACGGTCAACGCTGCGCTGGAGATCGCGGATTCTTATTTTTGGCATCAAAGTTCTGGTTTGGATTTCGCCTCTTTGCCTGAGGGACTGTTGTGGTCATTGATCAAAGGATGAAATCTGCATCACATCAAAGAGCGTTTGAAGGAAACCTTGAGGCCGTCGGAGAGCTCAACCCGCGAGCGGACCTTCAAGTCGTTTCCACAGCGTTCTGGGAACCACTAATGTGAAACTCCTTTGTTGGTTGAGGGACGGGATCGTCGGTCCTCGTTGGACTCGGATCTCCGGCCGTACGAACCGCAGATGTGGCCAATCCCGGATCGTCCAAACCTTATTGCAGTCATTGTGTTGAAAGCTGTGAAACGAGTTAAAATTGTATTGCACTTTATTCTCGTTATAAAAATCCAGTTCAAAACTCTGCCGCTTATTTTCTGAATATTACAGTCAAATTCCCATTTGCGTGAAAAAGCTGCTGAAGCCTGATGTCTCCGGGACGTTGGAGACTTTTGAGGTTATTCTGGCGCTTTGATGGTCGATTGGTTGAAACGTTGGTTGAACCTTTGCCGGTTGTGTCCTTGACCAAATTGCTGTCAATGGAGGTTTATCATCCTATATGCCAACCATTACACACACGTTATAAAGGGCTAAAGATAAAGGACACATCTGGATACAACATCAAATGTGCATTTTTCGAAGGAAACCAAAGAAATGACATTAAACAAAAATCCAGTTTCTTTCCTCCCCATATTTTCATGTATTACGTCAGCTTGCTCTGCTGAATCACTTCCTCGCAGTGGAAGCACATGATTGGTGTATTAAACTTGAAATTATGGAGGGAAAGATCATTATTAAATATAATAATAAAGTTCAAGTTCACCATATTGCATCATTTTGTCTAACAGCTTCCAGTGGGCGGGGCTACTGTCGCGTCGCGTCGCTGCTCGTCGTCGCGGCTCGTTCTGGACGAGGTAAGAGTTTTAAACGTTGCTCATGTGGACCGACGCTCCGCGGCTTGACCGTCGTTTTGCAAAGACAACATACGGAAGAAAGAAGACTTAAAAGTGGGAGGAGCAGAATAAGGTTAATAACATCCATTGGTTGATCGGCACAGATGTCCTGTATTGCAAGAAAACGTGTCCTTGCTTCACGGAGGGAACATGAATAGAATCCACACAGTGTAGATCCAAAAGAAAGACAGATTCTGGAGGCACACACACACACACATATCTAAACGTACATGTAACTTTTGAGAATTTGGTGAGAGAGAGGAGGGTAAAGGAGGATGAGAGTCTCTGCACCTCCTTCACTGCAGGACTTTGATTCTCTTCTTTGATCCTTGACTTTTAGAGTGGCTGGAGTCTCATAAATACAGGAGAAGAAAAACAGCAGGTGCGGATGCATAACTTATGGCCTCGGCCTCACCTCAATCATTTTTTTTTTTTTTTAACCTCCGTCATTTTTAGACCTCCTGCCAACACAGACTGTCTCGCTTTGGTTCATCCTCCCCCCTCTTCCTCCTCCTCGTCCTCCTCTCCCTCTGTCTTCCAGCGATCAGCCTCTGTGACGCAATCCTGTTGCCATGTCGCTGTCGCTCGGCGCGGCAGAATTAGCTCCCCGACGCTGCACGCTCTGCATGTGTGGGCGCGCGTGGCGTGCGCCTCCGCCGTGTGTTTTAATGCCTGATTTGAAGGGGGGGGGGGGTGAGGGGGGGGGGAGGGGGGGGGTTTGCGGCTGATGCGCGAGGGCTAATTTATTTGCATGCCCGCGCGGAGGCTCTCTTACCGTAAGTCTCCGCCAAGGTTGCCTGACATTGGCGCTCACCTCAGTCTTCCCGGGCTGGAGAGCCAGAGAGAGAGAGAGAGAGAGAGAGAGAGAGAGAGAGAGAGAGAGAGAGAGAGAGAGAGAGAGAGAGAGCGAGAGAGAGAGAGAGCAGCTGCTGAGTCAGGCTCTCTCCGGTGAGGAGACTTCAAAGTGGACGGAGGGAGGAAGACGTATAGAGAGGGTGGGCTGCCGCTATCAGCCGCTGTTTTGATTCCATCACCTCTTTTTTTTTTCTCTCTCTCTTTCCCCCTTCTCCCTTTCAGCTTCTCCCTCCCGCTAATGAATTACACACCGCCTCACACCAGGTAGCAGAGAGTGAGACAGTGACGGACTGTGTGTGTTGAGCGAGGGAGGGAGAGATGGAAGGGAGAGGATACAGTGGAAGTGAGCTTGCTGGAGTCTCATTACTCTCTCCTCTTGTGATCCACACCCCCCCCCCCCCCCCCCCTCCACCCCTCCACCAGTCCAGGATGCTGAGTAGGGCTTTGTTTGGCCGGGGAGAGAAGGAGAAGGAAGTGGGCACAGGGAGCAAACCAGTTAGTTACCACCTCGCCTTTTCTCCTTACTCCTTCTGTTTCTGGAGAGGAAAAAACCCCAAAAAAAACGATAATCCATCTTAGAGGATTGCCTCTGAAGGATGAGACGGACGGGCCTCTGACAGAATGTTCTCGATGGCTCAGGAGGAGAAGCCTTTAAAAGAAGAAGAGCTTCAACAACATCCTGACTCACACGTGTGCCACACGAAGGCCAAGCAGGTGATTTGAGAACGACGTGTTAATAAGAAAGACGTTTCATTGGCTGCTCCGACATTCACTGCCGGCTTTTTCCCGGACCTGTAAAGAAAGACTGGGCGCGATGGAGCCTTCGAAGCTTGCGGTGTTTGGCAGAGGGGGAAGCGTTCCCCGACAGCTCTTCGGTTTGCCAGCCGGCGCCGTGGCAGGACGCCGCTTGGCTCGTCGGCGGTGGAAAGGCCCCGTCCGGGGCCACCTCCGATCCTCTGCTACAAATGGCTTTCCTGTCAACACCTTTTCGGACGGAGGTCTCCGGTGCAGCCCCCCCCCCCCCCCCCCCTCCCCCGGGCTCGTCTGACAGGAGGCCTTGTTCCCGCTTGTCACGCCGGGCGCCGCGTCAATCTGCCCGCCCGCGACGGGAGTCTTCCAGTCCGGGAGGAAAATGGCGGGAGGGATAACAAAGCAGCAGTGTTACAGCTCTGCCACTGCATCATGAATACGATTACTGTCACTTGGCCTGGACGCCTTTTTCAGTCACACTGGAGCTCGGGTCAAAACGCTGGCCGTGTGGTGAGAAAGGCTGCAGTCACAATTTAAGATATCTATATATATATCTCACACATTGACACGTTCATATTTTTGTATTTTTGCCACCATTGATCAATTCTTTCTGATTTTATTTTACACCTTCCACATTCCACAAATGATTTCTCCATAAACTTCTTATATAATATGGCTTAACCTTTGTATTGCATTTATAACGTCATGAAATCAACCTCGATTGCATTAAACGTCTAAAGCCCGGTTCACACGGCAGGATTATAAAACTGTCGGCAGATTTCCCAAACCTGAGAGACCACACACACACACACACACACACACACACACACACACACACACACACACACACACACACACACACACAGCGATAAATAATCACAGGTTTAACGGTGTTGATCGTACCGTGTGTGGCGTGCAGCCACTCGGCAACATCAACACGCCACACACAAACTGACTTCACTCGCAAACGTCCCCAGATCAGACGGGAAGTCTCACAAAACCTCGCGAGATCAAACGTGATCCCAGAGTCAACAAACCTGGCGGACAAAGAGGATGCGATGGCGATGGTTTCTCTCCAAAAAGACACGTTTTAAAAAGGAGAGGCGTTGGTTCATCATGACAACTGTCGGATTCCCCGCCCACATCCTTCCGGGCAGACGACAGCAGTCTTAGAACACCGCACATGGCAGGAATATCTGATAAGACTATCTTGTGATCTGAGCGTCCTTAAGCCTGTCAGAAGGAGAGAATCGGGGCCAAAATGGGCCTAATTATCCTGCCGTGTGAACCGGGCTAACGCCACGCTGACACCACAAAGTACTTCGAAAGGAAAGGAACTGAGTCATGTCTGATATCAGAAGAATGGAAACCTGGCAAGACTTAAATATCAGGAGAACACACACACACACACACACACACACACGCACATATATATTCTATTTCATATTCTCACGATGTTTGCCAATATCCCATAAATGTTACATGTGCTGAGGATTAGTGTTTATCTCTTCTTCCTCCCTTTGATATCCAGCCGGGCATCTATATCGGACGGCTGGTAAACATGAAACTGCTCCCCGCTATTATGGATGCCATGTTTTATGATACCGAGTTAATAAATTTAGAACGGCTTTCAGACAGCTACCGCTCAATACCATTTGGCGGGCGCAAAAGTGGTCTAATAACAGGTTTAAATATTTGTAGGCGCAGTGGAACAAGCTTTTTATGGGGGGAAAAAAAAAGGAGGGGCTTTAAGCTTCTTTTCTCCGAGAATTCCAGGTCACGGAGTCATTTGACCGGATCAGCTTTCGCCAATTTATGTCAACAGAAGTGCAGGACATAACCTGGACAAGAACTCTCCACACACACACACACACACACACAGACACACACAGACACATAAACACACAGAAGGAGCAGAGGGGAGTCCGGTCAGCACATCATGGTGGTCCGGATAAAATATAACTCCTGCGAAACCCAGCAGATAATGATTTATTTATTACATGGACACAAATCAAAGTGGCTTCATATATTTTCCCCACCATGCAGGAGGCCTCAGTTCTACCCTGACGGGAGCAGCTGTGGTCCAGTTAGAGGAACTGAAGAGCCTGAAAACTGGAGCTCCTTTGTGATGCGCTAAATTACAAGCATTACGACTCATTTTCCTCTCTCTTTGGCCTAAATGTGCCTCCATCTCACAGCAGGAGGTCCAGTACATACATTCACTCCAGATCACTCCCAAAGAGGTACTGCAGGGTTACAACACAACCACGAAGTACGAGCGGAGATTTTCAAAAAGGGCATTGTGAAAAAGGGGGGGGGGGGATTCATTTGTGGAAACATTACACAGTGTTCCAGGTCTAATCCAGATCAGGGAAAGTGACTCATTCTGTTTCTTCTTTTGGTATGTGCATATCATTTCAGGGGTCCTGGTGGTAATGATCCGAAATCTCTTGCAGATGTGAATGGTAGTGTTTCTGCATCTGGCCGGCAATATGTTTAAGGTGTAACCTGTTGTCGCTCTTATTTCTGGGGAGTTGGTAACAATAGTTTGAGCGTACAGGGTGCAAAACTTCGTAAAACTGTTCTCTAGTATCGGTATTACTCTGACTCAAACGAGCATTCCAAAGATCAGTGAGTGTTAATGAAATTATCTTGAAATGATGTGTTTAGAATGCATTGCAATGAAAAAAAACCCCTGCAACGTACAAGTCTGATCCGCACAGACTACTGTGGATGTGTGGTCCTTGTTTTACCACACAGGATCCATTTTAACCCTGCAGTTGCCATAAACCATGGCTAGTTCTGCCTCAAAGCACTTGTGCCAATGATAAACAAACAATTAGACGTTTGTAAAGAAATGAAACTGTGTTAGAAAAAGTGCTGACTGCCTAAACAATGCCGCCCCCCCTCCCCCCTCCCCCCACATTTGTTGCTTAGCAATGAGTTTCCACAACAGGAGGGAATAGCAAGCATGCGGTGGCTTCAACTGGAAATGTGAAATCGATCATCCGCATGATGAACATGCAGGTCGGAGTCCTGCACCTTTGGCCGTAACATCACCAGCATCTAATGGCGACATGATGGAATAGCGCTGGGATTGGAAACGGAGACCTCCACCAAATCTAATCCCTGTGTAACAAAGCGTACCATCAATTCTCAGGATGCGGGATTAGTTTTTAGGTTTCTTTTATTTTGGTGATATCTTCTTTTCTGGAGCCGGAGCAAGTGAATATAAGACGTTCCTCTCTTAGAGACTCACAGGTGATAGCGTTTGTCCTATTTGTGGATGATATTGGACCGCGGAGAACCACTTGTTAACTCCTCGGTGCCTTTTGCGGCTTCCTGCCGGACGTTGCCGCGCCTCCTTCTCTCACACAATTACAGCCACGAGCTCCCTTTGGAACCCCTCTGGTTCCTCAGCACATACCGTTGTGTGCAGGCGGTGTTGAACTCGCTTTTGTTTGCCTATTGTAATGGGTGCACAGATTTGCGTCGGCCTTCTATTCAAACCCCCCTTTGAATCGTCTTCTCCTCGTGAATGGCCCTCTGACGTTCGCGGAGTGTTACGTTGCTCCCATGGACACCGAGCTGTTGCGCGGAATGACAAATCCTCATTCTGACAGCGATGAATGCTCCGAACCTTTCAAACCTCGAATAAAGGAATGAAACTTAGTGCCTTTTTGGCATTTAAGAATGAAGACTTGAAAAATTCTGGCATTGGCGAATACACAATGTCTGGGCTTTCTATTCAGTGTGAAACACTACAGAATGGGTTGTTACTTTCTGCTTTTTGGATGAATGTATATCAAATGACGGAAGGTTTTGATTGCAGTCGCTTTCAAGCTTTTGAACTCAACTATTCAGGCAGCATTGGGCTAAAAAGTGCAACTGTTTTGCAGTCTGGGGGCACAGTGGTCCCCACTTTGCACACTGACGTCTCCCCAGGACAGAAACCGTTGGAGTAAATGCACTTTGTGGACCGAGCCTTTGTATTTCACACAGCCAAGGTCACATTCCATTGTGGTTAACATTCAGCTATTAAAATGATGGCCGCCTGCTGTTTGAGGATGGACGGTGTGATGGTGACATTCGCAATGGTTCTTGAATATAAGCTTGGGATTTCTGTTGGAGGGTTTAATATCTGGCTTTGACTCGTTTGGACTCCTCCTGCTTTGAAAACAACCATATAGAACAACCCTTTACCGAGGCCTGTGCTCCTTTTTAAGCATATCTGGCTGTTGGCGTCTTCCTCCAGTTTTAAGCCAAAACTGGCTGTTGCCTCTGTTGCACAAATGTTCAAGCGGCGTCTTCTCCTCTCCATTTAAACCCATATGGGATTAAAGTAAAAGGGGATTCTCTCTCTCTCTCTCTCTCTCTCTGACTATTCCTCTAATCTCCTTAACAATGTGTTGCTCCTCTCTTTCTCTGCAGCTGTGGAAAATTCCACCAAACTTGATGACTCAACCGCCGCGCTGTATCGCAGTTTGTAGTGCACTTGTGTGTGGAGTTTTCACCCCAGCACCGGTTTGGAACGGAGTGGATTTCAAAGATGTGCTAATGAGGAGAAACCACGCACAAACGCCAAACACTGCCTTGTGTCATACAGTCCGATATACACCGCCTCTATTCGTATTTCTAAACCCCACAGAAAATCCACACGTTTCAAGCAAACTGCGCTTTTCGCACATGTGTTACCATTTCAATACTGTCAGTAGTGATCAGATAACATTGCCCAGGTAGAGCCACACTCTGCAGCTGGCATGTTCCTATTCATTCTTTTTTATTTTAAATCCACCCCGAACATCAAGTTCAGCTGCTTTACATTATGTTCTCCAGCACACGCAGCATCATCAAGGACATATGCATCATATAGCAGTGAGACAGTAAACAGCTCTGTATACATTAGGCGGCTTGCCATCGAAAGCTTTAGTCAGAGAACGACTGAGTCAACACCCAAGTGCTTTTTCTTCTTTCCCGATGTGCCAAGCTCATTTAACAGTGTTGCAGTTGGCGCGCTCATCCTGTTCGGTGATGACTAAGAGGTTGGTACAATAGTGATTCATGTTTTGTGCCGCGTTTAAACTCCTTTATTTGTGACTTACATATGTATGACCACAATCTGCGAGGAATAAACCCAAATGTCTCGGATTAGTTGCATTGAAAACACCGCCAGATATTTTGCATTATTAGGTTTTTGTCTTTTGAGTTGGGATGTTTAGTGGTAAACATCAAAACATCTAATGGTCACTTGTGCATTGACTTATAAAATCATATGGAACAATCTGGGCTGAGATTAATCAGCACTGCAAAAGGGTACAAGACCCCACATACACATGGGGAAAAAAGACTAAAATGATACACAGGCACGGTAAGAGCGGATTTAGGCTACAGGACATTGAAGAGGTGAAACTATGAAAAAAGATATCGAGTACATTAATACAAATACATGCTCACGTGTAAATTCAAATGAATGTCATTCTATCACACTCTTCTCCTTTTTGCCACTGAGCATCGTTCTGCACATCCGAGATACACTCACCGAGAAAGAAAACAGAAACACTTGTGCAAATACATATAAATGATGTTGGGGACTAACATGTTGTACATGAGAGGGGGAAGATTATTAGAAACATCCATCAATAACACAATCTACCAAGTGATATCTCCAAAATGCTCTTTGAAGAAAAAAAAAAACTGGATCACAATAATGTACCAATCACCACTTAAATGAACTTGCATGGTTGGGCTGTTAATCTCCATTGTTGTGTTTTTTTAGTGAACCGATAGTTGAACAGAAAAGCATGAAAAACACAGTCCTACCCAATAAAAATGAGCTTTAGAGGAATTATCCGTTGCTGCGAAAGGAAAACCAATGAGACTAATGACATCTGCAAGACAGTGGTTGTCCAAAGGAGACAGTTGTGGAAATGTGTATGTCGGAAATGTACTTACTTCACGGTGCCTTGCACCCATCGCCTTTGTTACAGTCGAAGAAAGCCTCACTTGAATGTTCCGAATGTCTTGTGGTTGTTCCTCAGCCGGATGATGACAGAATCTGTGTGTTTCAATGGCTGCGTGTGTCCAAATGTCAGCACACTGTTAATATATTGCCATTATTTCTAAGCAGTTCCCCGAGACACCACCGTGTTTCAAATGTCTGTTTGGGGTTTTTTTTTGTCCATCTGATTCAAAAGAAGGTGTCATTACAGGGCTTGTACGGAGCTGGAGACCTTGCTGTTGGGCTCCACTTTCAACCACATCTTGACGGTTTACATCCACAAGATTCATTCCGCTGCACTTTAATCAAAAATCGGAGTTATCTTGGTGCAGTCTGAGGAATATTACAACACAGACAGCAGATTCACATACACCAGCTGGACAAATCTTCATTCCTCTCGCTGATGCCCTGTGATCACAGTAATAGCTGCATTTCACCAGGAGATTATGGAAATCTGATAGCTGGACAGCGAGACTTGGAAGGGGGTGATTGGGAGGAACGGCCTCCCCGATCTGAACCCGAGTGGTGTTCTGTTATTGGACTTCTGTGCCAGTCACAGCTTGTCCATAACGAACACCATGTTCGAGCACAGGGGTGTCCATAAGTGCACATGGCACCAGGACACCCTAGGCCGGAGGTCAATGATAGACTTTGTGGTCGTGTCATCTGATCTCTGGCCGCGTGTCTTGGACACTCGGGTAAAGAGAGGGGCAGAGCTGTCAACTGATCACCACCTGGTGGTGAGTTGGATGCGCTGGACTGGGAGGAGGCCGGATAGACTCGGCAGGCCCAAACGTGTTGTGAGGGTCTGCTGGGAACATCTGGCCGAGCCTTCCGTCCGCGCAGCCTTCAACTCCCACCTCCGGGAGAGCTTCTCACAGATCCCGAGGGAGGTTGGAGACATTGAGTCCGAGTGGACCATGTTCTCAACTTCCATTGTCGAAGCTGCTGCTCGGAGCTGTGGCCGCAGGGTCTCTGGCGCCTGTCGTGGCGGCAATCCCCGAACCCGGTGGTGGACACCGGAAGTAAGGGATGCCGTCAAGCTGAAGAAGGAGTCCTACCGGGCACTGTTAGCTCATAGGACTCCCGAGGCAGTCGACAGGTACCGGCAGGCCAAGCGAGCTGCAGCCCGGGCTGTGGTGGAGGCAAAAACTCGGGTCTGGGAGGAGTTCGGAGAGGCCATGGAGGAGGACTTTCGGTCGGCCTCGAGGAAATTCTGGCAAACCGTCCGGCGCCTCAGGCGGGGGAAGCAGTTCTCCACCAACACTGTTTACAGTGGAAGTGGGGAGCTGTTGACCTCAACTGGGGACATTGTCGGGCGGTGGAAGGAATACTTCGAGGACCTCCTCAATCCCACCACCACGTCTTCCATTGAGGAAGCAGAGACTGGGTTCTCAGAGGTGGACTCGTCCATTTCCCAAGCTGAAGTCACCGAGGTTGTTGTGAAGCTCCTCGGTGGCAAGGCACCGGGAGTGGATGAGATTCGCCCAGAGTTCCTTAAGTCTCTGGATGTGCAGGGACTGTCGTGGCTGACTCGTCTCTGCAACATCGCGTGGCGGGCGGGGACAGTACCTCTGGACTGGCAGACCGGGGTGGTGGTCCCTCTCTTTAAGAAGGGGGATCGGAGGGTGTGTTCCAACTACAGAGGGATCACACTCCTCAGCCTCCCCGGGAAAGTCTATTCCAGGGTACTGGAGAGGAGGGTCCGGCCGTTAGTCGAACCTCGGATCCAAGAGGAACAATGCGGTTTTCGTCCTGGTCGTGGAACACTGGACCAGCTCTATACCCTCCACCAGGTGCTTGAGGGTTCGTGGGAGTTCGCCCAACCAGTCCACATGTGTTTTGTGGATCTGGAGAAGGCGTTCGACCGCGTCCCCCGAGATGTCCTGTGGGGGGTGCTCCGGGAGTACGGAGTCCGGGGTCCCTTGTTGAGGGCTGTTCGGTCCTTGTATTCCCGGAGCAGGAGTCTGGTTCGCATTGCCGGCAGTAAGTCGGACCTGTTCCCAGTGCACGTTGGCCTCCGGCAGGGGTGTCCTTTGTCACCGGTTCTGTTCATCATATATATGGACAGAATTTCTAGGCACAGCCGGGGGCCAGAGGGGGTCCGGTTTGGGGACCACAGAATCTCATCTCTGCTATTTGCGGATGATGTGGTTCTGTTGGCCCCATCAAGCCTGGATCTCCAGCGTGCACTGACACGGTTCTCAGCCGAGTGTGAAGCAGCTGGGATGAGGATCAGCACCTCTAAATCCGAGGCCATGGTTCTCGACCGGAAAAAGGTGGCTTGCCCCCTCCAGGTCGGTGGAGTGCCCTTGTCCCAGGTGGAGGAGTTCAAGTATCTTGGGGTCTTGTTCACGAGTGGGGGAAAGATGGAGCGTGAGATCGACAGGCGGATCGGTGCAGCGTCTGCAGTCATGCGGACGTTGTATCGGTCCGTCGTGGTGAAGAAGGAGCTGAGCCAAAAAGCGAAGCTCTCGATTTACCGGTCGATCTTCGTTCCTACCCTCACCTATGGTCATGAACTATGGGTCATGACCGAAAGAACGAGATCTCGGATACAAGCGGCTGAAATGAGCTTCCTCCGTAGGGTGGCTGGGCGTACCCTTAGAGATAGGGTGAGGAGCTCAGTCACCAGGGAGGAGCTCGGAGTAGAGCCGCTGCTCCTCCACATCGAGAGGAGCCAGCTGAGGTGGCTCGGGCATCTATTTCGGATGCCCCCCGGACGCCTCCCGAGGGAGGTGTTTCGGGCATGTCCCTCCGGTAGGAGGCCTCGGGGCAGACCCAGGACACGCTGGAGGGACTATGTCTCTCGGCTGGCCTGGGAACGCCTTGGGGTGCCACCGGAGGAGCTGGAGGAAGTGTCTGGGGCGAGGGAAGTCTGGGCAACTCTGCTCAGACTGCTGCCTCCGCGACCCGGCCCCGGATAAAGCGGTAGCCAATGGATGGATGGATGGATAGCTGGACTAAGTTACAGTCAACAACACTGATGTGAAAGATGTTCCATGTAAATTATGAGCCAAATTGTTAAACTATACCACATGCCCATGTCGAGTTTGGTCACTAATCCTCAGATAAATATCGGCTTTTTATAACCACTTTGCACAAATGTTTCTTAAATCTGTTTCTTCAACCCGACACATACTTGAGTACTAAAAGCTTTTCTAGTTTTTGATTTTCACATTTGTCATATGTAAAGCGGGGGACACGGTACGATGTGATCTGTTTTGTGGAATACGCAAAGGTGATCAAGCATTTAAAACTTGAACGCTTCACTGAAAGTGGAAACATTAAGTTGTGACCTTGCTGACACCAAGAAAAAAAAGAAAAATCGACTGAATTTTGAGCCCAAATATCACAGACTGAAAATACATTGGGAACCAAGTAGGGACAGAATCTACTTATACAGAAGGGAATATTGCATTTCCCCCCTCAATTAACTGCATTTGAATTATTACCAAAACTCAGCGAACTAGACCATTTTTGTTTCACAGAATTATGAGTACTTTCACGCACAGCTCTCTATTGTGATTGGATTTTCTTGTACAGTAAAAAATTATGGCGCGCCCAGGCACAGGCCAAGAACCCACTGAAAACGGCCAAGCAACCAGCCTGTGGACATGATGGATCACACTTTTTGGCCCCCGATACGAGCCGATTTTTTTTTCCAATTTGAATATCGACTGATCCTGATACTTTTCCGATCAGTTGTCTAAGGTTAAAAGCTTCTTTGGAAGGAGCTTCGCTGAGCTAGAATTATTATAAAACTCACTTATTGAATTGAAATTCTTCTCACAATGATGTAAGAACCTATTTGAACTTTATTCAGTGACTCGGGGCGCGTTCACGTTCCCCTGGTTGATCCGGAACAGAGTTCTCTTTGGGGAACATGAACACTTCCACAAACTCTTAACAAGAGATCTCTAGTTCCCTTGAAGACGCGGGTCTCGCTTCCCTTTAAAAATGATATTTCTCGCGGATGGGGTGAGAGGAAGTGATGTAGTGCACAATGCATTCTGGGTAGTAAACAAACAAAGCCAACAGCTCGGATCACCAGAATTAGACAGAGAAAGAAAAAGTTGGAAAATATCTCGGGGGCAGACGTTGAGAAGTGAGGAAGAAGCAGTGAGGAAGAACTAGTGAGGAAGAAGTAGTGAGGACGAAGTAGTGAGGAAGAAGCAGTGAGGAAGAACTAGTGAGGAAGAAGTAGTGAGGACGAAGTAGTGAGGAAGAAGTAGTGAGGACGAAGTAGTGAGGACGAAGCAGTGAGGAAGAAGTAGTGAGGAAGAACTAGTGAGGAAGAAGTAGTGAGGACGAAGCAGTGAGGAAGAAGCAGTAAGGAAGAAGTAGTGAGGAAGAAGCAGTGAGGAAGAAGTAGTGAGGAAGAACTAGTGAGGAAGAAGTAGTGAGGACGAAGCAGTGAGGAAGAAGCAGTAAGGAAGAAGTAGTGAGGAAGAAGTAGTGAGGAAGAAGTAGTGAGGACGAAGCAGTGAGGAAGAAGTAGTGAGGACGAATCAGTGAGGAAGAAGCAGTAAGGAAGAAGTAGTGAGGAAGAAGCAGTGAGGAAGAAGTAGTGAGGAAGAAGCAGTGAGGAAGAAGCAGTGAGGAAGAAGTAGTGAGGAAGAAGCAGTGAGGAAGAAGCAGTGAGGAAGAAGTAGTGAGGAAGAAGCAGTGAGGAAGAAGTAGTGAGGAAGAAGCAGTGAGGAAGAAGTAGTGAGGAAGAACTAGTGAGGAAGAAGCAGTGAGGAAGAAGCAGTGAGGAAGAAGTAGTGAGGAAGAAGCAGTGAGGAAGAAGCAGTGAGGAAGAAGTAGTGAGGAAGAAGTAGTGAGGAAGAAGCAGTGAGGAAGAAGCAGTGAGGAAGAAGCAGCGAGGAAGAAGCAGTGAGGAAGAAGTAGTGAGGAAGAAGCAGTGAGGAAGAAGTAGTGAGGAAGAAGCAGTGAGGAAGAAGTAGTGAGGAAGAAGCAGTGAGGAAGAAGTAGTGAGGAAGAAGTAGTGAGGAAGAAGCAGTGAGGAAGAAGCAGTGAGGAAGAAGCAGTGAGGAAGAACTAGTGAGGAAGCAGTGAGGAAGAACTAGTGAGGAAGAAGCAGTGAGGAAGAACTAGTGAGGAAGAAGCAGTGAGGAAGAAGTAGTGAGGAAGAAGCAGTGAGGAAGAAGCAGTGAGGAAGAAGTAGTGAGGAAGAAGCAGTGAGGAAGAAGCAGTGAGGAAGAACTAGTGAGGAAGAAGCAGTGAGGAAGAACAGTGAGGAAGAACTAGTGAGGAAGAAGCAGTGAGGAAGAAGTAGTGAGGAAGAAGCAGTGAGGAAGAAGCAGTGAGGAAGAAGCATTGAGGAAGAAGTAGTGAGGAAGAAGTAGTGAGGACGAAGCAGTGAGGAAGAAGCAGTGAGGAAGAAGCAGTGAGGAAGAACTAGTGAGGAAGCAGTGAGGAAGAACTAGTGAGGAAGAAGCAGTGAGGAAGAACTAGTGAGGAAGAAGCAGTGAGGAAGAAGCAGTGAGGAAGAAGTAGTGAGGAAGAAGCAGTGAGGAAGAAGCAGTGAGGAAGAAGCAGTGAGGAAGAAGTAGTGAGGAAGAAGCAGTGAGGAAGAAGCAGTGAGGAAGAACTAGTGAGGAAGCAGTGAGGAAGAACTAGTGAGGAAGAAGCAGTGAGGAAGAACTAGTGAGGAAGAAGCAGTGAGGAAGAAGCAGTGAGGAAGAAGTAGTGAGGAAGAAGCAGTGAGGAAGAAGCAGTGAGGAAGAAGCAGTGAGGAAGAAGTAGTGAGGAAGAAGCAGTGAGGAAGAAGTAGTGAGGAAGAAGCAGTGAGGAAGAAGCAGTGAGGAAGAAGTAGTGAGGAAGAAGCAGTGAGGAAGAAGTAGTGAGGAAGAAGTAGTGAGGAAGAAGCAGTGAGGAAGAAGCAGTGAGGAAGAAGCAGTGAGGAAGAAGTAGTGAGGAAGAAGTAGTGAGGAAGAAGCAGTGAGGAAGAAGTAGTGAGGAAGAAGCAGTGAGGAAGAAGCAGTGAGGAAGAAGTAGTGAGGAAGAAGCAGTGAGGAAGAAGCAGTGAGGAAGAAGTAGTGAGGAAGAAGCAGTGAGGAAGAAGTAGTGAGGAAGAAGTAGTGAGGAAGAAGTAGTGAGGAAGAAGCAGTGAGGAAGAAGTAGTGAGGAAGAAGCAGTGAGGAAGAAGTAGTGAGGAAGAAGTAGTGAGGAAGAAGCAGTGAGGAAGAAGTAGTGAGGAAGAAGCAGTGAGGAAGAACTAGTGAGGAAGAAGTAGTGAGGAAGAAGCAGTGAGGAAGAACTAGTGAGGAAGAAGTATTGAGGAAGAAGTAGTGAGGAAGGACTAGTGAGGAAGAAGTAGTGAGGAAGAAGTAGTGAGGAAGAAGTAGTGAGGAAGAAGCAGTGAGGAAGAAGTAGTGAGGAAGAAGTAGTGAGGAAGAAGTAGTGAGGAAGAAGTAGTGAGGAAGAAGTAGTGAGGACGAAGCAGTGAGGAAGAAGTAGTGAGGAAGAAGTAGTGAGGAAGAAGTAGTGAGGAAGAAGTAGTGAGGAAGATGTAGTGAGGAAGAAGCAGTGAGGAAGAAGTAGTGAGGAAGAAGTAGTGAGGAAGAAGTAGTGAGGAAGAAGTAGTGAGGAAGAAGCAGTGAGGAAGAAGTAGTGAGGAAGAAGCAGTGAGGAAGAAGCAGTGAGGAAGAAGTAGTGAGGAAGAAGCAGTGAGGAAGAAGTAGTGAGGAAGAAGCAGTGAGGAAGAAGTAGTGAGGAAGAAGTAGTGAGGAAGAAGCAGTGAGGAAGAAGCAGTGAGGAAGAAGCAGTGAGGAAGAAGCAGTGAGGAAGAAGTAGTGAGGAAGAAGCAGTGAGGAAGAAGCAGTGAGGAAGAAGTAGTGAGGAAGAAGCAGTGAGGAAGAAGTAGTGAGGAAGAAGTAGTGAGGAAGAAGCAGTGAGGAAGAAGTAGTGAGGAAGAAGTAGTGAGGAAGAAGTAGTGAGGAAGAAGCAGTGAGGAAGAAGCAGTGAGGAAGAAGTAGCGAGGAAGAAGTAGCGAGGAAGGAGTAGCGAGGAAGGAGTAGCGAGGAAGAAGTAGTGAGGAAGAAGTAGTGAGGAAGAAGTAGTGAGGAAGAAGCAGTGAGGAAGAAGTAGCGAGGAAGAAGTAGCGAGGAAGGAGTAGCGAGGAAGGAGTAGCGAGGAAGAAGTAGTGAGGAAGAAGTAGTGAGGAAGAAGCAGTGAGGAAGAAGCAGTGAGGAAGGAGTAGTGAGGAAGAAGTAGTGAGGAAGAAGCAGTGAGGAAGAAGCAGTGAGGAAGAAGTAGTGAGGAAGAAGTAGTGAGGAAGAAGTAGTGAGGAAGAAGTAGTGAGGAAGAAGTAGTGAGGAAGAAGTAGTGAGGACGAAGCAGTGAGGAAGAAGCAGTGAGGAAGAAGTAGTGAGGAACAAGTAGTGAGGAAGAACTAGTGAGGAAGAAGCAGTGAGGAAGAACTAGTGAGGAAGAAGTAGTGAGGAAGAAGTAGTGAGGAAGAACTAGTGAGGAAGAAGCAGTGAGGAAGAAGCAGTGAGGAAGAAGTAGTGAGGAAGAAGCAGTGAGGAAGAAGCAGTGAGGAAGAAGTAGTGAGGAAGAAGTAGTGAAGAAGAAGTAGTGAGGAAGAAGTAGTGAGGAAGAAGTAGTGAGGAAGAAGTAGTGAGGAAGAAGCAGTGAGGAAGAAGCAGTGAGGAAGAAGTAGTGAGGAAGAAGTAGTGAAGAAGAACTAGTGAGGAAGAAGTAGTGAGGAAGAAGTAGTGAGGAAGAAGTAGTGAGGAAGAACTAGTGAGGAAGAAGCAGTGAGGAAGAAGTAGTGAGGAAGAAGTAGTGAGGAAGAAGTAGTGAGGAAGAAGCAGTGAGGAAGAAATAGTGAGGAAGAAGTAGTGAGGAAGAAGTAGTGAGGAAGAAGCAGTGAGGAAGAAGTAGTGAGGAAGAAGTAGTGAGGAAGAAGCAGTGAGGAAGAAGCAGTGAGGAAGAAGTAGTGAGGAAGAAGTAGTGAGGAAGAAGCAGTGAGGAAGAAGTAGTGAGGAAGAAGTAGTGAGGAAGAAGCAGTGAGGAAGAAGCAGTGAGGAAGAAGTAGTGAGGAAGAAGTAGTGAGGAAGAAGTAGTGAGGAAGAAGCAGTGAGGAAGAAGTAGTGAGGAAGACTCATTGATATCTGGTCAGAAGACTATATACCGCGTCTTTTTAGCCACTAGCCAACTGGCCGAGCGTTCCCGTGCTAAAGCGGCTGGTCCGGATCAATTAATGAGTTCTGTTTTTTCGTCACTTCCTCTCCAGTCAGTGTTTGTTTCATGCAACAGCGCCCCCAAACCAGCAGCTGTTGTAGTTGCAGGACGTTTTTCACACACTTTGGTCCGGTCTCTAAAGTGAATGTGAATGATATCGAACCCAATGAAGGGGTGAAGATTTCCGGCTCCACCTCCCTCCCAAGTGCACAGAGTCCCGGACCGTCTTCATGTGAAAGATCTCTTGGTCAATACCACTCTGTGCTGTCTCGTAAAGAAGCCCCCATTTCTTTTCTTAGCCTTCTTCAAATGTCTTTGTGCAAAATTACATTTGATCCCAACTGGCCGTTGAACTGTTTGCGTCATCTATCCTGAAAAACGTCTAAATCCATTTCCGGCAAGTTGCATGTGGGGCTCAGTGGACGGCAGCTGACGTAAAAAAAAGATTGGTCAGGTGATCGGCGAGATTTACCGGGACCCAATCAATCCAACGTTGCTCATATTGGCTTTTGATATCCACCGTTCCGATCAGGACATTTGTAGTGGAAACCCTACACTCCTGGCCCCGGATACAATTTTCTTAAACTATTAAATATTGGCTCATAAAGCATCAACAACCATGAGTTTTAGCCAAGGATTGCAAGTAAAATATAGGCTTGCTACTTTTTCTTATATTGTGGTTTTCAATGTTGAGAACTGCACTCGACATGATGCTACATTTCACTTGGTTGATTACTGTTTTGATTTGGAGGCCCATCATATTAGGCTCTGCAGCGTCTCCTTTGAGCAGAGGGAAATATTGATTGTGTACCAAAACACATGGTTGCATGAAGGAGCACCCCTTGAATCCTTAATTAGACACAGAAACCTGGATACTCGAGGAACGCTTCAGCCCTTTGAAGTCAAAGCGCTCTGGGATCGGGAGGAAAATAAATAATGAAATATGAAGAAAAAAAAAATGGAGTGCTTCTCAGAGGAATATAATACTTCAAGAGCACATATTTTTCCCTCGTTCTCCCATGTTCTTGTGAGCCATCGGGGACGGGCTTAACGGTATATAATTACTCCAACCTGAAGCCGCGCCGCGCTGCGTGAAAGGTAAACTTGCCGCAAATTTCCTGGGAGAGGCCATCTTATTTTTACTCTGTGAAGACTGGAATTCTTTGATGGCGGGAACGACGCGTTCTCCCGCTGCAGGTATCCTGTTTTAGAAACTTCCCATCAATCAGGCGGAAAGACATGAAAGTTTATCTCGAGGCGAAGCCGGTGGGAATTTACGTGTCGAGTTAAGTACAAAATTAGTATTTAATAATTGTAGAGCTGATTTTAAAGCTGGTGAAAATGTCTTACTTGAAAGTTTATTTCAATTCAGGTACCTGTTTGATTTAAACCGGGGGGTTGTGGGGGGAGGGGGGAGGGGGGTATTGGGTAGGTCCTGGAGCCCATCTCGAGCTAAGACTTGGCAGAAGGCAGGTTACATCCCAAACGCTTTTCCAGTCCTGCCAATCCCCATGAGCTCAAGTTAGGCTCACCAATGAACCCCAACAAGCTTGTTGATGGAGTGTGGCGAGGAAGTCGTCGTACCTGGAAGAAACCCACACAGCAAGGCAGCACAATGCTTATTGGATTCCAGTTGAGCTTCGCTCCAGGAATCACATGCATATTGGAATCCGCTTTCTTTTCTTTTTTTTTTCCTTTCCAAGAGGGGAGGAGATGAAGCAGGTGAACTTGGTTGTCGGCACTCAAACATTCCATTTAGGATTCTTAAGGCTTCAGCTCTTTGGGCTCAGATCATGCCCCTAGGCTTTCCTTCCCCATGTAGCGTGTCAATGCCAACAACCTCACTCCCCCCCTAACATCCAGGCACCTGCTTGTCCTCCAGTCTGACGGATGTCTGCCGGCTATTTTGTACTCCATCTGAACAAGCTGGGTGCGCTTTGTTTTGGTTTTTTTTCACTTGGAAGTTCCTCATCGCTGCAGATCTTCTGCTCTACTGTGTTCTTGTGTACGAAACCAAGGTTTTATCTGCTGTGTAAGAAAGTATTGATCCCCAAAGGCTTATCGGAGGTAACGCTGATTAGTTTACTGAACCAGAAGGTTGGAATTGCGCATTATCCTCATGATTTGTTTTGATTAGACGATTAGAGATGGCGGCCAGCTGAAGGCTTGTCGACGGAAGCGCTTGGAGAGAACTTTTAGCACAAAGCTTAAATCAGACATTACTTGAATTATCTTTTTATTTGATTTTTTCATTTTGAAGAAGCTGACAATTTCCTGAGATATTAGATATAAAAGAAGTTATGAACTTTTGACTTGATGAAAATCTGTAGTGAATCCCTTCCCTCCAGACAGACAATTAACTTTTCCGTGTCTCTGGGGTCTATTCTTTATACTCTATTCGGATGCTTGTCTGTGGCCTTTGATTTAAGGGTTTGAGAGCGTCGGCTTGCTTTCAGCAGACGGCACTCATGTACATCAGTGTCCAATTCAGCCGCCTCCGTGACCCAAATGATGACTTAAAGTCCGAGTGACCGGTGCGTCCGTACGTTCAATGGCTTCCTCACTTCAAATGAGAATCTATTAGATCTTGAGAAACCTCAGAGAATTTTCATTACGTGGTGTCATTTTGATAAAGTGGGTCATCATTTTGGAACTTTTCTCAAAAGATCTTGGGTTAATCTGGATCTGATAATGCCCGTGCTGCTGTGCTGGGCAAACTTTCACAACTTTTGTAATGAATCCAGCTTTGCCGTGGATAGAAACCTATTTTTTGCAAGGTATTGTCCACTATTTTAACCAACTTCCCCTTTCACCCACTTCCTTCCTTCCTGCCTTATCTCACCTTCAGCACCTCAAATTGCTCCTCTTGTTCCCTCCTGCAGCCAAAGTCAGATTTTATCACATTCAGAACGGTGATAATTACTGCCATACCTGTGTTTCCAAGGGGATCGAGTCTCTTACGGCCCCTCTCTTGCCCACCCTTGCCATCTCTGCAACCCCCTTTCCCCTCTCCTGACCTGTTCATGGAGCCAATCAGTTATGACCTCACTATCCAGCCATGAAGTGACCCTCAAGACTTCGGAGTCAGCAGAGTCGCTCACTTTCTCAAGTACGTCTTTCCATCAACTTCTCCTCACCAAATCATTTCTCCTCTTCACACACTAATTGCTCTCAAAATGCCTCTTCTCTCCCCCTTAGCTTGTTAAACTTTTTTTTTTTTTTTCTTCTCCCGCTTCTCACCTAAATTGTCATTCAATTATCTGGTTTCAGGACAGGTGCCAGAATGATATGGTCGTGATTCTGGAGTTTAAATCCTGAAGTTAGGTTTCTTGATCTATGTCAGGGTTTGTGAACTCAATTGCACTGCAGACAAGAAGCTCAGTTCAAAAGTGTTTTATTTTCAAAAACACAGCAGAAGCAAAGTCAGGCAGTCCAAGATCAAAAACCAGAGCAGGCGATTGAGGAGGAAATCCAGGAGGCGAGGTCGGGCAGGCAGGAGGTCAAAACACACGAAGGCAACAGGAGGGGAAAAGGCGGTTACGAATGGTGTAGAAACTCAGACCAACTGGCAACTGGAGCTGGAAGAGAGGAACTAAGTACACACTGATGACAACGACAAACAGCTGTGATCAGGAGGAGGAAGCAGGAGAACACAGGGGCGGAGCTAAGGGGAACACAGGGGGCGGAGCTAAGGGGAACACAGGAGGGCGGAGCTAAGAGGAACACAGGGGCGGAGCCAAGGGGAACACAGGGGGCGGAGCTAAGGGGAACACAAGGGGCGGAGCTAAGGGGAACACAGGAGGGCAATCTATCTCTAATGTCTGAAAGCGAATCAGTGATAGATATTCAGCTTCTTACAATGTATGAGTTGTACTAAAGCCCCATAACAAATTGATAAAAGTAGCTAAAATCTGAATGTAATCCATTTTTGGCACCCAAAAAAAAAACCCAACATTGCAGGAGGCTCGTGAACATGTCAAAGTATTTC